>NC_134354.1:709901011-710263511 GCF_048569485.1 Anomaloglossus baeobatrachus | reverse complement strand
TGGTGCTAGTAAAGTGGGAGATTTGTACAATGTAAAAGGGATTTTGAATAAGGAAGGCTATCACTCTATTTTGCAACGCCATGCCATACCCTGTGGACAGTGCTTGATTGGAGCCAATTTCATCCTACAACAGGACAATGACCCAAAGGACACCTCCAAATTATGCATGAACTATTTAGGGAAGAAGCAGGCGGCTGGTATTCTATCTGTAATGGAATGGCCAGCCCAGTCACCAGATCTCAACCCTATTGAGCTATTGTAGGAGCAGTTTGACCATATGGTACGCAAACAGTGCCCATCAAGCCAATCCAACTTGTGGGAGGGGCTTATGCAAGCATGGGGTAAAATATCCCCAGATTACGTCATCAAATTAGCAGTTAGAATGCCAAAGGTCTGCAAAGCTGGAATTGCTGCAAAGGAGCATTCTATGACGAAAGGAAAGTTTGAAGGAGAAAATTATTATTTCAAGTAAAAATCATTATTTCTAACCTAGTCAATGTCTGGACTATATTTTCTATTCATTATGCAACTCATTTGATAAATAAAAGTCTGATTTTTCATGGAAAAGACAATTGTCTGGGTGACCCCAAACTTTTGAACTGTAATGTATGTTCATATTATTTTCTTCTTTGTTTTTTTTATATTTTTGGTTATGCAGATTATTGTCGAGCACGGGATTGTTACTATTTTGTTCCTAAATATCTAAATTTTACCTTTTATTATTTTGTTAGTATTTTGTAAATCCACCTTTGGCTATAACACTTCTGGGCAGCTGTCAATCAGATTCAACCATGTCTCTACCAAAATCTGATCCCAGGTCTCTTCTACATGTTCCCAATGTTGATGCATACTGATCGACTCACTACGGTATGTATACAGCTTTTTCTTCAACTCTATCCATAAGTGGTTGAATGGGTTGAGGTCTTGGGCCTGTGGGGGCCAATCCAACACCTCTACTTTATTGTCATTGAACCATTTATTTGCCAGTTTCGATGCATGCTTCAGGTCGTTGTTGCTGGAACATTGTGTTGTCCTTTTCATACCCATAGTACTCGAGTCTACGAAGCAATATAATTTCTCTTGTCAATAGGGTATGACCCTACATATTGACACAACTCCTAATTAAGAATGATGCTACAAATAAGACTTCTGAGAAGGAAATCCATCTGCCTTTTTATAGTTTTTATGCATGTATTTAAATAAAGTTTGGGATTTTAACCTACGAAGGTGCTGGATGACCTTTCAGATAGTTACAGTTCCACATTTTTCCTGCTTGTAACTTGTCTACTTTAAGAATTGACTTTTTAGTTGCTGCTTAACCTTTCCCATTTCTTGACAGGTGTCATTGTCACAATCAATGTTATCTATTTCTTCATTATATCTCAACAGAGCTTCATCAGAGTAAAACATTACCATAATCTTCTGTAGTCCAGTCCCTGTACTTCCTACAAAGTTATTTTAATACTCAAGAAATGGGTAGACAAACAAAAAACACAGAAATCATGACAAACTCTAAGCACTGATTAGACAAGAATAGGCTGTCATCAGTCAGGATTTGGCCCGGAAGCTGATAACCAAAATGCTTGGAGAAATTGCAGAAGTCTTCGAAAAAAAAGGGTCAACAATGTAAAAAATAAATCTTTGCAAAAACTAGATATATTTGTCAATAAAAGTTTAAAATCTTACAGAATGTTCCTAAAGCTATGTCCACACATTAAGTATTTGCAGCAGATTTTTCTGCACCAAAAAGCAGAGTGTTTGCAGGAAAAACTGTAAGGAATTCTTGAATTATTGATCCATTTTTATTTGCGTTTCTTAAGGGGTTTTATTTGTGTTTTTTTCCCTATTCCTTTGAATAAGTGAAAATCTGCAAAAACAGTGAAACAATTAACAGTCTGCATGTTTGAAATAATGCTTTGATGGCTCAAGGTGAAATTAAGCATCATGTGCTTGAGATTTCAGAAATGTCATTCTATTTGCTGGTACTGCAAAGTGCACCATTTTTACCCTTGAAAAACACTCAAAAAAAGTGACAAAAATGAATTCTATGAACAAGTCCTACTTGCACATCAGTTACCAAAGAAATATCTACCAGATCTAAACACACTAAACTTTGTGCAGAGCAAAAATCAAGGTAAATCTCAAACTGTAGGTCATTACTATAGTAAAATATATATTTTTTGGATTATAAGATGCACTTTTCCTCCCAAAAATGTGGGAGGAAAATGATGGGGGGAATCTTAAAATTCAAATATAGCTTACCAGGAGGTGGAGAATTGGCGATGGGGTTGTGCCAGCGGCTGTCTGTGCGGCCAGCCGGCCAGCTGCCTCTCTGTGAAGGCGGACGGTTGGCTGCTGACTTTCTGTGCAGGCGGCCAGCTGCCTGCCTCTCTGTTTGGGTGGCCAGCTGTCTGCCTCTCTGTGCGGCTTTGTGCGAGCGGCTGGATGTCTTCCTCTCTGTGCTGGCGGCCAGCTAGCTGTCTCTCTGTGAGGGCAGCTGGCTAGCTGCCTCTATGTGCGGGCGGTCGGCTGGCTGACTCTCTGTGCATGTGACCCGCTGGCTGTCTGTGTGGGCTGTGATGGCTGTGTGGAGCAGAGAGCTGCGGTGGGTGTCCCAGATGCTCGGGCTTCAAATGATGGCACCTGGAGTCTGCGTGTGTGCAGATGTTGCTCTCAGCTCAAGATCTTGTCATTGAGCTGAGAGCTCAATTTGCGCAACGTGCCACTCCATGCACCCTTTCTTTGAAGCCCACACTGCCAACAGAGCATTGGGACACCCACCTGCTCCACACAGCCAGCGCAGCTTCTACAGCCAGCACAGCCCGACTGCTGCCAATGTGTCGCCCTGGGCAAGCCAGGGGACACAGGTCACACACCACCACACCCCACATCCCAGGTAGGCACACCTAAGCTGAACCAAAAATCCTTGTTGCCTTCCTCCAGAGGCTGATGATTCACACCAGGGGGTGGGCCAGGCGGTTGGCTCCACCCACCGAGGAGATCACAGCTCTGGAGGCAGGAAGTACCAGGCAGATTACCCCAGGGAGGGCAAGAGTGAAGTCTAGCTGAGGGCTAGAGAGGAGTAAACAACTAAGTGAAAGTAAAGAAAGAAAAGTGGTAAAGGAGGAAAGCAAGAGTGGTGACAGTGAGAGGAAAGCCTGAAGGTCCAGCTTTGTGCAGGGCAAGCCAGCAAGGTCAGCAACGGCGGTGACTGTCTGGAGGGGGACCGTTCGGACGTTCCTGGAAGGACCCCGTCGGCTGTGTGCCCGGTGGTCTGGAGCAGTGTTCCGAAGGACAGTCAGCACCAGGGCAGGGGCCTCTCGGACCCCGGCAAGGCTAGGAGTCGCCAAATTTGCTGAATCCGTCAGTGAAGGGGACGTAGATTCCCCCAAGAACCAAGTCCCGATTGAAGGCAAAAGCTCAACCTGTACAACCGAGACACCGCCACCGCCAGGGCACCAGTCTCTGAGGGCCAGTGCCTGCGGGCAAAGAGTAGTGCTCCTCCGGCCCAGCTTGAAGCCGGGGAGCGGGTTACCGGTGGGGACCCATCGCAACCAACCGTACACACAGGTGCAAGGAAGAGGGACATCACCGTCACCTACCGGGAAAGCAGGTGCAGCCGTCCGTGGGACCGTCTTACCAGCCGTTTGGTTTACCGTAAAAACTGTGTCCACGTCTCAGGCTGAGTGAGTACCACAGAGCCGCAAGGCACAGCGCTGCCTCCGCGTCCCTGCGCCCACCAGGCCCTGCACCTCCCAAGCCATCACCGGGCCCCGGGATCACAAACCCCTACCCACGGAGGGGCAACACAACACCTGGCTGCTCCACATCACCATCCCCGGGATCCCCGTATTGAGCAGCGGTGGTGCTACAAATCACCACAACCGTGGGTGGCGTCACGGACATTATCCCAACACCCCAAATCCCCTTTCACTCACGGGCGAGGAGTGCCGCTCGAGAAACCCCCGGGATCCGGCCCACAGCTCGAGCCACCACTGAGCAGCGACGGCCGCCGGACCCGAGCAGAAGGGGTGAGCGCGGTGTGCTGACACCCTCCTCCCCGCCCGCGACAACTTGGCGTCACGAACAGGATCCTACCGCTCTGCCGTCAGGTAGAGGTGCGCCTTGTTACCGCCGGAGGTATCCGGCAGGAAAATTTCAGAAGCCGCCATCTTTGGCGCGAAAAGTTCCCGCTCGAGCGTCTTCTCGAGTAGTAGAGGCGCGATGGCCAAAACCCCGCCCCGAGAAAGGAGGGGCCGGAAAGAGCTAAGGGGGACGCGATGGCGGCTGGACGCATGTAGCTGCAGCTATAAAAGCAGGGACGCCAGGACTCTGCAACATACCGTTCCTGGAAAAGAAGCCATCATGTGGATGCCGTCTCGCGACACCGTAGCCCCCGCGCCTGGAACCGCGGCGTGGGTGGAGATCCGGACCGCGCAGCTCTACCAAAGGCTGCAGGTGAAGATGCAGCTCCTCATAGAGGAGTGGGAGGCCGACATGGCGGACGTTGTAGCCATCGTGCGGAGACGCGAGGAGGAAGCGGAGAAAGGGAGGGTGAGTGACCCACGTCCCGATGCCCTGGAAGGGCCGGTCATCGCGGCTGCGGGGCCCGGTCCAAGCCCTCTCCCTTCGCTGCCTCCCTCGCCACTCGTCCCGGAGGCCGTGACCCCGCCACTAGGCCTGCTACCACCGCAACCGGTAGCAGTACCCAGCGTTCCCGCCCAGGCGCGCCAACCTGTAGCCGGAGCCCGCAGCAAGTTAGCGGTGTTGCCGTGGAAGACTCCGAAAATAGAACCGGAGGCATCCCCTGAGAAGTTCCCCGAGCCGGAGCCGATAGCCCGCTCCGAGCCGAAGGCCCAGCAGCGGAAAGTCCCTAGGCCCATCCCCCACACCTCGGCTGAGGTCGCGCCGGGTTGTTGCTGCAGGGCAGCGCCCAAGGCCAAGACACCGCGGGACATGCCGCCCAGATTCCTGACAGTGGGCAATGTCCAGGATGTCCCGCGGGGCCCGACCCGTGCGCCGGCGCTGGCGGCAGCGCCGTACTGGGATAGGGAGCCGGTACCGCTGGGCCTGGAGATCGCCGAGAGGGAGCGGAAGAAGGCCGAGCTGGTAGCCAGAGCTATCCGGGAAAAAGAAAATCTCCGCCAGGCCACGTTCCGTGTCCGGGGACCACTGTACGAGGGACAGGTGAGGCGGTTTGATGTCCGCCGGGGCTACGGGTTCATCTACGAGCCGGGCCTGGAGGCCGAAGTATTTGTAGCCCGGCGGGATGTGCATGCCCACCTGCCCGAAGAACATCCCGGCCGCAACCTGATGCCGGGAGATATTGTGCAGTATACCTGGCACTTTGGGGAGCGAGGGTGGTTTGCGCTGGACGTTAAACTCAGGAGGGGCCCGGAGGCCCGAGCGAGCGCAGACCTCTATCCCCTGGCCGCGGCCCCAGCACTAGAGGAACTGGAGTAGGGCAATGGATGCCCGCAGCACCGTCCCCGTTGGGTCCACCTGCTTGTTTGTTGTTTGAAAAGTTTTGAAAAGAGAATGATAAGTGAAATTACCGAAGAAGTTACCTGATTGTCTGTGTGATTGAACCGGCCGGAGCCGGCACCGTTGTTCCCGTGGGGACCGTTAAAAAGTTGTTCTGCATGGAGGACTATCCATGGACAAGCCCATGAACTTGCAGGGCAACCACAAACGTTAGTGGCTTGTAAATATGTTGTTTACCGTTACCGTTTTCCGCAGGCCGCCTCCGGAGAGGCAGGTTGGAGGGAGGGCCCTGAGCAGAGCAGGCCAGGGCCCAGCCACCAAAGGAACCGGTGGCTACC
This sequence comes from Anomaloglossus baeobatrachus, assembly GCF_048569485.1. NCBI lineage: Eukaryota > Metazoa > Chordata > Amphibia > Anura > Aromobatidae > Anomaloglossus > Anomaloglossus baeobatrachus. The sequence continues at coordinate 710,257,689 of NC_134354.1, read as the reverse complement.
CTCTGGAGGGCAAGGACAGATCCCGCTTGGGTACCATGTGCTGGACTGTGGGTCAAGGGGTGCTGCCTGGGCTTTAGGGGCAGCATCAGGGCCAGGTTACTTGGGTGGGAGAGAGCGGAAACCGTAACCGTAAACCGTTGCAACGTTAAAGTAAAATGTGCCTCCCGTAAGGGAAGATTATTAAAAATGTCTTATGTTATGTTTAACCCTGTTATCCCCTTTTTACAGAAAATAAAACCGGTGTAGGACGGCAGCCCGCGGACGGTCTGCATTTTGCTAAGGGGGAATGTGTCACCCTGGGCAAGCCAGGGGACACAGGTCACACTCCACCACACCCCACATCCCAGGTAGGCACACCTAAGCTGAACCAAAAATCCTTGTTGCCTTCCTCCAGAGGCTGATGATTCACACCAGGGGGTGGGCCAGGCGGTTGGCTCCACCCACCGAGGAGATCACAGCTCTGGAGGCAGGAAGTACCAGGCAGATTAGCCCAGGGAGGGCAAGAGTGAAGTCTAGCTGAGGGCTAGAGAGGAGTAAACAACTAAGTGAAAGTAAAGAAAGAAAAGTGGTAAAGGAGGAAAGCAAGAGTGGTGACAGTGAGAGGAAAGCCTGAAGGTCCAGCTTTGTGCAGGGCAAGCCAGCAAGGTCAGCAACGGCGGTGACTGTCTGGAGGGGGACCGTTCGGACGTTCCTGGAAGGACCCCGTCGGCTGTGTGCCCGGTGGTCTGGAGCAGTGTTCCGAAGGACAGTCAGCACCAGGGCAGGGGCCTCTCGGACCCCGGCAAGGCTAGGAGTCGCCAAATTTGCCGAATCCGTCAGTGAAGGGGACGTAGATTCCCCCAACAACCAAGTCCCGATTGAAGGCAAAAGCTCAACCTGTACAACAGAGACACCGCCCCCGCCAGGGCACCAGTCTCTGAGGGCCAGCGCCTGCGGGCAAAGAGTAGTGCTCCTCCGGCCCAGCTTGAAGCCGGGGAGCGGGTTACCGGTGGGGACCCATCGCAACCAACCGTACACACAGGTGCAAGGAAGAGGGACATCACCGTCACCTACCGGGAAAGCAGGTGCAGCCGTCCGTGGGACCGTCTTACCAGCCGTTTGGTTCACCGTAAAAACTGTGTCCATGTCTCAGGCTGAGTGAGTACCACAGTGCCGCAAGGCACAGCGCTGCCCCCGCGTCCCTGCGCCCACCAGGCCCTGCACCTCCCAAGCCATCACCGGGCCCCGGGATCACCAACCCCTACCCACGGAGGGGCAACACAACACCTGGCTGCTCCACATCACCATCCCCGGGATCCCCGTATTGAGCAGCGGTGGTGCTACAAATCACCACAACCGTGGGTGGCGTCACTGACATTATCCCAACACCCCAAATCCCCTTTCACTCATGGGCGAGGAGTGCCGCTCGAGAAACCCCCGGGATCCGGCCCACAGCTCGAGCCACCACTGAGCAGCGACGGCCGCCGGACCCGAGCAGAAGGGGTGAGCGCGGTGTGCTGACACCCTCCTCCCCGCCCGCGACACCAGCACAGCCCCCACTGCTGCCAGTACAAACCCCACCGCTGCCAGCACAGACCGACTGCTGCCAGCACAGACCGACTGCTGCCAGCACAGACCCGACCGCTGCCAGCACAGCCAGGATCACAGACAGCATCTGGGACACCTGCAGCAAGGGCCTGCTCTACACAGCCACCACAGCTTCAGCTGCCAGCACAGCTTCCGCTACAAGGACACACCCCACCACTGCCAGAACAGACCCCATCAGCACAGCTCCTGCCTCCTGTGACTCCACTCCACCACCGCTGCCGACCGCCTCCCGTAAGACAACACCGGAGTATAAGACGGACCTCATTTTTTATCTCTAAATTTGTGGTGTGTCTTATAATCCAGTGCATCTTATAAAACGAAAAATATAGTATATATACAGACTGCCTATAAAATTGATATATGGAGATAAGGTATGCACACCAGTGACTATGCAAGGGGAATACATGTAGTAGCAGAAACTGCTGTGTGAATACTGACATGAAAAATTCAATAGCTATATGTGAGAATGAAATGTGAAAAATGGAATCTGCATTACTGCCATGAATATATGAATAAAGAGAAATTTAGCTACTGAATTGATCAATGCAACAGACCCCCAACACTACGCCAAAGTATTTCTCTACGTTGGGGTCCCTAGCTTGTGTGTGTCCTCTCATGCAGTTAAAAAACTTACCATGTATGGGAAGCTGAGACCCAGGCTATATATACGTATCATGTGGATTGGAAATAGGTGTGAGTTGGGTGGGTTCACAAACGAAAAACTACTAACAAATAAGGAATAACGTTTGGAACTCCATTCTATGTCTGAACTGGGTGCAAAAACCTAAAAAAACATCACTATATGGAGATAAGGTATGCACACCAGTGACTATGTAAGGGGAATACATGAAATAGCAGAAACTGCTGTGTGAATACTGACTTGAAAAATCCAATAGCTATATGTAAGAGTGAAAATGTGAAAAATGGAATCTGCATTACTGCCATGAACATATGAATCAAGAGAAATTTAGCTACTGAATTGATCAATGCAATAGAGCTCCAACACTACACCAAAGTATTTCTCTACGTTGGGGTCCCTAGCTTGTGTGTGTCCTCTCATGCAGTTAAAAAAACTTACCGTGTACCTAAAAAAAACATCACTATATGGCGATAAGGTATGCACACCAGTGACTATGCAAGGGGAATACATGTAATAGCAGAAACTGCTGTGTGAATACTGACATGAAAAATTCTGCATGCATTAACTGCATGAGAGGACACACACAAGCTAGGGACCCCAACGTAGAGAAATACTTTGGCATAGTGTTGGGGTTCTATTGCACTGGTCAATTCAGTAGCTAAATTTCTCTTTGTTCATATGTTCATGGCAGTAATGCAGGTTCCATTTTTCACATTTCATTCTTACATATAGCTATTGGATTTTTCATGTCAGTATTCACACAGCAGTTTCTGCTATTACATGTATTCCCCTTGCATAGTCACTGGTGTGCATACCTTATCTCCATATAGTGATGGTTTTTTAGGTTTTTGCACCCAGTTCAGACATAGAATGGAGTTCCAAACGTTATTCCTTATTTGCCTATAAAATTGAAGCCACTGAGGGGTGAAGTGGATATCATTGATTATTTTGTGACCATGGCACTTGTCAAGGGATAGCAAACTGTAGGTACAGTGTAGTTAAAAATATTAACAGTAATTTATAATCTACTTGTATCTATATCAATAAAGGGAATGATGGTGCAAATAGTATTACATAGGATCATTATACCACAACCTTATATGGCATAGGATTTAGATACAATTTTGCACTGTGCACTTTGTCATATATTAGGGATTGACTTTTTAAGTGATCTTGGCATTATGCACTTTATTTTCCTAGTAAAACCGCTGCTATAATTTATGGGACATTTTTTCCTGCCTGATATTTATATGGATTTGTAAAATATTTATTTTAATTGTTGAATAAAAATAATAATTTTAATACTATTTGCACCATCATTCCCTTTATTTATTTAATTCTAACAAATTTTTTATCTGAAGGTATTTTTGATATTTATTGAAATTTAATGGTGATTTTTATACGGAAATTTTGATTATTATTTGAATCTATATCATAATCATTTTTCCTCAAAGATTCCTTTTTGTTTAATTTTTCCTCAATTTTTCCTGTCATAATTCTAGCGTCCACTAACAAGGACTGAGATGAGCAGAAATCTTTTAGTAGAGAATGATGAACACTAGACAAAGTTTAACCCCTTAACGACTGCCCATACGCCTTTTAACGGCGGCCATTAAGGGTACTTTTTACTCAGTGATGCTAAGAAAAAAGAATAGCACCACTCAGTGGCAGAAAATCTCCAGTTTTTCAGCCACTGGGGATAGCTGATATCTTGGAGAACATGATCAGGGCAGTTTTTCACAGTCCCCGGTAACGTGATTGTCATCATTCAACTAATTTTTAACGGCAATGTTGTTGAAAAATAATGTGTCTGTAAAAATCATTTTTCTCTCTTATCTAACATGATCTAAGATGTCAGATAAGAGAAAAAAGGTGTTAGGTGTCTCCCATGGTACCTAGGTAGAAAAGTCCTCCCACTGGTCTATAGGAAGCATGGCAAAAGGAGCGATTCCCGTTATTATTACATCATGTGCTCATCCCAACCAGGCCTTTGTATGTCCCCTGTTTTGAAACCAACCACACATCTCACAATTTAATAATTGGCATGAATTACACCAAATTGTGTGGTAGTGTCTTTTTTTTCTTCAATTAATTTATTTTTATAGTTTCTCTTTAGTGAACATAGTAGAGGGTAAATGTTATGGGAAAATTTTCATCAGTAAAACACATTTTACCCCATTTTACAATTAATTCCAGACTATATGATCACTCATATACCAAACTATTTTTCAGACAAATCCTCATCCACATGCCCACATGTATACTCCAGTATGTGTACCCTACAAATGTTCACAAAAAGTCATGTCATTTGACAATGAATTCCAGTACTTGATCGCTCAAACATTTTTTTTAATAATTTCTCTTAGTTTTACTGTTTTTACAACTATGTCTTGCTACACAACTTTTCTTTGCATTTATATTACTTTTGTGTTTATATTTGTGATATGGGCATTATCACTTTACTGGAGCATCTCTAACAATAAGGCTGTTCGGTATTCATACATTATGGGCTTCACTCTATGGTTCTTGCCGAACCTCCTGTACGTGACAATACTTTTAGAATCCTGTAATGGATTGTTTTGTGCACATTGCGGTTCCTACCTTAGCGGGCAGGAGCCTTTTATGGTGTAACATGTTGCGTGGCACATACATCCATAATATAGCGATTGATGGGATTAAGAAAACATTGTACAACCAGGCTTTTTGACAGATAAACCTGTCCTGCTAGCTCTGCTGGTGTTCTTTCATCTTTGATACAAACTCAGGACTGCCACACTTCCCTCCATATTTGGAATATTTTGTCTTTTACTCCAATACATTTTATTCTTCTTGCTACAATAAACACAATTGTGGGACAACTGTTTTGTTAGCAAGGCCAAGTTTTATCATTATAGGCAGGGCTGTATTTTGCCTTCGTGCTTCCCTAGGCACTTTAAGTGGTCGCGCCCCTTATCGACAACGTAAAACTGAGTTTTCGCACACGACATCTGTTTAAGGCAGATCTACTCTGTAAAACACTTTAAGGCTATGTGCGCACGTTGCGTACAGTTCACTGCAGAAATTTCTGCAGCGATCTGAAGAGCACATGTGCGCTTCTAATCGCTGCAGAAAATGTCCGTAGTGAGCGCCGATTCCATGCGCTCTGCCTGCAGCTCCTGCCATAGACAGAGCAGGAGCTGCCGGAAAAGCGCAGGAAAGAAGTGACATGTCACTTCTTTTTACGCAGCGCTTCGGCAGAAGCCGAAGCGCTGCGCTCTAAAGCGCCATGTGCGCACGGCCCCTGCACAATCTCCATAGACTGTGCAGGGGACGCAGGACGCATGCAGTTACGCTGCGCTACAAAGCGCAGCGTAACTGCATGTATTTACGCAACGTGCGCACATAGCCTAAAAAGTATCAATGAGAAACGAAGGGCACTAACCCCCCCCCCCCCAATGGGGATCACCACGGGCACATCAAAACATAGCATGGGTATAAAATATTTCCACCACACCATCCCCACTTATATACTCATATACTCCTCACAGTGTCCCATGCATGCTGCCCCCTCCTCACAGTGTCCCGTGCATGCTGCCCCCTCCTCACAGTGTCCCGTGCATGCTGCCCCCTCCTCACAGTGTCCCGTGCATGCTGCCCCCTCCTCACAATGTCCCATGCATGCTGCCCCCTCCTCACAATGTCCCATGCATGCTGCCCCCTCCTCACAGTGTCCCATGCATGCTACCCCCTCCTCACAGTGTCCCATGCATGCTGCCCCCTCCTCACAGTGTCCCGTGCATGCTGCCCCCTCCTCACAGTGTCCCGTGCATGCTGCCCCCTCCTCACAATGTCCCATGCATGCTGCCCCCTCCTCACAATGTCCCATGCATGCTGCCCCCTCCTCACAGTGTCCCATGCATGCTACCCCCTCCTCACAGTGTCCCATGCATGCTGCCCCCTCCTCACAGTGTCCCGTGCATGCTGCCCCCTCCTCACAGTGTCCCGTGCATGCTGCCCCCTCCTCACAGTGTCCCGTGCATGCTGCCCCTCTCCATGAGCTCCTAATGCTGCCTTCCTCTTTTCCATAATGACACCTCCATGCTGCCCCATTCATCATACTAAGACCACCACACTAGCGCTTATGCTGAGACCCACACACACACACACACACTACCCCACTCTTGATATTGACTCCCCCTACATTGTTCCACTCCATACTGAGCCAACACATGCTGCCCCTTCTCCATAATGAGCTCCCAATGCTGCCCCCCTCTTATTCTGAGTCCTTACACTCCCCCGCCATCGATATTGTCATTGCTCTATCCCTCAACCCTTGTCCTCTGTCTCTAGCATTGGCCCCTCTCTCCCATTCCCCCAGCAGCAGCCTCTCTCCCCCCAGCCTCCTTCAGCATCAGCCTCCTCCAGCATCAGCCTCTCTCCTCCCAGCCTCCCCCAGCATGAGCCTCCTCCAGCATCAGCCTCTCTCCTCCCAGCCTCCCCCAGCATGAGCCTCCTCCAGCATCAGCCTCTCTCCTCCCAGCCTCCCCCAGCATGAGCCTCCTCCAGCATCAGCCTCTCTTCTCCCAGCCTCCCCCAGCATCAGCCTCCCTGCTCCCAGCATCAGCCTCCCTCCTCCCAGCCCCCCTCCTCCAAGCCTCCCTGAGCATCAGCCTCCCTCCTCCAAGCCTCCCCTCCCAGCCTCCCCCAGCATCAGCCTCCCTCCTCCCAGCCTCCCCCAGCATCAGCCTCCCTCCTCCCAGCCTCCCCCAGCATCAGCCTCCCTCCTCCCAGCCTCCCCCAGCATCAGCCTCCCTCCTCCCAGCCTCCCCCAGCATCAGCCTCCCTCAGCATCAGCCTCCCTCCTCCCAGCCTCCCCCAGCATCAGCCTCCCTCCTCCCAGCCTCCCCCAGCATCAGCCTCCCTCCTCCCAGCCTCCCCCAGCATCAGCCTCCCTCCTCCTAGCCTCCCCCAGCATCAGCCTTGCTTCTCCCAGCCTCCCTCAGCATCAGCCTCCCTCCTCATCAGCCTCCCTCCTCATCAGCCTCCCTCCTCATCAGCCTCCCTCCTCCCCCTCCCAGCCTCCCCAAGCATCAGCCTCCCTCCTCCCAGCCTCCCTCAGCATCAGCCTCCCTTCTCCCAGCCTCCCCCAGCATCAGCCTCCCTTCTCCCAGCCTCCCCCAGCATCAGCCTCCCTTCTCCCAGCCTCCCCCAGCATCAGCCTCCCTCAGCATCAGCCTCCCTCCTCATCAGCCTCCCTCCTCATCAGCCTCCCTCCTCATCAGCCTCCCTCCTCATCAGCCTCCCTCCTCCAAGCCTCCCCCTCCCTCTCCTAGCCTCCCCAAGCATCAGCCTCCCTCAGCATCAGCCTCCCTCCTCCAAGCCTCCCCCAGCATCAGCCTCCCTCCTCCCAGCCTCCCCCAGCATCAGCCTTCCTCCTCCCAGCCTCCCCCAGCATCAGCCTCCCTCCTCCAAGCCTCCCCCTCCCAGCCTCCCACAGCATCAGCCTCCCTCCTCCCAGCCTCCCCCAGCATCAGCCTCCCTCTTCCCAGTCTCCCCCAGCATCAGCCTCCCTTCTCCCAGCCTCCCCCAGCATCAGCCTCCCTCAGCATCAGCCTCCCTCCTCATCAGCCTCCCTCCTCATCAGCCTCCCTCCTCCAAGCCTCCCCCTCCCCCTCCCAGCCTCCCCAAGCATCAGCCTCCCTCCTCCCAGCCTCCCTCAGCATCAGCCTCCCTCCTCCAAGCCTCCCCCAGCATCAGCCTCCCTCCTCCCAGCCTCCCCCAGCATCAGCCTTCCTCCTCCCAGCCTCCCCCAGCATCAGCCTCCCTCCTCCCCCAGCCTCAGCCTCCCTCCTCCCCCAGCCTCAGCCTCCCTCCTCCCTCAGCCTCCCTCCTCCAAGTCTCCCTCAGCATCAGCTTCCCTCCTCCAAGCCTCCCCCTCCCCCTCCCAGCCTCCCCCAGCATCAGCCTCCCTCAGCATCAGCCTCCCTCAGCATCAGCCTCCCCCAGCATCAGCCTCTCTTCTCCCAGCCTCCCCCCCAGCTTCAGCCTCTCTCTCCCCCCAGCCTCAGCCTCTCTCTCCCCCCAGCCTTAGCCTCTCTCTCCCCCCAGCCTCCCCCCAGCCTCAGCCTCTCTCCCCCCAGCCTCAGCCTCTCTCTTCCCAGCCTCCCCCAGTCTCAGTCTCTCTCTTCCCAGCCTCAGCCTCTCTCTCTTCCCAGCCTCCCCCCAGCCTCAGCCTCTCTCTTCCCAGCCTCCCCCCAGTCTCAGTCTCTCTCTCTTCCCAGCCTCAGCCTCTCTCTCTTCCCAGCCTCCTTTCAGCCTCTCTCTTCCAAGCCTCTCTCTTCCCAGCCTCAGCCTCTCTCTCTCTTCCCAGCCTCCCTCTCTTCCCAGCCTCACCCCAGCATCTCTCTCTTCCCAGCCTCCCCCAGCCTCAGCCTCTCTCCCCCCAGCCTCCCCTTGCATGATTACAGTGGACAAAAAGAGGCATCGCAATTTGCAACGATCATCAACTAACCTGTAAGGAGCCCATACATTCTAGGCTCTGCCTCTGCCTTACCTGCTCCGGTGCTCGCCGCCCTGCTCTGGCTTGCTCCTCTTCTGGCTTGCTCCAGCTGCAGACGCGTCCTCCTCCGCGGCGTGTGTCATCTGCAGGATTGGACGCTGCAGCATGGGGCAGTGAGTGAGCTGACTGTCGCGCCCGCGCGCCTCTGACCCCGGAAGTGCAGGCCATGGAACTTCCGGGGTTAGTCAGCTCACTATGCCTGCCACACCCCCCCCCCCCCCGGAACACAGCCGAGTGTAACGGAGGGAGGGACGGGGGGCGGGGATGTAAAAAAAAAAAAAAAAAAAAATTTATATATTTTTTTTTTTTTTTTTTTTTTTTTTTGCTGCCAGAAAGTGCCGCCCCCCGCAACGTGCCGCCCTAGGCACGGGACCACGGGTGCCTAGTGGCAAATACGGCCCTGATTATAGGGGTTGTCTGTTGCTCTTGAACCACACAGGTTCTGCAAATTTGACAGTCATTTCCAAAGTGAGTCAAACTTGTTTTCCAAAATTTAAATATTGCGCTTTCTGTCCTGAGCCGTCCTATTTGTCCAAACTGAACTTTTTGACTTCATGTGGAGTATTATCATAAGAAAGTGGATGACAAGCTGTGGGGTCTACTTGTTGGTGTTACCTCTTATACTGTATAAGTGAGAAACTTGGTGCCAATGTAACATTTTTGTGAAAAAAAAGAAAAATGTTCAATATGACGACCTAATGTTATCAAATTCTGTGATGTACCTGTAAAGCGCCGGAGAGGGGCAGTCATGGGCGAGGGTCTTTGTAGAGGTCCTCAACCCACCCCGGCACAGTACAAAAAATATTTTGCAGGATTCCGTTTTTTCCCCTTAGACTTGTATTAAGGACGGATTGCGACTGATGGCCTTGCGTTACATCCACTAAGCGACTGATCAGTCATGGAATGACTGACCGTCGGGTGGAAGCAATGCAGAATGTAACATTTTTGTAGCGTGGAAAAAACGCAATGCGCAGGATTCCGTCGGCATCCGTCGTTGGTTATAATGGAAGCCTATGGGCGCCTGAATCCGTCCAATCCGTCAAATGATGGATTCCAGCGACGGTTCCGTCTTTTAGCAACAGAGCATGCTCAGATGTAAAAATTCCTTTCTTCTTAGAAAATATCTCTCTCTCTCTCTCTGCCTGTCGGTCGGTCTCTCTCTCTGTCGGTCAGTCTCTCCCTCTCACCCCCTCTCTCATACTCACTGATCTCCAGTCACCAACGCGGTACTACAAAGCTGTCATACTGCTTTGGCGTCTTTTGAAAATGCCGGCCGCTTATTATTCCATCTCGTATTCACTGCTTCCCCTGACCACCGGCGCCTATGATTGGTTGCAGTCAGAAAAGCCCCCATGCTGAGTGACAGCTATCTCACTGCAACAAATCACAGCCGTCAGTGGGCGGGTCTATATCTTTCAGTACAATAAATAAACGAATAATAGAAAAAAAACGGCGTGCGGTCCCCCCCAATTTTGATACCAGTCAAGGTAAAGCCACACGGCTGAGGGCTGGTATCCTCAGCATGGGGAGCGCCACGTTATGGGGAGCCCCCCAGCCTAAAAATATCAGCCAGCAGCCACCTATCATTGCCACATCCATTAGATGCAACAGTCCCGGGACTCTACCCGGCTCATCCTGAATTGTGGTGCAGTGGCAATCGGGGTAATAAAGAGTTAATGGCAGCCAATAGCTGCCACTAAGTCCTAGGTTAATCAAGGTGGCGTCTATGAGACACCCCCCTGATTAATCTGTAGTGAAAATAAATAAACACAAACACCAAAAAATCCTTTATTTGAAATAAAAGACAAAAAAAAACCCCTCTTTCACCACTTTATTAATCCCCAAATACCCCTCCAGGTCCGGCGTAATCCACATGAGGTCCCACGATGCTTTCAGCTCTGCTATATCGGCAGCTGACAGGAGCTACCGTAGGACACCGCCGCTCACTGTGAGCTCCACGGAGCAACTGAAGTGAGTCGCGCTGTCAGCGGTGACGTCAGTCAGGTAGTGCCGGTGTGTATGCTGTCATGATGGGGTCTGTAGTACCTATGTGTGTGCGGTGATGATGGGGGCGGTAGTGCCGGTGTGTTTGCGGTGATAATGGGGGCGGTAGTGCCAGTGTGTGTGCGGTGATGATGGGGGCGATAGTGCCAGTGTGTGTGCGGTGATGGTGGGGGTGGTAGTGCCTGTGTACTCAGTGATGACGGGGGCGGTAGTGCCGATGTGTGTGTGGTGATGATGGGGGCTCTGTCTCTCTCTCTCCTTTGCCAGGTAACGGATCCGTTTGTTTAACGGATCCGTCCTATCAGTTGTACCACAATCTGCAATGCATCAGTCACATCAGTCAGAGAACGGATTGTAACTGATGCAAAACAATGCAAGTGTGAATATAGCCTTCTCTGGCTCCCATTCACTTTCATGGGCCTCGTGCCCCATGCGTTTAGTAAACAGGCGACCACTAGGTAAAACTTTCAAAATTTTACTGTATAACTGTTTTACATCTTTCCATTACAGAGACATCATCAGCATTATCATCTTTCAGACACTTCAGTTCTAACATCCGGCTTGGCCTTGACTGCCATGGTGGGGCGACTCAACCTCCCTCTTCGGACTCACTCTCCCAGCATGGTGGTGGGACACTCAAGTCGGCTAATGGACGGGTAGACCACTTGCCTTACCGACACAACTGCTTTCCCACAGTACCGGCAGATGACGCCTCAGGTAGAAGCACCCCTGGACTTATGTCCCGCTGCAATGGAGCCCCTTCTGTCACTTTGCTCTTCTCTCTTTTTCCTTGTCGTTAGCAGAGACCAGGGGATGGTGGAAGTTTGGGCTTCCTCCAATCCGTAGGTCCTGTCCTGTCCCTGTCATCTCCACTGTTCTGCACTCAACTCTGCATTTCTGTCCCTTCTGGACTTTTCTTTGTTCCTTTTACTACTATGTAGAAAATGGCTCTAGGCCTAGGGAATACTATATGCTTAAAAACAACCAATTTAGTCCCAATAATATTTTATTATAGTAAAAAAGTTTTGATACCACACCATTTAGTGAATATTGGACATACAAAATCAATTTGTCTCAAATTACATCAATTTTCTGGTCACCCCTGGTCTTGAAAATCAAGAACAGGGTTTACATTCAAATTAACTGATAAATTGATACAGTAAAATTACAATAAATACAGAGCAAGTTCACACAAGGGAACAATAATGCATTGCACCAAGTCAGACTTAACTTTGGGATTCCTAAGTGATTCTTCAGGCACAGTATTATATAGATAAATATATCACTCAGATAGTAAAATCCAAAGTCATCCAGATATTAGGTCACAAGGCGTTTAGTATCCAGTCCCACAATCAATAGGGTGAACCGCCGACCATCAATATTTAATCAGAGTGAGTCTCCACCTCGACGCGTTTCCCCACATTACATGTGGTTCATCAGGAGGCTAGGGAGGTAAATATAGTCGATCAGCAATCAGACAAACATATATGAGCACACGTCACTATAAAATAACCCCAAGCAAGTGGATGGAGAAAGAGATTGTAACACCTACTTAATTGAGCAGCTCTCTTTTAACTGTTTCCTTCCCACGTAATTTACTAGGAGGTCCCTATTGTTTTTGTAATCCAATACGACATACTTATGGGTTAAACTTCCCTTATGGGATTGTCCACATTATTGGGGAACATCTTTTGCATTATCCGCCTGATTATGAGAAAATTCTGGGACAATGAATTGGTAGGGGAGTTATAATTTACTATTTTTTTTTTTTGTATTATGTATGAGAAACTTTAATTATACCTATTGCCCCTATGTAATTTCACAATATTTGCAATTATCGGAATATTATATTTATAACATCATTTCAACTCCACTATGAGTACTATAGACCTAAAATGGTTGCACAAATGTGGTGCCCTGGACTAGCCAGGTCGTCACAGGTAACACACACACCCCCACCCACACTAGACAGTAACATTAGCCAAACACAAAATCCTTGTTGCCTCCCTCCAGGGTCTGATGTCCACACCAGGTGGGGCGGAGCCAAGCAGTTGGCCCCACCCACCGAGGAGTTCACAGGCCTGGAGGCGGGAAAAGTGTCAGTTAGAAGTTGGACAACAGTGGAGGAGGTTGAAGTGAGAGGAGTAAAGTGGAGAGTGTCTGGGTTTGTGGCCCAGGCACTAACAACAAGGTTGGCAGACGGTGGTGGCTGTCTGCAGGAGTGGTGAATCAACGCGGAACTGTAGGACCGGGGAAGGGCGGTGGCCCGCCGGTACCGACCGGGGAGCGAAGTGAAGCCAGCACACACAGGCAGGGCCATTGGACCCCAACTAGGCTTGGATTCGCTGTCAACAGTCAAATCCGAGTCTGACAGGAACCCCAGGGGTTTCCTAACAACCACCCGTTAGAAGGCAACCGTCTGCACCGTGAGGGTATACAGCTACCGCCTAAGGCTAGAGACCCAAGGACCAGCGCCTGCGGAGGCAAACGGGCTCCTCCGGCATCCATACACTGGAGAGCGGACTACCGTTGGGGATCCATCGTAGTCAAACAGTGCACAAAGGTGCAGGGAAAGACAGCCGCCATCACCTGTTCGGGGAGAGACACTGCAGCCGGCTGCGGGACCCGTCCATCCAGCCGTTTGGTTTACCGAGGACTTTGTGCATCTCTTACTGAGTGAGTACACCCGTGCCATCCGGAACCGCGCCGCACTGTCCCTGCAACCCTGCACCTCACCAACCCTGCTTCCCTGTCACACCACCGGGCCCCGGGACCACCAACCCCTACCCACAGAGGGGGAAAACAACATCCCAGCTGCCCCCTACCATCGCTCCTGGGATCCCCGTCACCAGCAGTGGTGGTGCCCATCTTCACCACAACCCGTGGGTGGTGTCACGGACTAAATCCCCCAAACCAACCACCCTTTTCACTCACGGACGAGGAGCGCCGCTCGAGTCCCCGGATCCGGCCCACCACTCGAGCCACCGAGCAGCAGCCGCAGCAGCGCCGGACCCGAGCGTTAGCGAGCGCAGCGGCGGCGTCCTCCCCGCCCGCGACACAAGCGTGGGATTCCCTTATATCAGGCCACTTGTAACTAGCGCTAATGTCGCTTCAGCCTTGAAATCATACTGACCCAATTTTCTGTACTGCGCATGCGCAGTATATGTACTGGGGATTTACCAAGTCCCGTATCTGATTTACTGCGCATGCGTGGTATCCTAAGAGATCACGCCCTAAGCGTATCATGTGATCGCTGTAATCTGCAGCGTAAGATTTGGCTTTGACTGGGACCTCACGCATGCGTAAATGGTCTCTAACATTATCCTGTGTGTCCCTGTCCCGGCTCGCGCGTGCGCATTGGTAGCGCTATGTCGCGCATGCACACTCGCGATAACGGCTACGTTGATTGTGGGAGTGGTTGAATTGTCCACAGCTGATCTGGCCTGTGTGGGCTATTTAAATTCCTTTCTGGCATGCAGCTCCATGACGCCTCTGAGGACGGTGGTATGTCATCATCAATACAGGATTCCTCTGTGATGCTGCTGATCTGAATACGAATGGTGCCATGGATCTGCATGTTTGTTATTTCTTTCTCTGACAAGTAGGTGTTACAATCTCTTTCTCCATCCACTTGCTTGGGGTTATTTTATAGTGATGTGTTTTCATATATGTTTGTCTGATTGCTGATCGACTATATTTACCTCCCTAGCCTCCTGATGAACCCCATGTAATGTGGGGAAACGCGTCGAGGTGAAGACTCACTCTGATTAAATATTGATGGTCGGCGGTTCACCCTATTGATTGTGGGACTGGATACTAAATGCCTTGTGACCTAATATCTGGATGACTTTGGATTTTACTATCTGAGTGATATATTTATCTATATAATACTGTGCCTGAAGAATCACTTAGGAATCCCAAAGTTAAGTCTGACTTGGTGCAATGCATTATTGTTCCCTTGTGTGAACTTGCTCTGTATTTATTGTAATTTTACTGTATCAATTTATCAGTTAATCTGAATGTAAACCCTGTTCTTGATTTTCAAGACCAGGGGTGACCAGAAAATTGATGTAATTTGAGACAAATTGATTTTGTATGTCCAATATTCACTAAATGGTGTGGTATCAAAACTTTTTTACTATAATAAAATATTATTGTGAATAAATTGGTTGTTTTCCTTTTACTACAGCAGCATCTCCCTATCTGACTGAACCAGGACGTTCCTTCCCCTATATCTCCTCCTGTGCTTATGAGCCATCCTCTCAATTAAGTCCCTGCTGCTATGCCACTTTCCATCTATCCCTCCTCACTAAGGGATCTGACTGGAACTATTGACACCTGCTGGCAGCCGGCCGTATTACACAGGAGGTACACACAATAAAATACATTGCAATGCAGTAAACGAAAACACACACACACATGTACATTGTAATACCACAAGTCACCAGCACCAAGTGGGGGAGATAGGGTATTGGTCACCCTATTACATATCTATGGGTTCAAAATGCTTACTATACAACTGGATCTAATCCTTGAGGGTTCCAGTTTCCAAAATGTGGTCATTTGTGGGGCATTTCTGCTGTTTAATTACCTTAAGTGCCCTGCAAATGCAACATGGTGCCCGCAATCTATTTGAGCTAAATTTGCTTTCCAAACTTCAAATATTGTTCGCTCTCTTCCAAGGTCCCCAAAACAGAACTTTTTGACAATATGTGGGATCGCCATGCTCATAAAGTGGGTAACAAATTCTGTGATACATTTTGTCATGCTATCCCTTGTAAAAGTGAATAAATTGGGGCTAAAGCAACATTTTTAGGTATATTTATTTATTTATTTTTTTCATTCTTTAGTTCCTGTGAAGCACCTGAAAGGTTAATAAACTTCTTGGATGTGGTTTTGAGTACTTTGAGGGGTGCAGTTTTTAGAATGGTGTCACTTTTGGGTATTTTCTGTTACCTAGGCCTCTCAAAGTTACCGCAAATGTGGTCCTTAAAAAAAATGTTTTTGTAAATTTTATTGGAAAAAAGAGAAATTGCTGATAAACTTTGAACCCTTCTAACTTCCTAACAAAAAAAAATATTTTCCAAAAATGATGCCGATATAAATTAGACATGTGGGAAATGCTATTTATGAACTATTTTGTGTGACATAGCTCTCTGGTTTAGGGACAATTCAAAGCTTAAAAATTGCGACATTTTCAAAATGTTTGATTTTTTTCTTTCATAAAAAAGCAAAATATATCATGCTAAGTTTACCACCAACATGAATTGTAATATGTCCCGAAAAAAAAAATCTCAGAATCACTGGGATCCATTGAAGCATTCCAGAGCTTTTATCTCATAGTAAAGGGCCATTTACACGCTGCGACATCGCTAACGATTTATCGTCAGGGTAACGGTGTTTGTGACGCACATCCGGCGTCATTAGCAACATCGCAGCGTGTGACACCTATGAGCGACCTTAAATGATCGCAAAAGAGACAAAAAACGTTTGTGAGAGGTCGTTCATTTACCAAAAATCGTTGTCTGGTCAGTAGCGATGTTGTTTGTCGTTCCTGCGGCATCACACATCGCTATGTGTGACACCGCAGGAACGAGGAACAACATCACACCTGCGGCTGCCGGCAATGAGGAAGGAAGGAGGTGGGCGGAATGTTAGTTCCGCTCATCTCCGCCCCTCCGCTTCTATTGGGCGGCCGCATAGTGACGTCGTTGTGACGCTGAACGAACCGCCCCCTTAGAAAGGAGGCGGTTCGCCGGCAACAGCGAAGTCGCTAGGCAGGTAAGTATGTGTGACGGGTGTTAGCGAAATTGTGCAACATGGGCAGTGATTTTGCCCGTGACGCACAACCGACGGGGGCGGGTACGCTCGCTAGCGATATCGGAACCAATATCGCAGGATGTAAAGTACCCTTTACACTGGTTACATTTCTAAAATTTGGCCTGGTCATTAAGGTCAAAATTGGGTCTGCCATGTGCGCACGTTGCATTTTTTCATGCATTTCAGCAGCGTTTTGAACTGCAGCGTTTTAATGCAAAAATGCATGCGTTTTGATTTCCAAGCAAAGTCTACGGGAAATAAGCATATTGTGTGCGCACTATGCGTCCAAAAACACTGCGTTTTTTGTGACAAAAATTTGTCAAAATCTTTGCGTTTGAAGAAGCAACATGTCAATTGTTTTTACCATTTTGGCTGCGTTTCGGTAACATAGAAGTCAATGAGAATTATCTAAACGCATCCTAAAAGAAATTTCTAGCATTTTACATGCTTTTTTGATGCTAAATGCATGCTTTTTTTGTCAAAATCATGCGTTTTTGGCATTATAGTGAGGTCAAGAGGTTTCTATTTGCCCTCACATCCATTCCGACTTTAAAAAATGAGTCAAACAATACTTTTACTTTATTTTGAACATAATTATTAAATCTCATTAATCATTTTCAGTAAATTATCATTATAGTGTATGATTTAAAGGTTATTATTTATTTATTTTTTTTTTCCTACTGTTTGAATATTCAAACTTTATTTAGTTGTGTATTTGTATTGAAAGCGCATCTCAATTTAAGCACTAATAATAATAATAATAATAATAATAATAATAAAGTTTGTTTATATAGCGCCAACATATTCCACAGCACTTTACAATCAGGTGGGGGGTTGTATAGACAAAAACAGGACAAAATATTACATAATTCAACAGCTGCAGTAGGAATGAGGGCCCTGCTCGAAAGCTTACAATCTATGGGGAAGAAGGGGGACACAAAAGGTGAAGCACACTTGCAGATCTGGCCGGCTATTGTTATGCTAGTTTATTGGTTACATATAAAGATGAATGGTCTGGTCTTTAGACAGTAACGTTTTGGGTGCCCTTACGTGTTATTGGTTGTATGTAGGATGTGATGACAGAAATAGGAGAAGGTTATTAGTAGCATTTAGAAGATGGGACAGGGGAGAGTTAGGTTAGGAAGTTATTATGATAAGCTTGTCTGAAGAGATGTGTTTTTAATGTACGCTTAAAAACTTGGGGGCTGGATATTAGTCGCATTCTTTGGGGTAGTGCATTCCAGAAAACACGAGAAAAGTCTTGGAGACGGAGGTGTGAGGTTCGTATTATGGAGGATGTTAGTCTAAGATCATTTGCGGAACGAAGGGGGCGGGTAGAATGATAAAAAAAGAGATGAGGGATGAGATATATGGTGGTGCAGAGCTGTAGAGAGCTTTGTGGTGAGGGATATGAGTTTGTATTGTATTCTGTAGCTGATAGGTAGCCAGTGTAGTGACTGGCACAATGTGGAGGCATCGGTGAAGCGGCTGGACAGGAATATGACCCTGGCTGCTGCATTCAAGATGGATTGGAGAGGGGAGCGTTTGATCCGAGGGAGACCAATCAATAAAGAGTTGCAGTAATCCAGGCGGGAATGAATAAGAGCGACAGTAAGGGTTTTTGCAGTTTCGAAAGTGAGAAATGGTCGGATTCTGGAGATGTTTTTGAGATGCAGGTGACATGTGCGAGTGAGTGATTGTATATGGGGAATGAAGGAGAGATCTGAGTCAAATATGACCTCAAGACAGTGAGCATGCTGCTTGGGAATAATGATTAAATCATCGAAGGTAATTGAGATGTCAGGTGTAGGTTGGTTAGAAGAGGGAGGAAACACAAGAAACTCCGTTTTGGAGAGATTCAGTTTCAGATGGAGGGAGGACATGCTTTGAGAGACAGCAGACAGACAATCCCTGGTATCTTGTAACAGAGCAGGGGTGATGATTGGAGATGATGTATATAATTGAGTGTCGTCAGCATAGAAGTGGTATTGGAAACCGAATCTGCTGATGGTTTGTCCAATAGGGGCGGTGTATAGAGAGAAGTGGAGAGGGCCTAAAGCCTGCTTTACATGCTGCAATATATCTTACAATGTGTCGGCGGGGTCACGTCGTAAGTGACGCACATCCGGCATCGTAAGTTACATTGCAGTGTGTGACAGGTACGTGCGATTGTGATTGAACGTTAAAACGTTCATCGCATACACATCGTACCTTTCTCTAGAATTGCACGTCAGATTGTTCAACGTTCCCGGGGTAGCGCACATCGCAGTGTGTGACACCCCGGGAACGATGAACAGATCTTACCTGCGTCCTGCGGCTGCCGGCCCACAATGCGGAAGGAAGGAGGTGTGCGGGATGTTTACGTCCAGCTCAGCTCCGCCCCTCCACTTCTATTGGCCGGCTGCCACGTGACGTCGCTGTGATGCCGAACGTCCCTCTCACTCCAGGAAGTGGACTTTCGCCGCCCACATCGAGGTCGTATGGAAGGTAAGTACGTGTAACGGGGGTTAATCGTTTGTGCAGCATGTTCCACAAATTGAACGTGCTGCACATATGATGAGGGCGTTGCAAATCGCATACGATATCGTATGCGAAATTGCAACGTGTAAAGCAGGCTTAAAACTGAGCCTTGAGGAACCCCGAAGATGAGAGGGAAAGGAGTGGAGTAGGAGCCGGCAAAGGAAATAGTGAAGGAGCGGTCGGAGAGATAGGAGGAGAACCAGGCGAGAGCAGTGTCCTTGAGGCCAATAGAGTGGAGCATGGTTAAGAGAAGTTGGTGATCCACAGTGTCAAAAGCAGCTGAAAGGTCCAAGGGAAACAATAGGGAATATTGGCCGTTAGATTTTGCTGTTAATAGATCATTTGATACTTTGGTGAGGGCTGTTTTGGTGGAGTGCAAAGAGCACTGAAAAAGTATGTAAAACGCGGTCAAAATGCTATAAAAACACTATAAAAACGCCTGCGCATTTCCTGCCTTTATGTGGTCAAAACCAAATTTGACAATGACAAATTCTGCCAGAGGATGCGTTCATTTCTGCAAGGTACAGAACGCAACGTGCGCACATGGCCTAAGGGCTTAAATACTTAATTGCATGATTTTCTCAAGACAAAATTTGTAAAGCCGCGTTTATTACATTATAATGCCTTGTGCTGATTTCTAGCTATAGGACAATATTTCTGTCATTTTGATAAATCGAGTTTGTTTTCTGTTCTAAGTAACCATACTCTGATACATTTATTAAAATGTTACTATGTATTAAGCCTTCAAGCATCATTTAAATATATTGTAAATACAGATTTTTGCTTCTTTTTCATTTTTTCATATAGAGCCATATTTAAGAATGTCAACCATCCTCATTAAGGTGAAACTCTGTTAAAAAAGAAGTCAGCCATTTCTTTTAAAAAATGCAAATGCTACAAAATAAAATAACATCATGGCATTATGACTCTACGCCGAGTGGTGATGCCAGTAAAGTATGGCCTGTGACTGAAGGTGGTGCTGGTGGTGGTGATGACTGGCTGCTTTTGAATACAGCTAGCCTGTTCCTGCTCCATAGAAAAAATGGGTCACGCGGTGGCAGGGCATAACAGGTGACCTGGACTTCTATACTGGCCCTCAGGCTAAGGGTGCCCTTACATACAGTATGAGCCACCTCAGCCTCTATATACAGTATAAGTCCCCACATAGCCCCTTTTTTATATATATATATATATATATATATATATATATATATATATATATATATATATATATAATTTGAGCCAATATATAGAGCACTTTCATATACAATGTGAGCCCCCACATAGCCCTTCTATTTATAGTATGAGCCCCCACATAGCCCCTCTATATGTACAGTATGAGCCCCACAGTCTCTTAAATATTGTATAAGCCCACACAGCCCAGCCTCCTAAACAATAGCCTCTTAAATACTTTATGAGCCCCCCATAGCCCCCTTTATACATTATGAGCGCCACATAGCCTCCTGTATACAGTTTGAGCCCTAAAAAAAAGTCCTATAAGCAGTATAAACCACACAGCTGACTATATACAGTATGAGCCCCACATGATCCTCTGTATACATTATGAGCCCCACAGTGCCCCTTATATACAAAAATTTAGATTAGGACCCAGTTGAGAGTTATTCCTTGGCATGGTAACTGGGCTCCATTACCTTGGCCAATTTTATTTGCAAAATAATTCATTTTTTTCCCAATAAGTTTTTTCACATTTTTCATGTTTACTTTGCAGTAATGCATTTTCACATTCCAATGTTCACAATATACATCTGTTTGCTTTTTCTCCCTCCCTCTACTTGAGTGCAGCTTTTATTTTTCATAATGTATGCTATGTTCAGTTTGCACCAGTTCAGACTAGAAGATTAGGAAGTGCCGACAATTCTTGTACCTTATATACATTCAGCCCTACACAGAGTCTGAAAAACAGTATGAGCCCCACATACCCCCTATATACAGTATGAGCCCCACAGAGCCTCCTAAGTACTCCATGTGCACCGCATAGCCTCTTATATATACATAAACCCTACTTAGCCTTATATATAAAGTATTAGCCTTCACATAGCCTCCTATATACAGCATGAGCCACCATATAGCCTCCTATATACTTTGAGCCACACATAGGTTTCTATATACAGCATAAACCCCAACATCACCTCATATATACATTATGAGCACCATGTAACCTCCTATGCAAATAATGAGCCCCAAGGAGCCTATATATACTTAGCATATATCCAGCATTATCCCCTACATAGTCTTCTATTATTATGTACATAAGAAAATCCTACAACTGTAAAGGGGAAATAAAGTGTATCTTGCAGCTACCCCACCTGCACCGGTACAGACTAGTATATTAAGCTGCACAGAACCCTAAAGGTTACTGCACAGACTGGAAAAACCATAGCTACACAACTAGAAATACACAATGCAGACTAGACTACCTAATAGGTCATTAGATTGTTTCACGTATTTCCTAAAGGAACTAGGGGGATAAATAAGGCACTACAAACCTAGATAGGGAAAACGTGTAGATAACCCAAGTGAGGAACCATGAAACACGGGCACAAGTGGACAGTGGAAAAATAATAAATCCAAGCAAAGGAAACCTAATACCAGTGGCGTAGCAACTGCTTTTGCCGCCTGGGGCGGTCGTCAAATTTGCCGCACCCCTCCGTTGGCGAGGGGTAAGGGGGGGTAGGGAGGGTGGAAGGTGAGATTGGGGATAGCTACCTTACAGGATGGATCTAGACAGCAGGATCAGCAGATGGAGGAGGCAGAAGATGGAGGATGATGAGAAGTGCGGGAGGGAGCAGCAGATGCAGGAGGGTGACAGGAAGGAGAGAGTGGGCAGCAGATGAGGGAGGGGGCAGCAGCTGATGGGGAGAGTGGTGGCGGTTGGAGGGGGGCATCGGCTGATGGGGAGAGCGGTGGTGGATGAAGGGGGGCAGCGGCTGATGGGGAGAGCGGTGGTGGATGAAGGGGGGCAGCGGCTGATGAGGAGAGCGGTGGCGGATGAAGGCGGGCAGCAGCTGATGGAGAGAGTGGTGGTGGATGAAGGCGGGCAGCGGCTGATGGGGAGAGCGATGGCGGATAGCGGGGGGGCAGCAGATGGAGGAGGTCGGTGGCAGATCGGAGGCAGTAGTGGCGGTGGATCGGGGGCGGTAACTACTGTTGCTGCTGCTGCGGGGGCTGATCGGGCGCAGCGGTGGATCGGGGGCCCTTACCAAATGCCACTTGCAGGGATCACTCTCCTCAGCTTTCACGGATGGAGTGAAGCTGAGGGGAGTGGTCACCTACAGGTCACCGACCCCGGATCCAAGGTGGTCTGAGAGATCGGTCAAAAGGCCGATCACTCCAATCAGAGCTGGGGGCGGGTGAAACAAAGTTCACCCAGCTCCAGTCAATGATCAGTGCTATAGCTGCACTGATCATGGCTGGATTTCAATGTTTCAGCTATTTTCAATGGCTGAAACATCACAGTGGCTGTGATTGGCTGAGCGGCATTCGTCAGCCAATCACAGCCTCTGTAGGTCCAGGGGGGAGACACCACCCTTCATGAGGTCAGGCAGAGGTCCCCTCCTCCCCGAATCTAAGGTTTTTGCACACCGATCGCAGCCACCGGGGCTCCGGGGCCGCAATTTCGCCATGATGTACTGGGTACATCATGGTTCGTTAAGTACCATGTCACCATGACGCACCCAGTATGTCATGGGTCGTTAAGGGGTTAAAGTTGTTCAGGAATGCAGCTGCGGATGGCCCTTTTCTATAAGCTTTCTATTTTTTATTTTTTACCCCCAAAATGCCGCCCCCCTGACACGTACCGCCAGGGGCGGACCGCCTCCTCTGCCCCTCCCCCCCTTTGCTACGCCACTGCCTAATACTAACCTGATAAAAAACAGAAGGAAGGTGTAAGAAAGATGAATGAGAACACCAAGGGTAAATACCAAACCAGTATAGTTTTCAAAAAGAAACCTGCGGAAAGGAGAGAGTGATCTCCTATATGTGGGAATCAAAGTTACACAGCAACAAATATAATAGATGTAAAAATGTGAATTTTATTAAATAGATTAAAATCATGTGCTTTACAGTAATTAGTATATGAAAAGTGCATTCATAGACAGGGTTTCCCTAATAAGAGGCAGAACGAGAAGGATGTAAAATATCGGGCCATTTAGGTAAATGAAAAATAGAGTATAGTAGCCAAAATCAGTTTGAATAAAAGCCATTTTATTTTTTATGTTACCAGCATTAATAATAATAATAATAATAATAATAATATTGAAGTGTAAGAAATCCCGGTGCACCACTTGCTCCACGTGCTGCCGCAATCAATCTCCAATATGCATGGATGAGATCCGGGTGCAGACTCGGTGAAAATATCACAGAATAATCCAAAGGAAGAAGGAGGGTCGCACTCCGTAAAGATCTCGGTGTTGTTCCATCTTTATTTCACATTTACATGCAGGTACCGCTTGTACCTGCATGTAAATGTGAAATAAAGATGGAACAACACCGAGATCTTTACGGAGTGTGACCCTCCTTCTTCCTTTATAATAATAATAATAATAATAATAATAATAAAATAGACAGTGCTATAATTAAGAGACTAATGTAGACTTCCTATGCTGGAAAGTAAAGTGCAACCAGTGCATACAAAATACAAAAAGCATACAAAAGGATGGAAGTATAGCAAGAGTGGTATTTACCTGTTGCAGGACCTATTAAGCTTATGTGCCTGTGTGCCCCGTTTCCAATGCGTGTTTCGTCATTCTCTGACTTCCTGAGGGAGGGGTGTGCAAGGAAGACTTTTCATATCCTACAATAGTGGTCAAAATTGAGGCAACACTCTCAAGATTTATGAAATAGCATAATTTAGTTGTTAACAAATTGGACACTATTGTCACTCAGATGACTGTGGGAGAAAAGCCATTTATTTGTCCTATTTTCATATCTAACACTAAAATGTTAATACTTAGTTAGATAGCAATTATCTGCAGCCTACCAAGTGCATCTCTAGACATGCAGCCCCATACCATAACACTCAGAGGATGCTTCATGGTGGGTACTGTACACTCTGGCAAGCAATCCTCTCCAGGTCATCCTTTGTAAGTAATGGACACCGTCGCTACCAAAGATAGATATACGTGTCTCATCGCTCCATAAAACATTTCTCTATTGTTCAATGGTCCATTTAGAATGTTCTTTGGCCACTGAAGACATTTCTGATGCTGTACGGCATTAAAAAATGGCTTTTTACGTGGTATTATGGCTCTTAACCCCGCGTTTACCAATTGTCGTTGAACCGTCCAATCGGACACTGTCACTCCAGTGTTGACAAGCTTCTTGTTAATGTCAACAGCAGTTGATTTCCTGTTATTTAGGGCGATTCTCACAATTCTATCAGTCTGAGGAATTGTAGCCTTCTTCCTTCCTCTAACTAGTTTATTCTTTATCGAACCAGTCTCTTGAAACGTCTTACACACTTTGGCAACGCTGGCCAGTGAGATCTGTTTTCCAATTCGTGCTGCAATTTCCCGTACCCTTCTCTTAAAGTAACAGCTTTGGCTCTATTCTTAGAAGACCACTCCTGTCTAGTCTAATACTGCTGGCCATTTCAAAAATCTCAAATTTAAATGAAAAAATGGTGAAAATCACTTAATGTGTCATTATATCACACAGTTAAATTGCAAATTTAAATAATTAATTAATTATTAAAATAAATCTTATTTTTTATTAGCTGGCTACCGTACAAAAATGCAGTCATTAATGCTATATCATAAAATTCAGACAGTATAACAGAATAAAAACATGTAATTGCTTACATTTTGATGACAAACTGGCTGTAAAATATAAAAACTGCCTTTTAAACTTTCATTAAATATTGGTGATGCTGAAAAACTGCAGGTGTTGCCTCAATTTTGGCCAGTAGTGTAATTACTGTAAAGTACATAATTTTAATCCATGTAAAAAAAATCATATTTTTACATCTGTCATATTTGTTGCGGTGTCACTTTGATTCCCACGTATAGGAGATCACTCTCTTCTTTCCGCGGGTTTCTTTTTGAAAGCTATACTTATTTGGGCAACACTTTTGAAAAGGGATTTTTTAATGGAATATACACTATTGTTCAAAAGTTATACATATGTGTGTGTGTGTCTGTGTGCTTGCATGCGCCTGGCTGCGTTCTTGTGCATGTCTGTATGTGTGCGTGCGCCTGTCTTTGTGGTTACTACGTACAGTAAATACCAAACCAGTCTCAGTCAAACAGGCAGAATCCATAGCAGCAAGCCTAGATCTCTCTTCTTTTTCTATAAATAGCAATAGAAAGAATTAAAAAGCACAACTTCAGGCCTGCATCACATTTCATTCTTACCATTTACTTTAGTGTTACACCCAATAAGAGAAGGAAACTGGAAAATAAAACATCTAGCATTATGGGAGGCTTTTTGGATATTCAATCTAGAGTAAAAAAATATTCTCATGGTATGAATTTGAAAAATGTCATATTTACTGATTAATGTTATGATCCTTTATATTTAGGATATATTTATTTACATTCATATTTGTGATTTGTGTAAAAGTATTAGGCCCTGTGCGCACACTACGTTTTTACTCGCGTTTTTTGTGTCTTTTTGCTGCAGAAATTTCTTGAGAAAATGGTTGTAAACTTTCTGCAGACATTCCACAGCAAAACCTATGGAGAAAAAAAATTAGCTGTGCGCAGACTGCGTTTTTTTCTCAAGAAAATTCTTTGAGTAGATTCTCTTGAGAAAAAGAATGAGCATGTCACTTCTTTTCTGCTGGAAGCTGCGTTATTCACTCCATTGACTGTAATGTAATCATGAAATAGCGCAGGGAATAATGCAGGTAGCAAATTATGTGCGTTTCATTCCGTTTCCTGAGTTATTCCCGTGTTATTTCAAGTTACATAGTTACATAGTTACTTAGGTTGAAAAAAGACCTAGGTGCATCTAGTTCAACCGTCCTCCACCAGTTCTACATTTGGTCACTAAGTCATTTATAACCAACAATGTTTTGTATACTGAGGAAATCATCCAGCCCTTTTTTAAAAGCTGTTATAGTATCTGCCATTACTACCTCTTGTGGTAGTGTATTCCACAGTCTGACCGCTCTAACTGTAAAGAACCCTTTCCTATTTAGGTGTTGGAATCGCTTTTCTTCCACTCGCAGTGAGTGCCCCCTGGTCCTTAGTACTGTCTTTGGAAGAAATAAGTCATGTGCCAGTCCTTTATATTGACCACACATGTATTTATACATATAAATGAGATCTCCTCTGAGACGTCTTTTTTCTAAGCTAAACATATCTAACTTTTTCAACCTGTCATCATATGGGAGGCCTTCCATTCCTTGTAATAGTCTAGTTGCCCGCCTTAGAACTGACTCTAACTTCTGAATGTCCTTTTTAAAATGTGGAGCCCAAAACTGGATCCCGTATTCCAGATGTGGCCTTACAAGTGATTTATAGAGGGGTAACAATACGTTGGGATCACGGGATCTAATCTCTCTTTTTATACACCCTAAAATCTTGTTTGCTTTAGCAGCTGCTGCTTGACATTGAGTGCTGCTGCTCAGCTTATTTGTAATGAGAATACCCAAGTCCTTCTCCTGTTCTGTAGTCCCGAGTTTACTTCCATTTAATGTATACGCAGCTATAGGATTACTCCGTCCTAGGTGCATTACTTTACATTTATCAACATTAAATCTCATTTGCCAAGTATCTGCCCATTCTGACATCTTATCCAGATCTTTTTGTAATATTGTACTATCCAGGTCAGTTTTTAATATCCTACATAGTTTGGTGTCATCGGCAAAGACTGACACTGTACTATCAATACCATCCACAAGGTCATTAATAAAGAGATTAAAAAGAATCGGTCCAAGCACAGATCCCTGCGGCACCCCACTGCTGACTATAGCCCATTTAGAGAATGTACCATTTATGACTACTCTTTGTTTCCTATCTTTTAGCCAATTCCTTACCCAGTTGCATATTGTGTCCCCTAGTCCTTGCTTCTGGAGCTTTAGTATAAGGCTATTATGTGGTACAGTATCAAATGCCTTTGCAAAGTCCAAATAAATCACATCAGCTGCATTACCAATATCCAGGTTTGAACTTACCCCCTCATAGAAGTTTTTCGGGACATAATGTTCATCCCTGCCCTGCGTTTTTAAGGAAGTGATGTCATTATAACAGGAAGAGGAAGCTGAGCAGAGAGTAAACACACACATATCACACGTAGACACAGACATATAGAATACACATAGAAATCAAATGTACCGTATTTTTCGGACCATAAGACGCACTTTTTCCCCCCAAATGTTGGGGGAAAGTGGGAGGTGCGTCTTATGGTCTGAATGTGGCTGCGGGGAATGTGGGTGCTGCGGTGGAGCGGGTCATCGGGGGCACGAGCAATCTGTAGCAGCCTGTCGTGACCACGTGGACCAGCTCATTTAATATGCACGCCCATCCCCCACCCATCATCCCTCAGCGCTGAAGCCAGCGCTGACAGGTGGGCGGGATGATGGGTGGGGGATAAACAGCCGGCTCGCATGATCACCCCTGGCAACTACGGCCTGGAGTGATCATGTGCGGCTGTATTCACTGCCCCCCGTGCATCATCATCAGCGCGGGGAGCAGTGAATCAGTGTACAGTACTCACCGTTCCTCTGCAGCATCGCTCGTCCTCCCGTCTGTGTCAGCGGCAGCACCGCTGATTGGAGCCGCCCCATTATCCTGCTGGATCGCGATCATCTCCTGTGTTTGTGCCGGCGGCTGAGTGGAGACTAGCGGCGCGCACAGCGATGACGTCATCGCTGTGCGCACGTGTCCACACGCAGCCGCCGGGACACTGGCACAGACACAGGAGATGATCGCAATCTAGCAGGGTAATGGGGACGGCTCCAATCAGCGGCGCTGCCGCTGACACAGACGGGAGGATGAGCGATGCTGCAGGGAGTGAGGTAAAGTGAGGTGAGTATGAACGTTTATTTTTTTTTATGTACCAAGGATGCGGCCATACAACAGGATAGGTGCATATTATGAGCCGGATGGGTGCATATTATGAGCCAGATGGGGGCATATTATGAGCCAGATGGGGGCATATTATGAACCAGATGGGGGCATATTATGAACCAGATGGGGGCATATTATGAGCCAGATGGGGCCATATGCCATGATGGGTTATATAGCAGGATGCGGCCACATGCCAGTATATAGCAGGATGCGGCCATATGGCAGGATTACGGTATATAGCAGGATGAGGGACATATACTGTATATACCAGGCAGGGAGGATCATTACCAGGATGCGGCACCTTAGTAGAGGATTTGGGGACATTACCCCCATAACAGTGTCAGCAGCAGATCCTCACCCCATGACAGTGTGTCATGACCACATTTTTTGCTTAAAATTTTATTTTCCTATTTTCCTCCTCTAAAACCAGGGTGCATCTTATAGTCCGGTGCATCTTCTAGTCCGAAAAATATGGTACATATAAAAATAAAAAACGAAAAAAAAAATGCAGGCTCCGCCATATTTTTACCGTCCAACCAAGGTAAACACACAGCGGCAGCTCGGTATGGGGAGGACGAGGGCCATGGTTAATGCCCCCTCCCACAGCCAAGAATATCAGCCAGCAGCTGCCCCGAGAATGTCGCATCCATTATGCGACAGTCCCGGCGCGTTACCGGCTCTTCCAGATTGCCGTGATGCGGTGGCAATCAGGGTAGTAACGAGTTAATGGCAGCGCATCGCTGCCACTAAGTCCTAGCTTAATCATGGCAGTGTCTATGAGACAGCTTTCATGATTAACTCGTAAGTAAAGTGAATAAACACAAACACCGAAAAATCCTTTATTTTAAATAAAATAACAAAAAAGCCCCCTGTTTCATCACTTTATTACCCACCACCCCCCCAACACACAGCTCTGGCGTAATCCACCGAGGTCCCACGATGCTTGCATCTAGCCACGTCTGACACATACTCAATGCAGCCTCGTTCAGTGAGCGATGCTGCAGGTGTAACTACAGGTCATTTCTCATGGTCGGTAATGTGAACACATTACCGCTCGCGAGAACTGCAGTGTGTCCTCACAGGGACTCTATCTATTGATTGATTGATCTGTTCTCTATCTATTGATTATCTATCCATCTTTCTATCTACCTATCCATTATTTATCTGTCTATCCATCTATTTATCTATTCCTCTGTCCATCTTTCCATCCATCTATCCATCATCTATCTATTTATCTATCTGTCTGTCTATCCATCTATCTATCCATTATCTATCTATAAATCTAGCTATTCATCTATCCATCTTTCTATCTATCCATTATCTAGCTATTTATTTATCTATCTGTCTAGCCATCTATCTATCTATCCATTATATATCTATTTATCTATTCATCTATCCATCTTTCTATCTATTCATTATCTATCTATTTACGGTATCTATCTGTCTATCCATCTATCTATCAATTATCTATTTATCTATTCATCTATCCATCTTTCTATCTATCCATTATCTATCTATCTGTCTATCCATCAATCTATCTATCGATTAGCTATCTATTATCTATATTATTTGTTGCTGTTAAAGCATTAAAAAATGCAGGGACCAACCTGGAAAAAAACGCACCAAAAATGCACCAAAACGTGGTAAAAACGCACGCGTTTTTCGGTGCGTTATTGGTGCGTTTTATAACGCAGATGCGCTATTCCTTCACTCTCAAGAAATTTCTTGAGAAATTTTTTGAGAAAAATCCTTTTTCTAGTGCGCACATAGCCTTAAGGCCGCTTTACACGATGCGATCTCCCTAGCGAGATCGCTAGCATGTGTACCCGCCCCCAATGTTTGTGCGTCACGGGCACATCGCTGCCCATGGCGTACAAAATCACTCGGACCCGTCACACTACTTACCTGCCTAGTGACGTCGCTGTGACCGGCGAACCGCCTCCTTTCTAAGGTGGCGGTTCGTTCGGAGTCACAGCGACGTCACTAAGCGGCCGCCCAATCGAAGCATAGGGGCAGAGTTGAGAAGGACGAACATCCCGCCCACCTCCTTCCTTCCTCATTGCCGGCGGCTGCAGGTAAGGTGAGGTTCCTCGTTCCTGCGGTGTCACACATAGCGATTGTGCTGCCGCAGGAACGACGAACAACATTGTACTTGCAGCTGCAACGATATTTGGGAATAGGGGAGCATGTCAACGATTAACAATTTTGCAACCTTTTTTGATCGCAAGTAGGTGTCACACGCAATGACATCGCTAACGCGGCCGGATGTGCGTGACCCCAACAACATCGCTTTAGCGATGTCGCTGCGTGTGAAGCGGCCTTTAATGTGTTACAATGAATATAATTGGTTGTTGGTGTTTAAAATGAACTTCCCATGATGCCCTGAACATCTGTCATGGCTCTACCTAGTGGTCGGTTTCTCTCTCTGTTGGACCACAGCATATTTTTTTTGTCCAACTGCTGTTCAGTATCTTGTCTTTCCTTTGCCTTTCTATTTTATTTCTACTCAGGTGTGTTCACTTCCTTGTTTTGTATGTCCTATCACACCTTGGAAGGGGCTATTTGTAGTCACCATGCACACGCATCAGTGCTTACTACAGTCTAAGGTTGATGAGTGTTCCAGCTCAGTTCAGGATAATCTTGCTTATCACTTTTGCTTTTCCCTGCCATTTGTTTGTGTTTTTCCCTTTCCAGTTTCCCTTTCCCCCATTTCTGTTTAATTTGGGCTTAGGAGGGGTTCCACTTATTCTGTATGTCTTTTTAGGTTTCCTTCAGTTTCTTCTGTCTTCTCTGCATGACTCTGTGAACACGTGTGTCACCCTCTGCCTGTTTGCACTTATTTTATGTTTATTGGTGTTTTGTGTTACACTTGGTTTACAGTTTAGGACACAATTAAGGACACTCAGGGTCAACTGAGATTGAGTGGCAGTTCCATTGCATAACTTTAGGATGAAAACCTCCTCGATCAGCCAGGGACAAAACAGGGTCAGATACAGGGTACTCCTAGTCTGTATAGGGACCTGTCATTAAGACCGGGGTCACACGGGGATTTACTGCGATTCTCGCATGACACTCGGCTCACGCTGGCAGCACAGCAGAGCCAAGTGTCATGCCAGTGTCACTGCGACTGAGGTCCAATCATTTGATTGGACCTCAGCTGCGGGGGGCGGGCCGCCGCTGAGGGGTGGGCCGGCTCTGAGGAGGGGAGGGCCAGTGCTGCGGAGGGGAGGGCTAGTGCTGAGTAGGGGAGGGCCGATGCTATGTAGGGGAGGGAGGTATTTATCTCCCTCTCTCCTCCGTTGCCGGCTATTGACATTCTTGCCCTGCACTCGCGGTACACCGGTGTACTGCGAGTGCAGTGCGATTTTTCTCTCGCCCCATAGACTTGAATGGGTGCGAGAGAAACCTGGATCGCATTACAGTCGCAACATGCTGCGATTGTTTTCTCAGTCCGATTAGGGCTGAGAAAATGATCACTCATGGGTGCTGACACACAGGCTAATATTTGTCCGAGTGGAATGCAATGTTTTATCGCATTCCACTCGCTCCGATTTTCACGCCGTGTGTCTTAGGCCTAACATCTTTTCTGGTTTGCACAACCTCGAGTGAGTGGAAGGGCTCAATCGTAACAATATACTATGACTAAGGACGTCGTTTTCTACAATTATTTCTCAACTTCTGGCCTGTGCCACACTTGCAAGATATGAAAGGAATAATATCAGCATGGTGAGCTTTTTATTTTTTTCTTTCATCCATTACATACCTTTCAGAGGGGGTAAATTTACTGAAATAATCATCAATGTATCAGACAAATCATATAAAATAGCAATGTAATCACTAGCTAGTAACTATATACTCTGTAGATGTCAGGTTTATATAAAACAATGCTATTCTTCATGTCAATGTACTATAGGTTAGCTGGTATGTTTGTTTTGTTTTTTTACATTTTTTGTGTGTTTTTCTTCTGATATAGTTGAGACATTAGCAGAACTAATATCTGACAGTGTTTACTCCCATCTGTATAATCGCATTACTTGACACGCTTCATAAAAATAAAAGTCACAACCATTTCAGATGATGAAATTATGGTTGAACTTGATAACAGTAACTCCTGCAGCGAAATAAAGGTGCCGAAAGGAAGGGACACATATGGTTTCCCCACAGCTATTTCAGAGAAAGTGAACTTCAGGGCCAGCTTTAATCTAAACTGAGATTAGAAAGCCATTAAAATGCTTCTTGAGATGCAGAGGAGCACAGAGAAACTGTAAATGGCCATTATAACTGATAACAATCTGTCTTTGTACACAGCTGCTTACCCTGTTTTCTGTCACTTCGATGTCACTGGAGCTGTGATTGTCATCTCCTCCCTTCTTTACTAATTATTTCCCAGTACATCAAGCTGTTTTCTGTAGCTAACTGCAGGAGTACCAGCCAAGTGTGACGGCATTGGATACGAGCACCACATTGATCATAAGTTTTCATTTCCAGGTGTGTAGAACAACATCTAAAAGCTGTTAAGGGTCTACATATAAATATATTCTGTACTATTAATCTGTTAAGTAACTTTGATCTCGTAAACTTCCAGCCTATGTTTCTTTATTTCCATGTTTCACAAGTAGAGATGATCCAGACCACAGAGCACAAGAAATGTAAGATGTAATAAAATAAATTCATACTCATCTCAACATTCAATTATTTCACTATCACCACAGCCCGGTCCTCAGTGCCTCTTATTTTCCCCTTCTTTTCCCCTTCCCCATTATTTTCGAATCTCCCACTCCATGATTGAACACTTCTTCTGAGCTGCACCAATCCTCTGGAACACTCTACCCCAAAAAGCTAGGACGAATCACAAATTACTCAGCTTCAGACGCTCCCTAAAAACACATCTTTTTAGGGCGGCCTATCACACTCCCTAGCCAAACTAGATTCACATAGTCCCTCCACGCCTTCTTAGAACATAACCCCACGTCAAACTTCATGGCACCCAAATGCATCTCAAGGTTCTAGCCAACTGGTCCAGGCAGCCATTATCTATCCCCATTTCCTTGAGATGGCTGGATTGTCATTCTAAATAAGCACTTGTATCTTGTCCCCATCTCATATAGATTGTAAGCTCTCACGAGCAGGGTTGTCTCTTTTTTCCCCCTCTAATTATTGTATTTTCTATAACGGTTACTTGTTTGTATATGATCCTCCTGAATTGTAAAGCGCTGTGGAATATGTTGGTGCTATAGAAATAAAGATTATTATTATTATTATCTTTGACCTCTGCAACCACTGCAACTTCTAGCTCCGCGAAGCCTCAGACTGATGTCACTTTGCACCATGCCATCATTTGAGTGACACAAATCGTATCGTAATGCTGTGAAAACACGAGATGCGTTGTGACGGTATGATGTGCAGTGATGTCTGAGGCCTAGGGGAGCTGAAAGCATTGGCCTGGAGAGAAGACACAGAAGAGAATGCGTACAAGTGGGTAAGGGCAAAAGAAGAGATGCAGAGGACCAGACGCAGGTCTACAGACAGCGGGACAGCTAGTCAGTAAAGTGTGGTTTTTTTAAACCTACCGCCTGACAGACATCTACAGCCCAGCAAAATTGTAGCACTTGATTTTTGATATTTTGCTAAATTCACACAAAACAAAAAATCTGTATTCTGGAGAATATGATTTTTTTTGTACAATATAAGGCCTCCTTCACAAGTCCTTGTCTCCGGTACGTGTTTGGTCCTTTTCCTCACGCACCGGAGACACGGGCACACGTAGACCCATTAAAATCAATGGGTCTATGCTCACGTGCGTGTTCAGCCATGGAACATGTCCGTTTTTCTCCAGCATCACGGGTGTCACACGGAACGCAAACCGACCACACGGAGGTGTTCCATGTGACACGCGCCGGAGAAAACACACGTGTTTGAGAAAATAAAAAATAAACTTTACTCACCTTCTCCAGCCCTGCTGTCTCTGCCGCTGCTGTCACTTGCTTCTGACCGCCGCTCATTATGCTCATTGAATATTCACTTCACTGCGGCCGGAAGCGGCAGCAGCGGGGAGTCGGCAGAACTGGAGACCAAAGATCAGCACCACGGACAGCAACGCCAGGGACAGGTGAGCACAAAGTTCCCGTTCTCCATGTGTTTTTACGGATAACACACGGAGAACACACGTAGTCCATAAACACGGCTCACGGCGGGCAAAACGCACCTCTGACACGTCCGTGGAAAACGTGCGTGGTTTTTCACGAACGTGTGAGAGAGACCTAAGGATATCTCTACTCCATTTGAATATATTTGCTCATTTCTAGCTGCCAATAAAGATGATTTAATGGCCTGCATAAATAATCCCATCAGCCAATGAATGAACATTTCACTTATTCGTCAGCTCATCAGCTGCATGTTTCTTATGACGTGTTCGCGTGGAACAATCTTAGAACTCAAAATGTTGCATCATCTGTTTCTTTTTTTACTGGTAAAGCACTTCAGTTTGTAATGAGACGTTTTGTAATATTACTTGGCTATTCATCCTAACTACTTGTACTTGAATATAAACTTCAAGATATCTACAGTTTATCACAAAATTGAGCACATCATTCACATTTTTGTAAATATTTTATTATACCATTTCATGGGACAACACTGAAGATCAGACCATGTGATACAATGTAAAGTAGCCAGTGTACAGCTTGTATAACAGTGTAAATTTGGTGTGCCCGCTGCATAACTCAACACACAGCCATTAATGTCTAAACCACTGGCAATAAAAGTGAGTACATCCCTATGTGAAAATGGCTAAATTGTGCCGAGTTACCCATTTTCACTCCCTGGTGTCATGTCATTCATTAGTAATACAATGTCTCAGTGTGAATGAGGAGCAGGAGTGTTAAATTTTGTGTTATTGCCAACACACTCTCTCATTCTGGTCACTAGAAGTTCAACATGAACTGTTTATCTGTGGAAGAGAAAGCGCACATAGGGTCTTAGCCGGTATGGGATTTCACAGATAGGGTGGCAAAAGCACACTCACCTGATAAAGTTGTGTCAGGCACAACGCCTTATAAGCACATATATTTCAAATGCTGGTCAGCAGCAGCCCCGAAGAAAGCGATGACACAATATGGTAAGAAAGAGAGATCCGGGTTTAATGCTGCGCGAGAAACCACAGGAATCCAAGGATATATGATGAAATAAATCCTTTTTCTTTATTTCTGCAGGTCAACTCGTTTCAAACACATATCCGTCTTCTTCATCAGGACAAAAAGCAAAAGGAACAATAACTAATAATATTGTTCCTTTTGCTTTTTGTCTGATAAAGAATACGGCTATGTCTTTGAAATGCACTGACCTGCAGAAATAAGGAAAAAGGATTTCATCATATATCCTTGGATTCTCTTTTTTACCATATTGGAAGTTCAACATGGCACTTCATGGCAAAGAATTGTTGTACTACATAAAGATGGCCTAGGCTATAAGAAGATTGCCAACACCCTGAAACTGAGCTGCAGCACGGTGTTCGACCATACAGCGGTTTAACAAGACAGGTTCTACTCAGAAGAGGATTCCCCATGGTCAACCAAAGAAGGTGAGGGCAAGTGTTCAGCGTTATATCCAGTGGTTGTTTTTTCAAAATAGATGTATGAGTGCTGCCAATAATGCTGCAGAGGTTAAAGAGAACCTGTCAGCAGAAATTTTGCAATAAACCTAAAAGATTCCCCCTCTGCAGCTCCTGGGCTGCATTCTAGCAAGGTTCCTGGTGTTATTGTGCCCCCTTTGAGACCAAAATAATACTTTATAAAGTCTTACCTTTTCCTATGCAAATCTTTTTTTATGGACACGGGGGTGGGCTGTCTTGTTAGTCGCCCTCCTGTCGCTTTCGCCATCCCCCATCGCTCATTTCCATACCTGAGGACGCCGCCCAGTGCTCCCGAGGTCTCGCGCATGCGCTTTGACACTCTCGCGGGACTGAGCACTGTTCACAGTGTGACCGCTGGTGACATGATTGCACAGGCGTGAGATTATGGGCGGCGCTGTGATTGTCATCAGCAAGTACCCGGCCATAATCTTGTGCTCGCGCTTTCTCCTCTTCCTCCACCATTCTGCGCAAGCGCTGGCCAGATGAACCCACGTCACCTCTTATCCATCTTTCCCTGGAGCAGGAAATAGAAGGGAGGAGCGGAGCAGCATAACGGTGGAGGCAGAGTGAAAAGCGCGGGCACGAGATTATGAGCAGGTACTTGCTGATGACAATCACAGCGCCGCCCATAATCTCATGCCTGCGCAATCACGTCACCAGCGGTCACACTGTGCACAGTGCTCACTCCCGCGAGAGTGGCCCTGGGCATGCGCGGGGACCTCTGGAGCACTGGGCGGCGTCCTCAGTTATCGAAATGAGTGATGGGGGATGGCGTAAAGCGGCAGGAGGGCGAATAACGGACGCGAGAGCCCGCCCCCGTGTACATAAAAAAAGATTAGCATACAAAAAGGTAAGACTTTATAAAGTATTTATTTCGGTCTCAAAGGGGGCACAATAACAACAGGAACTTTGCTAGAATTCAGCCCAGGAGCTGCAGAGGGGGGATCTTTTAGGTTTATTGCAAAATTCCTGCTGACAGGTTCCCTTTAAAGGTGTGAGGGGTAAGCCTGTCAGTGCTCAGACTATATGCTGCACACTACATCAAATTGGTCTGCATAGCTGTCATTTCAGAATGAGGCCTCTTCCAAAGGTGATGCACAAGGAAACCTGCATGTTTGCTGAAGACAAGCAGTCTAAGGACAAGGATTACTATAATCATGTCATGTGGTCTGATGACACCAATTTAAAATTATTTGGTTCAGATGGTGTGAAGTGTGTGTGGTGGCAAAGACACGAGAAGTACAAAGACAAGCGTGGCTTTCCTACAGTCAAGCATGGTGGTATCAGAGTCATGGTTTGGAGCTCCTTGAGTGTGAACGGCTGTGGGGAGCTATAGTTCATTGAGGGAACTATGAATGCCAATATGTACTCTGACATAATGAAGCAGAGAATGATCCCCTCCCTTCAGAAACTGGTATTTCAACATGATTGTGACCCCAAACACTTCTAAGATGACAACTGCATTGCTGAAGAAACTGGGGGTAAAGATGCTGGTCTAGCCAAGCATGTCTCCAAACCTAAACCCTTTGGAGCATCTGTGAGGTATTCTCAAATGGAAGATGTAGTAGGGCACGATCTCTAATATCCACTAGCTTTGTGATGTCGTCATGGAGGAGTAGAAGAGGATTCCAGTGGCTCCTGTGAAGCTCTAGTAAACTGCATGCCCAAGAGAAATGAGGCAGTGCTTGAAAATAATGGTGGCTGTGACCACTTAGAATTTGTCCACTTGCATGAAGATGAACTGTTCTTAATTAGGCCACACGTATGGGTCCTATTGTTTGTTAAATGAAGAGACGTTAACCATTGGTTCTTCCCAGACTGATCGGAGCCTTACAGTCTATAAATATGTATTGCCGCAGCCCCTCTGACTGCATAGTTAAGAGGAATATTATGCAGTCGGATTGAACCTGTGACCAATGAGGCAGCAGCCATCTTCATCAATCCTGTAAGAGAACTGAGTGGTATAAAAGGGTTTGTTTCTGCCATGAGTGTATTATTCTACCTGCCTCCAGCCAATAAACTTTGACTCCAGCAGGGGAATCACAGAACTGCAGCAAGATAAAGGATTTTACATGATGTTCGCCGAGGAGCTTAGGTTCCGACTGAAGAAACACAGAACTGTTTCCTAATATTGCCGTTATCTCTTCTCAATGGGTGCCCGCCAAAAGCGGGGTGCTGATTGACTGGGATAGATGGCTCTGGAAGCCCCAAAGTCAAGAAGACCCTAATCCCTGGTGGGCCAGCGGAAGGGTGAGACTTTTTTTGTTTGTACCCTCTTGTGTCCTTGCTGGGAATGTACTAAATTTCTTTGCCTGTTGGTGAACCAATATAGTCTTACCAATGTGTGGTTCACTCACCCTGTGTTGTCTGAGTAGTGTTTTGCCCACAGGATAGGAGTGGAAGGAGCCCTGGCTGTGCGGTTTTTCTAAAGACAGCCAGGTCAGTGAACAAGATCACCCACTGACTCTCATGTCTCCACAGTTCCCACACAAGATATTGATACTTTGGGCACAATTTGGCCATTTTGACTTATGGGGTATACTCACGTTTGTCGCCAGCAGTTTAGACAATAATGACTGTGTGTTGAGTTACTTAGAGGGCACCAAATTTACACTGTTATACAAGCTGTACACTGACTACTTTACATTGTATCAAAGTGTCAGATCTTCAGTGTTGTCCCATGAAAATATATAAAATATCTACAAAAATGTGAGGGGTGTACTCACTTTTTATGATATACTGTAGATATGACTCCACTTTCTCACAATATATATACAGTACAGAACAAAAGTTTGCACACACCTCATTCAAAGAGTTTTCTTTATTTTCATGACTGAAAATTGTAGATTCACATTGAAGGCATCAAAACTATAAATTAACACATGGGGAATGAAATACTTTACAAAAAAGTGTTAAACAACTGAAAATATGTCTTATGTGGGCATCACACAAGACGATATATCGTGCGATATGTCGGTGGGGACACGTCGTAAGTGACGCGCATCCGGCATCGTTTGATATATCGTAGCGTGCGACAGCTACGAGCGACAGTGAACGAGCAAAAATACTTACCTTATCGTTGCTCGTTGGCACGTCGCTCATTTTCAAAAAGTCTTTTCTTCTTCTCTGTGCCGGTTGTTCATCGTACCCGGGGCAGCACACATCACTCCATGTGACACCCCGGGAACGATGAACTGCAGCTTACCTGCGTCCTGCCGGCAATGCGGAACAAAGGAGGTGGGCAGGATATCTACGTCCTGCTCATCTCCGCCCCTCCGCTTCTATTGGCCGGCCACTGTGTGACGTCGCTGTGACGCCAAACGTCCCACCCCCTTCAGGAAGTGGATGTTCGCCGCCCTCTCAGCAGGTAAGTGCGTGTGACGGGGATTTAACAACTTTGTGTGCCATGGGCAACTAATTGCCCGTGACGCACAAACGACGGGGGGCGGGTGCAATCGCTCGTGCGATTGTACGATAGATCGTCTCGTGTGACGCCCGCATTATATTCTAGGTTCTTCAAAGTAGCCACCTTTTGCTTTGATTACTGCTTTGTACACTCTTTGCATTGTCTTGATGAGCTTCAAGAGGTAGTCACCGGAAATGGTCTTCCAACAGTCTTGAAGGAGTTCTCAGAGATGCTTAGCACTTGTTGGCCCTTTTGTCTTTACTCTGC
Source organism: Anomaloglossus baeobatrachus (assembly GCF_048569485.1). Lineage (NCBI taxonomy): Eukaryota > Metazoa > Chordata > Amphibia > Anura > Aromobatidae > Anomaloglossus > Anomaloglossus baeobatrachus. Next base: position 710,218,245 of record NC_134354.1, on the reverse strand, counting down.
GGTCCAGCTCACCCCAAACCATCTCGATTGGGTTCAGGTCTGGTGACAGTTGAGGCCTTGCCCGGTTTCATGACCCCAGCGATGTCAATAAAGATGGGGAAGGGGACGATGGGGGTAGTTGTTCGTGATGCCACCTGTGGTGTGCAGCCAATTATTAGCCGCCGCTGTGGGACTTCTCTCTTCTGGGGTGAATGGTAATGCAGCTCGGGTGTCACAGCTCTACACAGGTAGAGCTTGGCCCCAGGGAGGATGATAGGAGTGGTAGTTGCCTATGACGAAGGGGCGCCATGTTGAGAGCGCCAGCAGTAGCGAGATGACACAGAGGGTGCAGCTCAAGTTCTTTACTCACTGGAAGCACACTGCCGTATGGAGCACTAAGTTATGGGCTCCAGCCGATCCCGGATACTTCAGAGGTCGAGGCCGGTGTTTCCTTCAATGCGTCTCCTTTCAACGGTTTCCCTCCACCCCCAGCCCCTTTGGCCGTGGAATGGCTCACGGGTGCCTTCTGCACTCCCCGTGAACCCTGGGATCCCCCTTCTTTCCTAAGAACCTGGGTCGAGCCTCCAGCTCCAGACCACGGGTCCCGAACTGTCCGTGTCTCTCATTATCTCCTCCTGAGTGTGACCTGGCACTTCCTGCACCCGGAACCCACTGACTATTGTGTGTGATGGCTCCTAACTACCCCTGTTGGTACCTCGCCTCCCAGGTTCCCGAACTAGTGGGCTGGAGGTCCCATACCTCGTGATGGCCACCCCAACACCTACCCTAGCCCAGTCCCAGTGGAAGAGCTCCCATGTTATGTGTTGGTTGAGTGTGTTGTTGCTTGTCTACCGGCTTCATGGACAAATTAGACTATACACAAAGAGCAGTTTTACAAGACCATGCTTTTCTATAGGTCTGGATGAAATGACACGCACACATTAAAAATAATATAGGAACAACAGGAGGTTTTGCAAACTGCACAGCATATTTTTACTAAACATTACACGGTAATATATATTCTATTAAATGGATTAACTACTGTTTTAATATCAAGCTCAGTGTGGATTCTCCCTTTTACAATTCACAGAATCATTTATGATGTAGTGTCAATAATGCATTATGGAGCACAGCTTAGAAAATAGAAATCATTCGGGTGTGCTTACCGCTGACATTTTACTTTTGAAATTGAAGAAGTTTAGAGAATGTTTCCAGCTTGGGTTCATCGCAAAAATTAAATATGCAAAACCTGGAGCTCCAAAACATCAGCTACTGCTGATAAGAGAATTAATAGACCATATGTCTCCACATTTCATGAAAGGCAAACATGCTGTACAGGATTAATTAAAACCAATGTTTTACTTTAAGATATTCTTGGTGGCATATAAATTATATTTAGAAAACTACTGAGGTGATGGAGTAAACACGAGGGCTCAGATACTGCTCTGGAGTGGCGGAATAATTTTGGTGACATGTCACACATTGGATTTCACATGTATCATGATATTCCATCTCAGTGTAATCCAATTTGGAGTAAATCATGTGTAATGCAGGTTCCTTTGTGCATCTGTCTCATAAAATACATTTGATTAGCATAGTTAATGATGTATGTATAGTTACATACTTTTGCATAGACGAATTAGGTGTTATTTTTCTAAACACGACGCCAGTGTGACAGAAAATAATAGATACCAGGAGCAGCTTTGGTGACTGAGCGCTGGACCTGGGGAAGGCTTGTAGAGGGGTTTTTTGAACAAAAAAATAAGCTAAACCTGGAGACAGGGTTTTATGAAACTCGAAAAGCTCCTTTAGGCTATGTGCGCACTTACCGGATTTTGCCGCGGATTTTCTGTGGATTTGCTGCATGTTTCGCTGCAGAAAATGTTCATAACATCTCTGCAGTGAATCACCAGCAAAACCTATGGGGAAAAAAAAATCCTGTGCGCACTAGGTGGAATTTGACAGCTGCATGTTTTGCTGCGGGATTCCCGCAGCAAAAACAATTGCATGTCAATTCTTTTCCGCAGGTAGCTGCGGGATTTCACTCCATTGGCTGCCATGTAATCGTGAAATCCCGCAGGGAATAACGCAGGCAGCAAATTCTGTGCGGTTCACTGCGTTTTCCTGCATTATTCCCTGCGGTATTTCGCGGTTTACCTCCGGTAATGTACATCGCCTGTCTGCGGTTTTGCAGGGAAGTGATGTCATTACACGAAGAGGAAGCAGAGCAGAGAGTAAACACACAGAGATCACACACACACACAGACATCACAGACATAGAACACAGACACAGACACATAGAACACACATAGAAAGCAAACGGAAATATAGAAAACAAAGCACGTGGACTCCACTGTATATTTACCGTCCAGCAGAGGTAAGCACACAGCGGCGGCCCGGTATTCTCAGGCTGGGGAGGGAGAAGGGCAGGGTTAATGTCCCCCGCCTCACTCCCACCTCCCGCAGCCGAGAATATCAGCCGCAGCTGCCCCGGGACTGTCGCGTGCATTATGCGGCAGTACCGGAGTGTCCCCGACTCTTCCTGCTGCCGTGTAGCAGTGGCAGTCAAGGTAGTACAAGGAGTTAATGGTGACGGATCACCGCCATTAACTCTAGGCTTTATCATGGCAGCGTCTATGTGACAGCTGACATGATCAACCCGTAAGTAAAGTGAAAAACACACACCGAAAAATCCTTTATTTTAAATAAAACACAAACAAGCCTCGTTCACCCTTTTATTAACCCCTCCCGCAACAAAGCTCCGGCGTAATCCACAGGTCCTGCGCTGCTTACATCCAGCCGCGACTGACACACAGCGTTGAATGAATGCAGCCTCGCAGCGAGGCAGCAGAGGTAATTACTGGTCATTTCCCACGGCCGGTAATGTGAACTGACTGCCGACCGTGGGAAATGCAGTGATCTGTCCTCCATCTATCACGTTTCTTTGAAATAAAATTATTTTTATACTGACCTGTCTCCAGCAATGCTGTCTCCGGTCGCTGCTGTCTCCTGCTTCCAAGCCAGCTAATTACACTGATGCTGACTTCAGTGGAGAAGTCTGATTCTTTCTATTACATCACATTTAATAGATACACAGAATTTTAAGAAAAACGATAAGAAACTTACTTAAGGCTTAGGCTTACTTAGAAGCTACACTATCAATGTCATTAAGTCATAATGATAACTCATAAAGCCATAATAATAGCAATAGAATTTAAATTATACACTTTCAGCTGAATTCCTATCAAAATCCAAATTCTAATATCATGTTTTTTGGGCAAATTGGGCTGATGAGGCTTTGCTTTTGTATGTAGTCTCATCTGTCTACCTACACAACATCCAGCAGTAGTCGCCCATCATTGCAGGATTCCAGCATTCTTGGTGGTGTTTCTCCATGGTAAGAATGTCCTGGTGAAAACACTCACCTTGTTTGTCACTAACAGAATCCAAGTTTTCTGGAAAAAAGTCAAGGTGCGAATGTAAAAAATAAATTTTCAATGACATTCTACAGCCCATTTCCTTGTAGTTTTGCAAAAACTCCTTGACTATGGAAACATAGTCATCATCTTTATTGTTACCCAAGAAGCCATCAACAATTGCTTTGAAGGAGGACCAAGCAGATGACTCATGTTTCTTGAGTTTTAACTTAAACGTTTCATCTTTTAGCAATTTTCTGATTTGAGGTCCAATGAATATAGCTTCCTTTAACTTAGCTGCACTAAATTTTGGAAACATAGCAACCAAATGATTGAAAGCCTGACCCTCTTTCTCAAGAGCTTTTACAAAGTTCTTGATCAACCCCAGTTTTATATATAGAGGCGGCAGAATTATTTTACTTGGATCAACCAGTGGGATATATTTGACATTTTCTTTTCCAGCAATGTACAATTTCCTCACAGGTCATTCCTTGTTTGACTGACTGTGTAGTGGTTTTTTGTGTCTCGGCTGTCCCACAGACACAAAAAGCAGCAGAATTTAGTAAAACCACCCTATAAACCTAAAAGCAGAGCAACAACTTTTAAATCACAGCAAATCTGCCATTCATGACTGTAGCATCACTGAAGCCATCAGCGAGCTACAAGGTACTGCATCCCCACTAGGATGCAGGGCCTACCCCCTAGAGACCCAGAAGACCAGTGCCGGTAACAACCAAACACTCCAGATAATCCCTGTTTTTCCCCAAATATCCCCCATAGAACGGTACCAGGCTAAGGTCGGACCAATGGATGGCCGCCTAGAGGTGGAGCCAATCCAGTCCACTAGACGACCAGGTGGGATGGGCAGACAGTGGATGAACAGGGGAGGGGACAGTAGTGTATCGGTGACAGTGAAAGTGAGCAGACAGACTGTTAAGAATGTAACAGTGACCTGAGGACCCAGGCGGTTAGTTGCCGGTGGAGTACGGTGGAGTACTCCCGGAACTACGCACCAACGGGGTACAGAATCCTAGGTCAGGAAAACGCTCCAGGCAGACCTGATAAAATCTGCACAGTGAGGGGACCATCAAGGACCTCACTGACCTTGAAGTTCGGGACACAGTAGCAACGAGGGAACCAGGGACCGGACCAGAGACTCCAACCCCACAGGGTTTATGCTACCTTCATACGGACTGCTGAAGAAGACAAACAGGAGGGGACCCCCAGTCGCTCTACGACACAGGGATCCACAAAACAAAAGACAGGTGCAGGGGAAAGAAGCCACCTGGTCACTAAATTGGCACTGGAACAAAGGGGACCTGCGGTTAAGACCAGTCAGCCTCGGGTGACCAGTTTCCAGCTTACTGTGAGTAAAAGATCCAGTTACACTGCAACCACTTGTGTGGCCTACCTTCTTTCAACACCCGTTTACCTCACCTATCCTCTGGGGCCCGGTCCTGCTTGCAGAGGGCCTAACATCCATGCTGCCACCAACACCAGCCCCAGTAGTGAAAACTGCAGCGGTGGCTCCATCCCCATAACTGCAAAACCTCAAGTGACGTCACATATAAACTTTATTCAACCATCCCCTGTAAATATTCCCCTTTTTTAAAAAGCACCCAGGGCACGGAATGGGGCAACGGCCGCCGAAGTGACATTCCCCAGTTATACACTGCCTGGGACCGAGTACCCCATAACCCTGGGCGAAACATGATCTTTATATTTCCCAATTTTGTCATAAACTTTCCACACACAAAGCAGAAGTTATCAGGATGGTTTACACAACACTTGCCATTTTGCTATTTCACTGTAATTAAATAAGACAAGGATTTTAAAAGGGTCTCACCAACGCTAATAAATACACCAGAACTCTATGGTTGCACATTTATATACCGTTCAGACATTTCACTCATTCCCAAGCTTTACATATCATTGCGCAATACCATTTCATTGAGCAATACCACGGAAGCCCGCTAAATCACATTACGCAATATCAATCATATAAATCATACAGGACGCCTGGCCTCTGGTGACTGTTTATACCTTTTTACACTGGATATTACACCGAAATGAATACTATCACATGCTTAGTCAGTGATTTAATCATTTCAAGCAAAAAAAACAAAAGAGGGATTGCGGTGACAAAGCAAATACATAAAATACATTTAACAAATCTGCAATATCCGCAATATCTAAAAAATCTTACGTGATACACCATTTCTGACGGTATATTTGGAATCTGGAAGCAAAAATACATATGATTTGGTATATTACAAACCAAATGCAATTTTGTTGTTGACCAGTGTTATGCTTTTGTATATTTACTGCACCGTGACCTAGAAGCAGCAGCCGTGGGGAGACAGCAGCACCACGGAGAGCAGCGCCAAGAAAAATGAGTATAGAAGTTCCTGATTTCCATGTGCTATCTTCTCACCATGATGTCATTCTCTGTGTCACTTGCTCCGGAAATATTTTGCTATGGGCCTAAAGCAAAACATTTCCGGAGGTGGGTGAACAGTGTTTATTTTTTTATTAATTTTTCATGAACAATACATCTTAGTATGCTGATTTAAAGCCTAATTTGAGACGAACAAACACTTTCAGCAGCACGGACAATGCAGGTAATCACTCAGACACAAGCACAGTGCTCAACTCACTACAGAGATTTTCACGTCATTTTCCGAGCCCGAAGCCTGAGCCTCGAGCCTGAGGTTCACTCATCTCTAGTTTTGGGTTAGTTTAGATCTGTGTATAAAAAAATGAGTTTGATTTTTAATCAAGAAAAGTTGGACAAGTGAAATCCTTATGTCATGAGAGTTCTATGTGAGTCTGTGACTTTTTTTGGCCTGCAATTCGTAAGACAATTTCTTTTCTCAGCAGTTATTATTCTACAATCATTTACAGGGCCATTTACAATGTTCTATGCTACAGAATGGTGATGTATCCGTAAAAATAGGACGTCAGAAGGATGGTTCGTGTGACATTTGATTTTTTTTCTCGTGCCCGTTAACATACATTGATGACCCGTGGCTGTTTTACATAATAGGCTGCATGCTGCAATTTTTTCCTCCAGGCCAAATACAACTGAAGAAAAAATAGCAGATCAGAACTGACTCATTGAATAAGAGAGTGCCATCCGATTTTTTTTTTATTGTATTGCACTTGGTGTATTTATAGGGAGATGTGACCTAAGCCTTAGAGAAAGTTTAGTGTGATCCCGTCTATTTTTATAATGGTATTTTTGTATTTATGCTACACTGTGTATTGTAATAATTTGCTTATTGTTTCCGATTATTAGCTTGTCATTATAAAGCACTTATGTCAGCTATTGCTGAAGCATTTGTGCCCTTCAACTTTCTGTTCATTTGCTTGTGTGTCTCTTGCAGCCTAGTATGGTGAGAGCGGAGAGCGTTGTGGATGCCATAATACATAGTAACACTCAGATAAAGTCATGGTCAGAAGGAACACACTGTACAGATAGAGCCATGATATCACCTTATATCAGCAGTCCGTTACAATGTATCTTCTTCTTGACACAAGAAAGTAAAAATGAACAATCCATATAAAGTCATTATTGTTTGCCCTTGTGCTAGAAGAAAATCAGTCCAGGTCCATAAATGGTTGAGATGAGATCTCCGGATTACACACAGATTAGTGATCTCATTACTATTGCAATAAACACATATCTAATACTGTTTAACATTCCAATAAGTGTTATCATTAGGACAGATTAGTACTGAGGAGGGTCTGATTATCACAACCTATTGGATTGGGTAGATTCTGCAACCCTTATAGGCCCCAGGGCCGTATATACCATAATTATGAACAGGCAAATATAAATGCTAACACCAATGTAATGATGACTACATTATTCCCCAAACATATACCTTTTTACCATGGGGGCCTCTAAGTGACAGCTTGCATCTTTCACTAGCTTGACGAGAACTATAGATAAAAGATGAATTCCGGTCGAATTTTTAAAATTGTCCCTCCAGTGAAAAAGGAGACAAACTCTAGCGCCACCTATTGGAAGGAGCAATCCTAAAAGTCAAAAGTGTTTTTTAAACAAGCCTTTTCATAAGATTTAGGATTTATACCAGATCAGAATCCCAATTTGCAGACACGGTGTTTCAGGGTGATTGCCCCTCGTCAGTGCAAAGTGTGGGTATCTGATCTGGTTTATGAGAAGCTATGTGGGGACCACGGGGAAGACTATTCTCCTTATGGAGACCTGACAAACCAGTCTAGCTGCCAGTGAGGTGACTTATAGCTGCAATGCCCCTCTGGGAATTATTGAAATTGTCCCTCCAGTGAGGAAGGAGACAAACTCTAGCGCCACCTATTGGAAGAATTTCAAGACGTTTTAAGAATTTCAACATTGCGCGAATCGCCTAAAATGGTTTAAGCCATTTTACACATGGCAGGAGATTTCATCTCGATGAAGGCTCACATGACATTGGATGCACTTCACCTTAATGTTCTCCAGCTATAACATCACATGGTAGAGCACAGCCAATAAGGAGAGACTATCATAGCCTATATAAAAGTCAAGGCAGGGAATGCAGCAGCCATTTAGTATTGAATTAGGATAGGGAAAGGACATCACATCTCACAGATTAGCAAAGATAGGGAGAGAAAGACATAAAAATCTCAATAAACATTACAGATAGTATATCATAGCACAACACGAAAAACAGAGACCATCTCTTCATGGCATCATATGATGGCATCATATATACATGGCATCATATGATTTGACGATGTGAATTGAAGTACACTGTGAATCAAATTTTCTGTCAAAATTCAGTAAAGATGGTCAATTTCAAGAGATTTGCTGATCTCTATTGGGTACACCTACCTCACTTGGGTGTGATCATTACTTCGATATCAGCACTAACGGTATCCATATAAATTAGAGTAACCACGCAGAACCTAGTATTATATTAGGGATTGGCCTACAGTCTAATATGTATGGAGGCCTCCTGACTATAATGTTGGGGGAGATAAGAATTGTAATGCTCATCCATTTTGGTATTCAGGAGACAAGTTTCTCCCTGAGCTATTTGTCAGAGGCTATCTCCGCTCTACAGGGTGCTTTACACGCTGCGACATCGCTACCGATATATCGTCGGGGTCACGTTGTTAGTGACGCACATCCAGCGCCGGTAGCGACATCGCAGCGTGTAACACCAAGGAGCGATGATCAACGATCGCAAAATCGTTCAAAAACGGTGATCATTGACACATCGCTCCTTTCCTTAATTTCGCTGCTGCTACAGGTACGATGTTGTTTGTCGTTCCTGCGGCATCACACATCGCTATGTGTGACACCGCAGGAATGACGAACATCTCCTTACCTGCGTCCACCGGCAATGCGGAAGGAAGGAGATGGGCGGGGTGTTACGTCCCGCTCATCTCTGTCCCTCCACTTCTATTGGCCGGCCGCTTAGTGACGCCGCAGTGACGTCGCTATGACGCCGAACGCACCTCCCCCTTGAGGGAGGGATTGTTCGGAGGTCACAGCGACGTCGCTGACAAGGTATGTTCGTGTGACACTGCCGTAGTGATAATGTTCGCTATGGCAGCGAGCACCAAATGTCGCCCGAATGACGGGGGCAGGTGCTATCACGCTCAACATCGCTAGCAATTGCTAGCGATGTCGCAGCGTGTAAAGCACCCTTACCCCTTGAACACACATTTAAGGTGCTCTCTAAAAATTAATAAAATGGCCCCCATCACATAATTCAAATAGCATTTCGTCCTAGTCATGTGGGCTGCAATCTGTGGAAGCAAAACTCCCAAGATCTGTCTCAACCGACTGCAGAACTGTATTGTAAGTACACAGACCGGCGAGTTGCATCATAAGTCCAAATACCAGTGAGCTGTATTGTAAGGCCGGCGTCACACGGGACGATATATCGTGCGATCGCATGAGCGATCGCACCCGCCTCCGTCGTTTGTGCGTCACAGGCAATTTGTTACCCGTGGCGCACAAAGTCGTTAACCCCCTGTCACACATACTTACCTCCCGGACGACGTCGCTGTGGGCGACGAACATCCTCTTCCTGAAGGGTGAGGGACGTTCAGCGTCACAGCGACGTCACACAGCCGCCGGCCAATAGAAGCGGAGGGGTGGAGATGAGCGGGACGTAACATCCCGCCCACCTCCTTCCTACCTCATTACCGGCGGCCGCAGGTAAGCTGTAGTTCGTCGTTCCCGGGGTGTCACACGAAGCGACGTGTGCTGCCTCGGGAACGATGAACAACCAGCGTGCTGAAGGAGGAACGATTTTATGAAAATGAGTGACGTGTCAACGAGCAATGATAAGGTGAGTATTTTTGCTCGCTAACAGTCGCTCATAGCTGTCACACACTACGATATGTCAAATGATGCCGGATGTGCGTCACTAACGACGTGATCCCGACGACATATCGCCCGATATATCGTAGCATGTGACTCCGGCATAAGTGTTGCACCCAGGGATATGGGGTACTCAGTTCCGGGCAGTGTTTCTATTGGAAGTGTCACAGTGGTGGCCATTACCCGGTTCCGTGCCCTGGGCCCTTTTTGTAATTGGGGATATTTACAGGATATTTATGAATAAAGTTATTTGTGACGCCACTTGCGGTGCTGCGGCTAAGAGTAGGGAGCCGCAGCTGCAGGTTTTGCTGGGGCTGATGGAATGTGCAGCTCTGATAACTTGGGCCCTCCGCAAGTAGCGTATTACCCCAGCAGGTGTATGGTGCAGTAGACGTCGGAAGAAAGATTCAACACAGGAATTCAGTGCAACTGGTTTCCTCACTTTTCGGGTGTCAACTGGTTGCCCGAGGCCGGCTGATTTGGCTCCAGATCCCCTTCGTCCCAGTGCCAGTTTGGTTCTCTGGTACCTTCTTCCCCTGCACCTGTCTCTGGTAAGTGGGTCCTTGTGGTATGGAACACTGGGGGTCCCCAGTTTGTGGTATGTGCACCTCGGTCCGCCTGATGGTAGCATGAACACTGTGGGGATGGAGTCTCTGATCCTGTCCCTGGTTCTCTCTTTGCTACTGAGTCTTCGGATTCTTTAGGGTCAGCAAGGTCCTTGATGGTCCCCTTTGCTGTGCAGCTGTTAACAGGTCGGTTTGAAGCTCTTTCCTGTCCTAGGGTCCTGTACCCCGTCGGTGCGTAGTTCCGGGAGTACTCCACTGTACTCCACCAGCAACTACTTCTTCTCCTGGGTACCAGATCACCATTACCCCGAGTCAGGGTGTCACTTCTCTCTCACCTTCACACTTCCACAGTCACTACTCAACTGACTACTCTCCACAGTCTGCCCCTCCCACCTAGTCAACTAGTGGACTGGAGTGGCTCCACCTCTAGGCGGCCATCCATGGTCCCACCCTAGCTAGGTACCATTGTATGGGGGATAGTTAAGGAAAAACTGGGATTACTTGGGTTTTTGGTAGTACCAGCACTGGGGTTCTGGGTACCTAAGAGTGTAGGCCCCGCATCCTGGTAGGGATGCAGAACCTTGTAGCACCCTGACGGGTTCAGGTTTGCTACATAAGCAGACATAAAGGTGTGCTGTGTTATAAGCACACATACCAGTGAGCTGTACCGTAAGCACACATACCGGTGATTTGTATCATAAGCACACATACCGGTGAGTTGCATCATCATAAGCACACATTCCAATGAGTTGTATCGTAAGTACACATACCAGTGAATTGTATAGTTAGCACACATACCGGTGAGTTGTATCGTAAGCACACATTCCTGTGAGTTGTATCGTAAACACACATTCCGGTGAATTGTATCATAAGTACACATACCGTTGAGTTGTATGGTAAGCACACATACCGGTGAATTGTATGGTAAGGACACATACCGGTGAGTTGTATGGTAAGCACACATACCGGTGAGTTGTATTGTAAGCACAAATACCGGTGAGTTGTATGGTAAGCACACATTCTGGTGAATTGTATCGTAAGTACACATACCGGTGAGTTGTATCGTAAGCACACATACCGGTGAGTTGTATCGTAAGCACAGATACCAGTGAGTTGTATCATAAGCACACATACCGGTGAGTTGTATCGTAAGCACACATACCGGTGAGTTATATCGTAAGCACAAATACCGGTGAGTTGTATGGTAAGCACACATTCCGGTGAATTGTATCGTAAGTACACATACCAGTGAGTTGTATGGTAAGCACACATACCGGTGAGTTGTATGGTAAGCACACATATCGGTGAGTTGTATAGTAAGCACACATACTGGTGAGTTGTATGGTAAGCACACATACCGGTGAGTTGTATTGTAAGCACAAATACCGGTGAGTTGTATGGTAAGCACACATTCCGGTGAATTGTATCGTAAGTACACATACCGGTGAGTTGTATCGTAAGCACACATACCGGTGAGTTGTATTGTAAGCACAGATACCAGTGACTTGTATCGTAAGCACACATACCGGTGAGTTGTATCATAAGCACACATACCGGTGAGTTGTATCATAAGCACACATACCGGTGAGTTGTATCGTAAGCACACATACCGGTGAGTTGTATCATAAGCAGACATACCGGTGAGTTGTATTGTAAGCACACATACCAGTGAGTTGTATGGTAAGCACACATACCGGTAAGTTGTATGGTAAGCACACATACCGGTGAGTTCTATGGTAAGCACACATACCGGTGAGTTGTATCATCATAAGCACACATTCCGATGAGTTGTATCGTAAGTACACATACCAGTGAATTGTATAGTTAGCACACATTCCTGTGAGTTGTATCGTAAACACACATTCCGGTGAATTTATTGTACGCACACATACCGGTGAGTTGTATGGTAAGCACAAATACCGGTGAGTTGTATGGTAAGCACACATTCTGGTGAATTGTATCGTAAGTACACATACCGGTGAGTTGTATCGTAAGCACACATACCGGTGAGTTGTATCGTAAGCACAGATACCAGTGAGTTGTATCATAAGCACACATACCGGTGAGTTGTATCGTAAGCACACATACCGGTGAGTTGTATCGTAAGCACAAATACCGGTGAGTTGTATGGTAAGCACACATTCCGGTGAATTGTATCGTAAGTACACATACCAGTGAGTTGTATGGTAAGCACACATACCGGTGAGTTGTATGGTAAGCACACATATCGGTGAGTTGTATAGTAAGCACACATACCGGTGAGTTGTATGGTAAGCACTCATACCGGTGAGTTGTATTGTAAGCACAAATACCGGTGAGTTGTATGGTAAGCACACATTCCGGTGAATTGTATCGTAAGTACACATACCGGTGAGTTGTATCGTAAGCACACATACCGGTGAGTTGTATTGTAAGCACAGATACCAGTGACTTGTATCGTAAGCACACATACCGGTGAGTTGTATCATAAGCACACATACCGGTGAGTTGTATCATAAGCACACATACCGGTGAGTTGTATCGTAAGCACACATACCGGTGAGTTGTATCATAAGCAGACATACCGGTGAGTTGTATTGTAAGCACACATACCAGTGAGTTGTATGGTAAGCACACATACCGGTAAGTTGTATGGTAAGCACACATACCGGTGAGTTCTATGGTAAGCACACATACCGGTGAGTTGTATCATCATAAGCACACATTCCGATGAGTTGTATCGTAAGTACACATACCAGTGAATTGTATAGTTAGCACACATTCCTGTGAGTTGTATCGTAAACACACATTCCGGTGAATTTATTGTACGCACACATACCGGTGAGTTGTATGGTAAGCACACATACCGGTGAGTGGTATGGTAAGCACACATACCAGTGAGTTGTATGGTAAGCACACATACAGGTGAGTTGTATGGTAAGCACACATTCCGGTGAATTGTATCATAAGTACACATACCGTTGAGTTGTATGGTAAGCACACATACCGGTGAATTGTATGGTAAGCACACATACCGGTGAGTTGTATGGTAAGCACACATACCGGTGAGTTGTATGGTAAGCACACATTCCGGTGAATTGTATCATAAGCACACATACCGGTGAGTTGTATGGTAAGCACACATATCGGTGAGTTGTATGGTAAGCACACATACCGGTGAGTTGTATGGTAAGTACACATACCGGTGAGTTGTATTGTAAGCACAAATACCGGTGAGTTGTATGGTAAGCACATATTCCGGTGAATTGTATCGTAAGTACACATACCGGTGAGTTGTATCGTAAGCACACATACCGGTGAGTTGTATTGTAAGCACAGATACCAGTGACTTGTATCGTAAGCACACATACCGGTGAGTTGTATTGTAAGCACACATACCGGTGAGTTGTATCATAAGCACACATACCGGTGAGTTGCATCGTAAGAACACATACCGGTGAGTTGTATCATAAGCAGACATACCGGTGAGTTGTATTGTAAGCACACATACCAGTGAGTTGTATGGTAAGCACACATACCGGTAAGTTGTATGGTAAGCACACATACCGGTGAGTTCTATGGTAAGCACACATACCGGTGAGTTGTATCATCATAAGCACACATTCCGATGAGTTGTATCGTAAGTACACATACCAGTGAATTGTATAGTTAGCACACATTCCTGTGAGTTGTATCGTAAACACACATTCCGGTGAATTTATTGTATGCACACATACCGGTGAGTTGTATGGTAAGCACACATACCGGTGAGTTGTATGGTAAGCACACATACCGGTGAGTTGTATGGTAAGCACACATACAGGTGAGTTGTATGGTAAGCACACATTCCGGTGAATTGTATCATAAGTACACATACCGTTGAGTTGTATGGTAAGCACACATACCGGTGAATTGTATGGTAAGCACACATACCGGTGAGTTGTATGGTAAGCACACATACCGGTGAGTTGTATGGTAAGCACACATTCCGGTGAATTGTATCGTAAGTACACATACCGGTTAGTTGTATCGTAAGCACACATACCGGTGAGTTGTATTGTAAGCACACATACCGGTGAGTTGTATGGTAAGCACACATACCGGTGAGTTGTATGGTAAGCACACATACCGGTGAGTTGTATTGTAAGCACAAATACCGGTGAGTTGTATGGTAAGCACACATTCCGGTGAATTGTATCGTAAGTACACATACCGGTGAGTTGTATCGTAAGCACACATACCGGTGAGTTGTATCGTAAGCACACATACCGGTGAGTTGTATTGTAAGCACACATTCCGGTGAATTGTATGGTAAGCACACATACCGGTGAGTTGTATGGTAAGCACACATACCGGTGAGTTGTATGGTAAGCACACATTCCGGTGAATTGTATCGTAAGTACAAATACCGGTGAGTTGTATGGTAAGCACACATACCGGTGAGTTGTATTGTAAGCACAGATACCGGTGAGTTGTATCATAAGCACACATACCGGTGAGTTGTATCGTAAGCACACATACCGGTGAGTTGTATTGTAAGCACACATACCAGTGAGTTGTATGGTAAGCACACATACCGGTGAGTTGTATGGTAAGCACACATACCGGTGAGTTGTATGGTAAGCACACATACCGGTGAATTGTATCGTAAGCACACATACCGGTGAGTTGTATGGTAAGCACACATACCGGTGAGCTGTATGGTAAGCACACATTCCGGTGAATTGTATCGTAAGCACACATACCGGTGAGTTGTATGGTAAGCACACATACCGGTGAGTTGTATGGTAAGCACACATTCCGGTGAATTGTATTGTAGGTACACATACCGGTGAGTTGTATCGTAAGCACACATACCGGTGAGTTGTATTGAAGCATACATACCGGTCAGCTGTACCGTGATCATAGTTGCTGGATCATAGGCACATTGGCACAAGTGAGCTGTATTGTAAGCACACATATTTTGAGTTATTTCGTAAGCACACATACTGGTGAGCTGCTGGAGAAGGTGTGTGACATTAAAAGAAAGAAATCTTCTAGGCTGAATAAATACAAACAATTCATACAATTGATTTAATTTTTCACTAGCAGGACTTGTGAAAGGTCAAGCCCATGTGACCAGAAGGGGCGGAGCCTCAGCCAACAGAAAATGTTGCATCCTGGTATCAACTTTGTTGTATGAGGTACCTCCCTTTCTGGTCACATGGGTGTGACCTCACACAGGTACTGTTAGTGAAAACTTAAATTGATTGAATAATACTTATGCTAATTTTAACAGGGGAAGACGATTACTATGAATATTCCCCCCAGATATGATCTGCTCCTCAGCTGCTGTCACTCAAGAAGCTGATGATTTTATAAACTTTTGTATCTTGGATTTCAAAACCTAAACATCCACTACAGGTATGCATAGAATCAGCCTGATAGTGCCAGTATAGCACTGGCTTTAGCTTATATGCGAAAATCCTGGTGATTGGTTCCCTTTAAGAGGTAAGAGCACGCAGCAGCGATCCGGGCCGGCTTGACCTCATTGCTTACATGCACAATAAAAAAAAAGCTTGTTAGATACACAATTTCAGCAACCATTGCTAGGGCTCATTCAGACAACCGTATAAAACGGATGTGTTATCCAAATGTTTATCGGATTGCACATGGATCCTATGTTTTTCCATGAGGCAGTGTGACAGATTTTTTTCACTGACAGAATCTCTGTGAAAAAAAAACGCAGCATGATGCAATTTGACTCTGAAATCGGATGAGACTCACCCATTCATGAGTATGGGTGTAAGGGGAACTTTGCACACTACGACATCGCAGCTGCGATGTCGGTGGGGTCAAATCGAAAGTGACGCACATCCGACGTCGTTGTCGACATCGCAGTATGTGAATCCTTTTTACTACGATTAAGGAGCGCAAAAGTGTCGAAATTGTATGATCGGTGTAGTGTCAGTCATTTCCATAATGTCGCTGCAGCGACAGGTACGATGTTGTTCCTCGTTCCTGCGGCAGCACACATCGCTGTGTATGAAGCCGCAGGAGCGAGGAACATCTCCTTACCTGCGTCCCGGCTGCAATGAGGAAGGAAGGAGGTGGGCGGGATGTTTACGTCCCGCTCATCTCCGCCCCTCCGCTTCTATTGGCCGCCTGCCGTGTGACTTTGCTGTGACGCCGCACTACCCGCCCCCTTAGGAATGAGGCGGTTAGCCGGCCAGAGCGACGTCGCAGGGCAGGTAAGTGCATGTGAAGCTGCCGTAGCAAGATATCACAAGATATATCACAAGATATCGCATGTGCGACGGGGGCGGGGACTATCGCGCTTGGCATCGCTACAATCGGCTAGCGATGTCGTAGTGTGCAAAGTACCCCTAAGAAAAAAATGAGATGCCACAGTATAGCATCCGTATTTAATGGACACACATGGATACATTGTAATGTAGAAAACTGTAAATGGTCCTTAAAATGATTAATAGCTACTGTAAAAAGACAGACTGCACAAGGATGACAAGGGAGGAAACAATCATCCCACTTTTCTAGATGGAAATCGTACTGATTTTTTTTATTCACTCGTGTGACCCTACACTGCAGCGTCGGCCAATTATCCAGGCAACAAGAAAGAACATCGGGAGAACAATGTCATATTTTAATACACTGCTGATTGGTTGAGTGATTTACAAGCACTTTCCAATTTTTCCCATCTTTGAAGATAACAATAACCCTGCTAATCTGCCATAACACACCATCAGAGGCCCGGATAACAATCCAAACATTCACCACCGAATGAAATGGAAAGAAATTACCATCATACCTAGAACAAAGCAATTATGTAGGAAAACCAGCTCAACACTCCCGACAATCTGAACTACTGGACACAGCTTGGCATTGGTGGATTCTTCAGTGGAAGACTTCTAGGAACACTCCTGTTAGGTAACAAGGGTAAAAATGTTGACTCGTGCTCCAGAAGCAATGTATTACATGTCTGACTAGGCTTTATTTTTGCAGATATAAAATACAATCTTCACGTGCTGTGGACAATGATGGCACAATAATTATCACTGAACTGAATTCCGGGGTAAGAACAGCTGATCACTGTGGGCTCCAGGAGCGTGGGGGTGGCTGTTTTACCAAAATCAGTTGTCTTGATTTTAGTTTTAGGCGTACACGAAAATAGAGACTACAGTGGGTACAGAAAGTATTCAGACCCCTTTACATTTTTCACTCTTTATTTCATTGCAGCCATTTGGTAAATTCAAAAAAGTTCTTTTTTTTTCTCTCATTAATGTACACGCTGCACCCCATCCCCCATCTTGACAGAAAAAACACTCAGAAATGTAGAAATTTTTGCAAATTTATTAAACAAGAAGAATTGAAATATCACATGGTCATAAGTATTCAGACCCTATTCAGTATTGAGTAGAAGCACCTTTTGAGCTAGTACAGCCATGAGTCTTCATAGGAATGGTGCAACAAGTTTTTCACATCTGGATTTGGGGATCCTCTGCCATTCTTCCTTGCAGATCCTCTCCAGTTCCGTCAGGTTGGATGGTGAATGTTGGTGGGCAGCCATTTTCAGGTCTCTCCAGAGATGCTCAATTGGGTTTAGGTCAGGGCTCTGGCTGGGTCAGTCACGAATGGTCACATAGTTGTTCTGAAGGAGTGGTCCTTTGTTATTTAGCTGTGTGCTTAGGGTCATTGTCTTGTTGGAAGGTGAACCTTCGGCCAAGTCTGAGGTCCAGAGCACTCTAGAAGAGGTTTTCTTCCAGGATATATCTGTACTTGGCCGCATTCATCTTTACTTCAATTGCAACCAGTCGTCTTGTCCCTGCAGCTGAAAAACACCCCCATAGCATGATGCTGCCACCACCATGTTTGACTGTTGGGATTGTATTGGGCAGGTGATGACCAGTGCCTGCTTTTCTCCACACATACCGCTTAGATTTATCACCAAAAAGTTCTATCTTCATGTGATCATCACAGGCATCCCTTAATGTGCAACTGAAAAAGGTCCATTGTGACCGAAAACGTTTTTACTATGCACATTGTTTGAATCACAAGAATAAATACACATCGCAGCAAATTTGGGAGTGCCTTGTCTCTATTTTGAAATTCATGGCCTTGGAACTTACTAAGTGCACCCCTAATTCCTACAATTATCCATAATTAGGAAGTGCCATTGATTGCATAATCTACGTTCATCTCATCAGACCAGAGAATCTTATTTCTCATAGTCTGGGAGTCCTTCATGTGTTTTTTTGCAAACTCTATGCGGGCTTTCATATGTCTTGCACTGAGGAGAGGTTTCTGTAGAGCCACTCTGCCATAAAGGCCCGACTGGTGGAGGGCTGCAGTGATAGTTGACTTTGTGAAACTTTCTCCTATTTCCCTACTGCATCTCTGGGAGCTCAGCCATAGTGATCTAGGGGTTCTTCTTTACCTCTCTTACTAAGGCTCTTCTCCCACGATTGCTCAGTTTGGCCAGACGGCCAGGTGTACGAAGAGTTCTGGTGGTCCCAAACGTCTTCCATTTAAGGATTATGGACGCCACTGTGGTCTTAGAAACCTTGAGTACTGCAAAAAAAATCTTTTGTAACCTTGGCCAGATCTGTTCCTTGCCACAATTCTGTCTCTGAGCTCCTTGGGCAGTGTATTTGACCTTATGATTTTTATTTGGTGTGACATGCATTGTGAGCTGTGAGGTCTTATATAGACAGGTGTGCGCCTTTCCAAATCAAGTCCTATCAGTTTAATTAAACACAGCTGGATTCCAATGAAGGAGTAGAACCATCTCAAGGAGGATCACAAGGAAATGGACAGCATGTGACTTAAATATGAGTGTCTGAACAAAGGATCTGAATACTTATGACCATGTGATATTTCAGTTTATCTTGTTTAATAAATTTGCAAAAATTTCTACATATCTGTTGTTTTCCTGTCCAGATGGGGTGCAGAGTGTACAATAATGAGAAAAAATGAACTTTTTTTGAATTCACCAAATGGCTGCAATGAAACAAAGAGTGAAAAATGTAAAGGGGTCTGAATACTTTTTGTACTCACTGTAAGTCCTCATTCAGACATCAGTGATTCTCATGTGTTTTTTATCTGATACTCATTGATAGAACACGTACCATTATATTTTATGGAGCTGTTCATGTGTCAAAAAAAACCTCACAGCGCTGTGTACATATTTGATCTAAGTCACGGATTACCCATACAAGTCTATGGGTCTGGAACTCATCACTGACATTACATGGGAGGAATCTGTAGACAATCCGTGCGCTGTTCGTGATTAACAGTGTAATGAGTTTGCAATTTTTGTTTTGTAAAATGGAAAATCACTGATAAAATACTCATGCTAAAAAATGACCAAAACTGAAGAAAATCAGATCCAAAATTCTGATTAAAACTGGCCCATGTTTTTAAGTACAAAATCAATCTTCGACATCTGAATGAGGCCTCAGGCAAGTTTCACGTGTCCGACATTCACTGTCCAAGAACAGACCGCGATGTCCGGACCGGCTGTGGTTCTCTTGATTCAAACGTAACAGTCTCAAAAGACATCATTGTCTAGACTTGGACTATAAGGCTATGTGCGCACTAGTGCGTTTTACCCGCGGATTTACCCGCGGATTTACCCGCGGAAATTTCTTGAGAAATGTCTGCAATCTTTGTGCAGACATTTCCCAGCAAATCCTATGTGAAAAAAATAGCTGTGCGCACGCTGTGGATTTTTCTCAAGAAATTTCCTTGAGAAGAATTTTGAGAAAATTTCTTGAGAAAATGAGCATGTCAATTCTTTTCTGCAGGTACCCTGCGGATTTCGGCAGTACAGCCTGCAAAATCCGCAGGGAACAACCTGCGGGAAAATCGCTGCAAATTCGCGGCTAATCCGCGGCTATTCCGTGGCAAATCGGCATGCGGATTTACCGCGGATTTGGTGCAGATTTTTTCCGGAGGTCCGAAAATCTTCCACTCCCAGAAGTTTCTCAAGAAATTTTCTTGAGAAACTTCACAGTTCTAGTGCGCACAAAGCCTTAGGCTGCGTGCCCATGATCAGTGTTCACAGCATTTTGGAACGTGTTTCAGCTGCGGCCAAAACTCTGCATTGTACAATACAAGCACAGTGGATGGGAGTTATAAAAATCTCCTGCCCACTGTGCGTGTGTGTAGCTCAGCATAAACTGATCTGCGGTGCGGCACACCGATTCACAGCATGTCAACTCTTTGCTGCGGAGTTGCAAGCGTTCTCCGCAGTGAGAACAGAATAAACAGACTGCAACTACCTGAACCCTGATCGTGGGCACGAGCAGCTGCGGTCTCCTGTGGAAGAGACTCGCAGCCCCGCAGGTCAGGACGCAGCAGGTCCTGATCTCCATATCGTGTGCACATACCCTAAAGGTCCCTTTTTGGCTTTAACTCAGAAGCGTTACTGTAGTGGATTTTACATAGGGACTAAAAAAAAAATCAAATTTTATGTATGAAATTCAGAACTTCCATTTAAATAGGAAGCACCTATTATTATTACACCAATGTAGTAGGTGTAATAATAATAATAATATTAGCAAATACCTCATATTAAAAATGTTAGCTTACATAATGTGCAGGGCATTGCAGTAGCTTAGGTATCCATGGTTACAACCCCTAGCAACTATCTAACAAAATATCACTATATGAGTAGTTGTAACCATGGATATTTTAGCTGCAATGCCCTGCAGATAGGGTAAGAGACATGGCTATATTAGGAGAACTATACTACATTTCTAATTGAAGGTATTATTATTATTATTATTATTATTATTATTGCACCTATTACACATTGGGATAGGATCTTGAAGATGGGGCTACCTCTTTAAATATCTTGTAATAACCCCTGAGGTCCCCTTATCCAGCGGTTTGTTTCCGTTTTGCTCTGTGTCGCTCCATCACAGAGACATTCACTTTTCTTGGATTTGGAGCGCAGTATGTGAAATCTCTTCTCGTAGTCCAATTGGGTGTTTCTTCAGTTTTCTCTGGGGTCGTGCGCTTTCACCTCTCACCTCCAGACGTTTCCAACCACAGCCCGACAGCGCCTGAGACTTCTAGATCAGCTTCCAAATTGTGATTGGTAACATCTGGAAGGGAGGGCGGAAGTGGACGCCCCAGAGAAGACTCCGAATAAACGCCCAGTTGTACAAGAAGAGATTTCACATACTGCGCTCCAAAAGCAATAAATGTGAATAACTCTGCAACTGAGCGACGCAGCATAAAATGGAAAAAGCGGCAGAATTAGGGGAAATCAGAGATTTTTAATGTCATATTTAAGTCATTTTTGAGCAAGTGACAGGTTCTCTTTAAGATGATCTTTTTTTGGCTGGGAAAAACAATATGGATACTTGGATTGAAGACGCTTGCTCAGCTCTCTGTGTTAATTTATTATATTATATATCTATTATTTTACAATATAGCTATTATGTTATCACTATAGCTATGTGCAGTATCTAAAAGTACCATAATATTACTTATATTTTATACATGCAGCATATCAGCATTATTTATTAGGTAACTGTAGTATTTGTGTCCAGATAAAAATCCGCTTCACCAGCAAATAAATTCCAGAAACTTACACCTGAAATTCGCCAATGCCACTCTCTTTGCCCTTACTAAACATGGCTGCTGGATGACTCATACACAATGACGTCATTACACGGCCTGACTCTGAATCCAATGAACACGTAATAACACGTTAGGACCCTCGGAGGGGGCGTCCCTTTTTGCCTGTGCTCGTCGCATAATAAATATCTGCTTTTATTTACTTAAATACCAAACAACATTTGTCAGATAAGTGACTAGTCGTAATAAAGAATAGATGTGTAGTGACTGCTTTGCTTTCTGCGCGTATTTGTGAGGCATTTTTGTACAGGCATCATTCAGGACAGCCCTGGATGTGGGTGACGTAGGTGACGGTGTGGCTGCCGCTGTGCTGGGCAGAGTGATACTTGGGGTTTGCTGATCTTCATACATCATGTGAGTATAATGGACGCTGCCTTCTGTCCTCGAGGCAACAGTATGGCAGTAGCACAGTACACACAGGGCAGAAACGCAGCAGCACAGTACACACAGGGCAGTAACGCAGTAGCACAGTACACACAGTGCAGTAACGCAGTAGCACAGTACACACAGTGCAGTAAAGAAGTAGCATAGTGCACACAGGGCAGTAACGCAGTAGCATATTGCACACAGTGCAGTACAATAGCAGAGGCGCAGGTCAGCAGAGTCCTGGCAGGGCAGCCCCCAGCGTTATATACCTGTATTGTGGTGGTTATATGTCTGTGAGCACTGGCACAGGCAGGTGAGTGTGTGGTGGATCTTTGTTTTCCGCGTGGACATCCACCTTTAGGCCTCCTTCACACGTCCGAGACACGGGCACACGTGGACCCATTAAAATCAATGGTTCTGCGCCCATGTGCATATTTTGCCATGGACCGTGTGTACGTGTGAAGCATACGTGTGCCCGCGTGCTCCACATGTAGACATGTCCATTTTTCTCCGGTATCACGGGTGTCACACGGACCGTACGGATGTGATCCTTGTGACACGCACCGGAGAAAACACACGTGTCTGTGAAATAAAAAGAATTTCTATACTCCCCTTCTCCAGTCCTCCTGTCTCTGCCGCTGCTGTCACTTGCTTCTGATCCCCGCTCATTGCATATTCACTTCACTGCGGCCGGAAGCAGCAGCAGCAACGGGGAGTCTGCAGGCCCGGAGACCGAAGATCAACACCATGGACAGCGACGCCAGGGACAGGTGAGCACAAAGCTCACATTCTCCGTGTGCCATAAACACGGCACACAGAGGGCAGTACGCACCTTTGACATGTCCGTGAAAAACGTGCGTGATTTTCATGGACGTGTGAAAGAGGCCTTAGGGTGTGTTCACACGTTGCTTTTTTTCCTGCAGCAAAACCTCTCTTGACAAAAAAAGATGCTTCCAAAAAGGTTTTGCTGTGTTTTTGTTTTTTTTATTTTTTGTTGTTTTTGTTGTCATTTGTCTACAGTACATGTTTCAATAAAGTTGCTTTTATTCTCCTCCATAAGCTGCAAAAACTCAGCAGCGATTTTACCCGTTCTCATTGCTTTCAATGGTGAAAAAAGCAGCAGAACCTGAAAAAAGGGACAGTCTGCTTCTTAAAAACCTGCTGCATTTTGCCATTTGTCAGCAGAAGAAAAAGTGTGTGCATGAGATTTCTGACATCTCCGATTTTGCTGATCCTGTAATAAAAAGAGCATTTGCATATAACTCATGAAAAACATGGCTTAAAGGGGTATTCCCATTTCCAGGATCCTATTCCAATATGTAGTAGGAATAATAATAATCATAATAATAATAGCAAATACTTCCAATTAGAAATGTAGTTCTCCTGACAGAGCCATGTGTCTTACCTCATGTGCAGGGCGTTAGGTAGCCATGGTTATGACCACACGCAACTATGACTATCTATGTTTGTAACCATGGATACCTAAGCTGCAATGCCCTGCACATGAGGTAAGAGACATGACTATATCAGGAGAACTATGCTACATTTTTAATTGGAGATATTTGATATTATTTTTTGTATTATTATTACACTTACTACATATTGGGATAGGATCTTGGAGATGGGAATTAACCCATTAATATTTGATCACAGGGAATTTTTGCACCTCAAATCCCTTGGAAACAATTAATGGGAATTTTACCCTTGGGAGTTTGTCACCTAAAACTCTGTTTAAACCATACTTACAGTTTTCGGGTATGTGCGCACGTTGCGTTCTGGCTTGACAAATAAACTTTAGCGTTTTGTCACTGCATGTGCGTTTCAAAAAGCATCCAAAACGCTGCGTTGTGAATGCAGATTGGATGTGCTCTGGATGCGTGCTCTCCCACAGACAGAGAGGGAAAAACATCCAGAACGCACAAAAGAAGTGACATGCTGCTTTTTAGAACGCATCGATTTTGTCAGATATTTGGCATCCAAAACACTGCGTTTAAAAAAGCAACGTGCGCATGGAATTTGCTGACTTCTCATAGACTGTGCAGGGGACGCAGAACGCTGCAGTTTATGCTGCACTTTAAAATGCTGCGTAAATGCAGGGAAAAAAATGCAATGTGCGCACATGGCCTTATGAGAAACAAGGAAGGACACACAACACACAGAATTGAATAGCAAGAGAGATGGGGAGAATAAGATGGCCAATAAGGTAAATAAGAAAAAGTCTATCACATCCTCTATATGAAAGTAAAAAAAAAACTTTGTTACATGCATGGTTTTAAAATTGCAAAAGGAGACATGAAAAAGACAATAGAAAATTTAAGTAGATTAAACAAACCAGACATCGCTTATCTCAAGGGTTAATAATGCTTACCCATCCTGAATGCAATAGTAAGGCTGCTGTCACACATCCGGTTTTTGCCGTGCGGCGCAATACGACGCTCTGCAGAAAAACGCAACCGTTTTTTTTTGCCGCCAGTTGCGTTTTTTCCTGCATAGTCTTGCATTAGCGCCGTATTGTGACGCATGGCCTTGCGTTGCGTTCGGTTTTTGCCGAATGCGGCATCTTTAGCCCATGCGGCGGCCGGATGGAACGTTGGCACGTTTTTTGGTGCGGCGAAAAAACCGCATCGCGCCGGATCCGCAATGCGGTGCAATTCACAATGCAAGCCTATGGCCACCGGATGCGTTTTTTTGCTCTGCGCATGCTCAGTATCATGCCGCATCCGTCAAAAATCGGACGGGCCGCATGGAAAAACTTATGCAACGGATCCGTTTTTTTCCGACGCATCCATTGCATAGGTTTTTGAGCCGGATTGTGCCGCTCAGCACAAACTGGATGTGTGAAAGCAGCCTAATGGGGCGCATTTCCATTACTCAGTGCATTCAGGATGGGTAAGCATTATTAACCCTTGAGATAAGCGATGTCTGGTTTGTTTAACCTACAGGGATCCTGGCTGTTACTATTTATCCTTTTGTCGCTGTACTTTATTAATAGGACCTAAAGTGAGGTCTCTTTATCATCAATAAGGATTGACTTATGTCTTGCGAACATCCGACATCTATGGGACACCTTAGAGTTATATATGGGGTGCACCTATCCAGAATTCACTGGCTGCTGGTGTTCTCTGGAGCTCTTATATTCTCCTGTGTGTATACTTACATTTTCTATTGTCTTTTTCATGTCTCCTCTTGTAATTTTAAAACCGTGCATGTAACAAAGGGTTTATTTACTTTCATATAGAGGATGCGATAGACTTTTTCTTATTTACCTTATTGGCCATCTTATTCTCCCTATCTCTCTTGGTATTCTATTCTATGTGCGCACACTGCACATTTGTTTCTCCAGCGAAAAATGCACCTTCTGGCAGAAAAACTCACCTACCTGCGGAGAAATCGCACCAAAAATGCATGTGATTTTACCATGTTCTGCTGCATTGTTGCTTGCTGGTTTTTTTTAACATTGTCAATGGCAAAACACAGGGAAAAATGCAGAAATGAAGTCACACAAGTTGAAATCCACGGTAATGCTGGGTGCCTCGTCTGATTACTTGGCACCTGTTCATTCATCATGATGTGTGACGTCACGGGGGCTTAATTATCAGAAGAGGCGCCCAGGACGCCGTCATTTCAGTGCACAGGCCTGCTCCGGCTCATGGAGTATGGAAGAGGACACCAGACCAGGGACCAGGGTCCTGCAAATCATTTTGCTTATTTCTATTTGCTGGGCTATAGAATAAAACTGGAGAAACAATTTGCTTATTGTTCTGAAAAATTAGCCATGGTGATGAGAAGTCATCAATGGATCTCAATGGGCAGCGAATCAGCAAAATATACAAATCCTTAGGGTGGGTCATCAATATAAGATAACAAGTGGTGGAAATTCCTTTCCTAATCCAGCAACACGTCCGAGATGAATGTGAATTAAAAATTCATTTTATTGAAAAATTGTTAAAATACCAATAATCAGAATGACATCCAAAAAATTTTTCTTTAAAAAGAAAGCGTCTTACGCGTTTCTGGCCATTGTGGCCCTTAGTCATGGTCCATTCATTTTTAATTCACATTCATCTCGGACGTGTTGCTGGATTAGGAAAGGAATTTCCACCACTTGTTGCTATATATTCCTGAACACGGAATCTACAATCCTTGCACCGTTCTGGGTCCTGGAGCCAGGTGAAATAATACTACGGGTGAGCTGAAAAAAACTTTTCCTTTCTCATCAATATAAGATCCGTGGTGCTGCAACACCTCCATCAGTGTACTGATGTACACAGTGTATGGAGTGGAGCTGATCTGCAGTACCGGCAGTGGCCACTAATCAGTGTATGGCACTGTACTGTACCGCTCTGAACGCTACTTACATTTGGCTGTCAACGGTGATTTCCAAGTATAATAAGTGCCAGGGTTGCAGTCGCACTCAGTCTTTGGAAGGCAAAAAAGGCCCTTTCTGAGAAGAACAATGCTATTAATGGCCTGTGATAGTTGGAGATTTTGCATTGGGACCAATACGCTTGAAATTATGCCATTGCTGATGTCAGCTGATCAGTGGTGGTGCCAGATGTTGGCCCCCTCCACCAATGTTATACTTCTCATCCATTCTAAGATTAAGTAGTTACAGGCAAGCCCTTTAAATAAGAATGGATGCTGAATATGGTGCGGGCATCACATTATAACACCACAGTAAAGGGGTTGTCTGGTATTCTTCTAAAACTCTGTGACATCAGACTTCTGAATCCTTACAGTGCGCACACTGCAGGCTGTTAGGATTCTCCTGTATTGCTGCCAAGATTTTTCTACTTCATCCACATTCCAACTAGATGTGCGCCGCCTCGCTGAATTATTGTAAGGATTCAGCAATCTGCCATCACATAGTGGGACGGCAGACTTTAAGAAGAAGACCAGACACCACTTTAAACTTATGCCAACACCAAACACATGTTATTGACCCATCATGTGCCAATACTGTCTTTTTATAATGTATTCACTATATACCACAGAGGCATCCAACAGAAATATACCCCATGTGGGACACTTTTACTGTTCTTTCTTATTATAATATTATTATTATATTAATAACTTCTTGGCGTTGTTTGCCATTTTATCTGTAGTAACTAGAGATCAGGCAGATGAGACTCACCCCTCACTAGTGGAGACGTCAGTATGGACACATGTAGAGAGTTTTATATATATATGTACATGAGTCTTCCTCCATCTTTAGGTTCATATATGTATGTATTTTTTTTCCCACACTCTCAGTATAATGACATTCTATGTTGGTCTGTGGGTGAAATGGAAATGTTGGTATTGAGCATACTATAATTTTTTTTTTTTATTCTTTCAGGTCAAAAGTAACGTTTAAAATTACGCTTACAGCGGACCCCCGACTTCCTTACAAAGTGTAAGTGTGCACCCGTTCTTGGTGCTTTCATACCATAAACCCTTCCTGACCGCGTTTGTACCAGTAGGCTGGTAACATATATCCCCTGTTTTATGCCATTACTTTCTCCTTTGGGTTTGGTGTAACTGCTTAGAGGGAACCTGTCACTCGGTCCATGCTGTCCGAACCACAGGTACTAGGGATCAAAGACTGGCTCCTGTTTTCGTGCCATGTATGTTGTACTATGATAGCCAGCAGCATTTTAGAAAAAAAACTCAGTTGATACCATGGTCAGGGACTAGTCAGAGAGATATGTCCCCACCGGTTCTCTGTGCATGCTCCGCTATAGAAGGAGACCCTTCATTGTAGCCAAGTGAATGGGAGAAGCCATTGGGGCACACAACAGCAAAACATGTTGTCCAAAAAGAAAAAGAAAGCACTCACCGGTTTGCAGAAAAATCAGATGTTACATTTATTCAGGCATTGGGGGAGGGTGCTGGGATGGCGTGCACACAGACTATGGCCATTTCGCACCTATTGCCGATGCTTCTATGGGTCCCCGTAGAAGGGACCCGTAGAAGAATTGGCAATCGGTATATATATCTCCAGGGTACATATGGTGGTATCATGTCTACAATTCTCACTACATGGCAGACATCTGTACACGTGACATCATCTGCCAATACGGAAGTGAGTGAGCCCGATTACCCCTTTGTATGGAGTGAGACACCTGTGGAGGCAAAGGCTCAACCATGTGTACAGAAACATGCCTGGATGAGTTCTTGGATTGGCAGTACTAAGGCTAAGGGCTCGCTCACATCACTGTATTTTCAGTCCAACTGCGATCTAACAAAAATTGGATCAATGTTACTCTATGGGGCCATGCACAAGTCCGATTTTCTTTTTCCATGGACCGCGTCAATCAGAAGAAGAAATCGCAGCATGTCCCAGTTGTATCTGATTATTGGATCTTGTCAATCCCCCATGCAAGTCACTGAGTCTGTGCAAAGCATCGTACTGCACTCGGATGACATCAGACTGCAGTCCGATTTTCTCGGACTGACAGAGTGGCGAAGATGGAAAAAAAATGTTTCTTCATCTTCTTGTGATCCGAGGGGATCTGATTGCACTATGATTACACAGGGATGAAACACTGCTTAGTGTCATTTGCATAATTGTGCCCATCCCCTCAGATGAGAGAATCTATGCTGGGGTGACCCCGGCCTCAGTGCGGACCTGCACAGCCTACCACCGCACTAAAAGGAGCATATTTTATATTTATCAGTGGTATGTTTTAGCATGTCACTTGTATGTGCTCCCTTGGACACCATCAGTCGTGATTAGGCAATGTTTGTGTGTGGAGAGAGATGTAGAAGGAGAATGGTAATGACCAGTTCTAAATGCACACACTTCCAGGAGGAATAATTGAGGAACATCACAATGCAGAGCGCAGTGCACCTAAATGATATTATGGTAATTCAGGCATTTATTACTGCAGTGAGTTTACACACGTGCTACATATAAAGGCCTAAGCCACACGGCATAAAAATTGAAGCGAATGATATGCGATGTTTTATTGCATTCAGCTCGGACCAATATTAGCCTGTGTGCCAGCACCCATGAGCGATTATTTTCTCAGCCCTAATCGGACCGAGAAAACAATCACAGCATGCTGCGATTGTAATGCGATTCTTGTTTCTCTCGCACTCATTCAAGTTCTATGGGGCGAGAAAAAAATCGCACTGCACTCGCATTATACCGGTGTACCGCGAGTGCAGAGCAAGAATCACAATAGCCGGCAACGGAGGAGAGAGGGAGATAAATCCCTCCCTCCCCCTCCTCAGGGCCGGCCCGCCCCTCTGCAGTTGTGGTCTGATCGCAAGATCGGACCTCAGTCGCAGTGACCCTCACATGTCACTCTGCTCTTGCTGTGCTGTCAGCGTGAGCCGAGTGTCATGCGAGGATCGCAGTAGTTTCCATGTGGCCCCGGCCTAAAGGGCCCATTACACGCGTAGATATATCGTGCGTTCGCATGTGCGATCGCACCCGCCCCCATCGTTTGTGCGTTACGAGCAATTTGTTGCCCGTGTTGCACAACATCGGTAACCCCCGTCACACGTACTTACCTCCCGAACGACCTCGCTGTGAGCGGCGAACATCTTCTTCCTGAAGGGGGAGGGATGTTCGGCGTCACAGCGACGTCACTCAGCGGCCGCCCAATAGAAGCGGAGGGGCGGAGATGAGCGGGACGTAACATCCCGCCCACCTCCTTCCTTCAGCATTGCCGGCGGCCGCAGGTAAGCTGCAGTTCGTCGTTCCCGGGGTGTCACACGGAGCGATGTGTGCTGCCTTGGGAACAATGAACAACCGGTGCGCTGAAGGACGATCGTTTTTTTTTTTTTTTTTTTTTTTTTTTTTAAATGAGCGACGTATCAACGAGCAATGATAAGGTGAGTATTTTTGCTCGTTCACAGTCGCTCATAGCTGTCACACGCTACGATATTTCAAACGATGCCAGATGTGCGTCACTAACGACGTGACCCCGCCGACATATCGTTAGATATGTCAAAGTGTGTAACGAGGCCTTTACGCCTTGTCCCAGAGATTCAGGTGGACTATCACAGCGACAACTTCCTATTAAAGGGAACCTGTCATCGAATTGATGTTGTCCAAAACCACGGGCACCGTGAATGGCAGACTGGTGGCACGAATGCAGTCAACAATACATTTTTTTTATGATATGCTCCAGTATTTTAGAGAAAATGTACTTTAATAATCCGCCCAGGGACCATAGCCAGAGATGACCAGTAACTATCTTCGCAGCATAATCTGCATCATACGTGTGTGGATTTGCTGTACCACCAGTGTTCTAAGGTTGTCACCTTCCCGTCCGCAGGCTGTGTGTCCCGGAGAGCACGCCGTTCACCGCGGTGCTGAAGTTTGCAGCAGAGGAGGTGAGTGCAGAGCTAATCTTCTAATATTATGCCAGCTGCCGGGACCA
The DNA here is from genome assembly GCF_048569485.1 of Anomaloglossus baeobatrachus. Taxonomy (NCBI): domain Eukaryota; kingdom Metazoa; phylum Chordata; class Amphibia; order Anura; family Aromobatidae; genus Anomaloglossus; species Anomaloglossus baeobatrachus. Next base: position 710,187,560 of record NC_134354.1, on the reverse strand, counting down.
CTACATGTGCCAACCCAGCGTAGCCGGACCACTGTGGGCATCTAGCAGCCGTTTTGGTGACATTGACGTTCATTTGCTGCTCTCTCGCATTTTACTGTGTTAAAATGATGAAGTGGATGTTTCATTGCATTTCCACCGCTCTTTCCAATTTGTGGATTATTTCCTGCTGCATTTGTGAATCTTCCATAATGTGCTTATATGAGACTGGGCAAAGTAAACGAGGGAAGTCGTCTGGAAAGGATTGTTTCCTGCTCCTTTTTTTACTAACTGATTAAAATGTCAATGCCGGAGAAGGTTTCCATAGCAACCTTTATTGTGACGATGACGTGAAGATTCTGACAGGCGCCCCCCTACCCGTCCCTGGCAGTAACTAGTCACCAGCTAGATGGTGGTGTCTCACCTGGGGGTAATCTGTATCCAGAGAACTGTGCCTTGTCAAACTGTCGTCGTAGAGTCACTTTCTGAAGGACAGCCCTTACAGGCACTGAGACTGCTGCCATTAATAGTTGTCACCGAGCATTTGTTTTATGGGAAATGCTCTTAAAAGGCTATTCTGCCTGCCGCAACATAAACCTAATTGCAGTGAAACAATATTCAGATTTCTAACTTCATGGCTTTTATCCGCTCGTCCAATTCCCTCAGCCATGACAGTGATCTGTGGCCGGAACACAGGAGCGGGAATACCGCCTCTTACCTGCCGGCATCCGCGGATCATCTAGCCTAGCATGTGTATCACACTATAACAATGATGTTGCTCCAAATTGGCTAATTAATAGAATTGCCACTGGCGCTGGCAGGTAAGAGGTGGTGTGAAGATCCAAGGTTGTGGGTTGTATTAATCACCTAAGCAGATTAACAATACTATTATTTTTATTTACAATAGTCCTTATGTTCCTACAGACGACAGATATCAACAATATTTCCTAGGATAGTTCCTCAAATCTAGATGATGAATGTCAACAATAGTCCTTAGGATAGTTCCTCAAATCCAGGTGATGAATGTCAACAATAGTCCTTAGAATAGTTCCTCAAATCCAGACAACGAATATCAACAATAATCCTTAGGATAGTTCCTCAAATCCAAATGATGAATATCAACAACAGTCTTTAGGATAGTTCCTCAAATCCAGACAATGAATTTCAACAATAGTCCTTAGGATAGTTCCTCAAATCCAGATGATAAATGTCAACAATAGTCCTTAGGATAGTTCCTCATATCCAGGTGATGAATATCAATAATAGTCCTTAGGATAGTTCATCAAATCTAGATGACGAATATCAACAATAGTCCTTAGGATAGTTCCTCAATTCCAGGTGATGAATATCAACAATAGTCCTTAGGATTGTTCATTAAATCCAGACAACGCATATCACGACCGTAGCACGTGTATTCAGCTTCAAGCTCTATAGTCTCATCCATAGGCACCAGGACCAGACTGCCACAACAGAACCTCTCTTCTCCACGTCACAGCACCAACTACTGACAAAACATGTGTCTTCTCGCTTTTCTACCTCTTTTGGAGTCAGAACCCTAGATGGGAGAGGTGATCACATCCCACTCCAATAACCATTTGTTTCATGTAACTCCAAGTATTGAAGGGGGGCATAGATGTCCAAGTCTACAGCCAGTCTGCAGTATTGTGTATTCTGGAGGCCCCCTGCAGAGGGGAACAAAAGACGCACAACCTCCACCAAATTCAGGACAATGAATCCTACTCCAGGCCTGATTACATTAGAGTCCATGGATGCCAACTAGGATACACACATTTACAACCTCTTCCCCTTCAAATTGTGTACCTTAAACTGTTGAGCAAGCAATGTCTAATAGACACAACAATGAGGTCAACGTAACCAGTGCTCCATGCTGGAAAACATCCAATAGTCTTTAGCTCGTGGCCAGCTCCTTACTGCAGGTATTCTCGCCGCAGTTTTGGCCAGTGTAATGAATTTGGCAATTGATTTGCTCAATTCTACTTTGATGATCTCTGCTTGCAAACATGAATGGCAGTGTTCATAGTTTAAGCCCCTCTCCCCATATACATCAGATGACAGTCGGATGAGCTCATCCATTTCAACAGGACTGGTTCAAGATCTGAACAGATAAAATTGGGAAGAAATGAAAACATCTGGAATTTTAACACTCGACCCTTTTACTTTCAGGGAAGGTGAGGCGCTACCAGAGGTGATTGGCAGCAGCTCTGTCCTCTCCTTGTGGAAAACGCATTTACGCTCTGCCAAGCTGAGCGCTCATGTGTGCGGCAGGCGTCTGCTGAACAAACTTTCATCTGACAACCCTGGTGTGTGGCCACCTTTACTTCTGCTAGATAAAAATCTGTCCCTGCCACATGATGGACACATTGCTGCCTGACTCTACAGAGTAGATTTACATCTGTCAGGATTTGCACGGATTTCGATATTAGTTCTGCAATTAAATCCGCATCCCGTGATGTGAATGGTGTTTCTGCAACCTTGTGACTTACTCCGGAAAATGTATACACATTTCCAACTGCATGACGGCTAAAAACGTTCCAAGTAATGAGAAGAGTAGCATGTCACATATTTCAGGAGGAAACACCGGGGATTAGCCCCATTGAACAGAGGATGCTATTCCTCCAGTGAACATGCTGCGGATCTGCTGCGAACAAGGCAAAAATGCAAAAGTCCTATGATTTGTAATGAGTCGTGCACCTGTGTGTCCATCATATGACAGGACACATTTTTGGAGTTCATGTGCACTTTCCCACAGTAACGGGGTTTATAAATACATTTGAGGTCACTCCACAAATTATATAAGCAGTGGTGCTCAATTTACTTCAATCATTCCCTGTAAAATAAAAAATACTGAATCATCTTTTCTTAAAACTTTGTTATGCTGCACCTTTGATATTTCTCCTGGAAGTGTTTGATTGAACTGATTTTTACCATTAACCTTGTCAAAGGCCTTGGAGGGAATCTGTGATGTCAGGTAACGTCTGATGTCAATTAACCTGGAGATATTGGGTTAGTCTGCAGGTTAATAACATTAGATACTACTGAAAGTGCGGCTACTGGGAGAAAATGAACTTTACTTCTCCCTGTAGCCCCCGGCTTTCAGTCACATAGGAGTGCCAGCTACAGTCACCACTCTCAACATTGGGAGTCATGACTGTAAGTGTGCCCTGGTATTTTGACTGACAGCCCAGTCTGCACTGCATCAGTACAGAGCCGGCTGCTAGAAAAAGTCCTTACAGTCTCGCAATTCTGTAAGCGGTGACAATATGACTGAAAGCCGGCAGGAAGAATAAAGTTCATTTTCTTGTCTTAGCCACATTTTCAGTACTGCGGACGGGCATCTTTCTAATGGTATTAACTTGCAGATTAACTCTATACCAGGAGGTGAATAGAGTTCCTTTTGAAAGTGCAACCACACTGCTAAATCTCGTTCCCAATTATTTGCATGTCTAAACAGGCCGCTGATCAAAATGGTAATTTCTCAGGTATTACGATTTCTCTGCCTAGATTATAATTCATTTGTGTATGAAAGTATGGTCAACCTGTGTATCAACTGATACCCCAATTTGTGTATGAAAGTATGTTCCACCTGTCAATCAACTGATACCCCCCCAACGTGTTATGCGGAGCCAACCGGTGGTTGTTTAATGGCCGTGATTGGCCATTGTAAATCATTATGTCCTTAAAATTTGAATGTGAAGGAGTGCCCTCTTTTGCAAAGTCACATGACTCCACCCAGTTGTCAATTTATATATTTCCATGAGGAATAACAGAGGAACAGTGCTGAACTGAGTTCTAAGAAAAGATGGTAGCGCATGTTTAATATATTATTATATTATATTTCTAATTATAATAAAAAGACTGATGGCACATCCTATCTTTCTAATGAGAACAAGTGCAAACTGGAAATGAAACAATAACAAAAAGGAGACAGTTGCATTCTGCAGTTCTAAGATATATGGAACAATGAATTTGGAAATATAGGCATGCATTACTACTATGATAAAAACATGTAAAAATTGAGACACTTAGTTCACAAAATTGGCCAGTTTTATGTGAGCCCAACAGCCAGCGACAAGGCAACTTCATTTTTGTTGGGTCGCCATCAAACTAATGCCTCTCTTTGGGTTAAAAACCTATAACTTAAGGGGCGACAGGAACCTGCAAATAGAAAATTAAAATCGCCTGAGGCTGTAGAGCAGCAGTGCTCAATCTGAAGGCATAGCCCTGTAATGTAAGAAAAGGACTGATGGCACATCCTATCTTTCTAATGTGAACAGGTGCAAACTGAACATGAAAGAATAACAAAAAGGAGACAGTTGCATACTGCAGTGCTAAGATATGTGGAACAATGAATATGGGAATATAGACATGCATTACTGCTATGAAAAAAAACATGTAAAATTTGAGATACTTAGCACACAAAAATGGCCAGTTTTATGTGAGCCCAACAGCCAGCCAGCAACCTCATTTTTGTTGGGTACCTATCAAACTAAGTACTGTTCTGTTCTGTCTCACAAGGGGATAAAATGTTCTTTTCTTTCTTCTCTTTTAGTTTAAGGTCCCTGCAGAAACCAGCGCCATCATTACCAATGGTAAGTGTTTTTTTTTTTTTAACATTCTCTTATGACACCATTGTGTATTGTCCCTCAGGCGCAATCCTGCATTATATTGGGAAAGGATTCATCCTGGATTGCAAGAAAGTCTTTCATGTGCCGATCACCTATTCATGGCTGATCCTTTTTTTCTCATACATGATTCTTATTAAACAGGCTCCTGTAGCCATAAAGGGGTTTTTCTAATTTGGTGGGAGTCTGACGGCATCCAAGCAAAGCCTGACAATGAATGTGCCACAGTGTAGGTTTACTGCTGATCCCGCCGTGCCCGAGAAAAGTATCCTCCAGCGCTGCGGCCCCTTCCTTCTTAAAATCGGGGAAGGGGGGGACTGGACTATATCCAGGTCATTCACCATCACTGTTGCCATATCTATAGCCATTCGCCATCACTGTTTTAGTATAGGAAATCCTTTATCAGGGTTAATGCAGTGAGCTGGGTGCATCGGCAATATGCCACATAGTTGGCCTAAATCATTTTGCTATTGGCTCAAGATGTAAAAATTGTCTTTTATGCAAACCCGATACTTCATTTTCCTTTCTATTTTCTGGGATTATTTGTTACATAATTTTTCATATGAGTCAGTTTACTATTAATTTATTTCTAAATGTATTTATGCGGTTTTGTTCTACAGATGGAGTAGGATTAAATCCAGCACAGACAGCTGGTAAGTGGCATCACATAGAATTGGGCTGCTCTGGGTTCAAAATGTATTTTTGTTTCCAAGATCCTTGCACAGAATCTGATAAGTTGTATTTACAAGTGAATCTATTCTGCTTCAGGTGTAATCCTGTACTTAACAGGAACCTTGAAGCTGCACTAACCCCCCCAACCTCCATGGCCCTATTCCACGCTATCTCTGTATTCTGACTACACCGTTCTTGTAGCTTTGTGATCTTTAAATATCTTCAAAATCAAGGTTTATTCTGAATTCCTGCTTTGTAAATGCCTCAGGTCCTGTCCGGTGTGGTGTCCTCCAACCTTATAACATCGCCTCTCTGTGAGCGATTTACATAATTTGCAAGTGCCATGTCACCAGTGGTTCTTTGCCGATCACGCACATGCCCAATATTCTGCCTCCCTCCTACTGCGCAACAAAGCAGGGTGTATGCTTTACAGTTTGGGTGAGCTCATCTTTACCCAGGGCTAGTGATGAATGAACCCAAACTGTAAAGTTTGGGGTTTGTACCGAACACAGACTTTTAAAGGGAACCTGTTACCAGATTTGGGGCCTATAAGCTGCGGCCACCACCAGTGGACTCTTATGTACATCATTCTAACATGTTGTATATAAGAGCCCAGGCCGCTGTGTAGAAAATAAAAATCACTGTATACTACTTACCCTAAACGGCTGCTGCGGTGGAGTTGGGCCATATGGGGCGTCTCCGTTCTCCGGTGCCGGCACCTCCTCTTTCAGCCATCTTTGTCCTCCTTCTGTAGCCTGTGTGCATGACACATCCTACATCATACAGACTCACCGGTCCCGCGCAGGTGCACTACAATACTTTGATCTGCCCTGCTCAGGGCAGATCAAAGTACGCCTGCGCAACACCTCAATGCCGGCACGTTTGGATGACGTAGGAAGCGTCATGCACCCAGACTTCAGAAGAAGGAGAACGAAGATGGCCGAAAGAGGAGGCGCTGGCACCGGAGAACGGAGACGCCCATATGACCCAACTCCACCACAGCGACCTTTTTTAGGTAAGTATTATAGAGTGATTTTACCTTCTACACAGTGGCCTGGGCTCTTATATACAGCTGTGTCGGCGGGGTCACGTCGTAAGTGACGCACATCCGGCATTGTAAGTACATTGCAGTGTGTGACAGGTACGTGCGATTGCGATTGAACGTTAAAACGTTCATCGCATACACATCGTACCTGTCTCTAGAATTGCACGTTAGATTGTTCATCGTACCCGGGGTAGCACACATCGTTGTGTGTGACACCCCGGGAATGATGAACAGATCTTACCAGCGTCCTTCGGCTCCCGGCCCACAATGCGGAAGGAAGGAGGTGGGCGGGATGTTTGCGTCCCGCTTAGCTCCGCCCCTCCACTTCTATTGGCCGGCTGTTGTGTGACGTCGCTGTGACGCCGAACGTCCCTCCCACTCCAGGAAGTGGACGTTCGCCGCCCACAGAGAGGTCGTATGGACGGGTAAGTACGTGTGACGGGGGTTAATCGTTTGTGTGGCACGTTCAACAAATTGAACGTGCCACACATATGATGGGGGCGTTGCAAATCGCATACGAAATCGTATGCGAAATTGCAACGTGTAAAGCAGGCTTTAGAATGCTGTATATAAGAGCCCACTGGTTGTGGCCACAGGTTATAGTCACCAAATCTGGTGACAGGTTCCCTTTAAGAAACATATCAGTGTTCGGAGTTCGGGTGCTTTACGTATGCAAACCACCCGATCGAGCAGTGCTGTGATCAGGAACGCTCGGTGCTCAGCTCAGTTCAAGCCACTTGCAGTGTTTCAACAGCTCACACTGGGGGTAGCAACAGCGTGATCGGATGTAATGTCCCAAAAAGAAAAAACGCCCTCCCCTGGAATTGTTCTATTTATGGCTGGCTGTACGTGGGTGGAGACCCGAACTGCCTAATTAGTGATTTCCCTTGGAATTCAGGTCAAGTCCGGGTCCCAAACTGAACTTCATCTAAAGTCCAGGCAGTTCCGCCAAACAGAACTTCCACGAGTCCGCTCATCTCCACGCAGGACATGTGATATTTACATAGCACAAAAGCAAAAAAACCTTGATTTTGAAAATATAGATTGTAAAACAAGGGAAGCAAGTAGATCGAATACAGCCGTAGCATGGAGTAGCGTTATAGAAGTTGTTCAGGGGGCCACGGCACCTGACACGTTTTGTTTAATAGTATGTGCCCAAGATATCTTTTACCAGCAGACCCAACCTGAAAAACAGCTCAAAAATATTGAATATCTGTACAGCAATGCCAAAACAACTTGCTGTGCATATGTAATAAGTTTTTTTTTAAAATAGTCCACTACAAAGCATAGTGACCACATCGATGTAAAGCTGTGACGGAAGGCTTTTTTCTAAATACCTTCTGTTGTCCATGCTGCCTGTGAGGGGCGCTATCGTTGTCCGCTCATCCCCATCATGTGACGTCTGATGATGTTACGTCAACATCCGGAATTGGGCAGAGTTTCACCACACATCACAGCCCAGCATCGCTCGTACTTGCGGTGCTCTGCGGTGAAGGAGAGAACGTGTGAATTGATGGACTGTGACGTGATGAAACTCCGCCCACAGCCCAGTCACGTGAAGGGGATGAGCGGAGGGCAATAGTGCCCCTCAAAGGCAGAATTGACAACAGAAGGTATTTAGAAAAAGCCTTATGTCACAGCTTTACACCGATGTGGCCACTATGCTTTGTAGTGGAACACCCCTTTAACTTCTCTTTAACCAATTTAAGCGTAAAAAACCTTGAAGGCGCCATCCACCTGGTTCCAGACATTATTTTATATATGAAGTTATTTAAAAATAAAGGCGCCGGTGGCAAAAATGTAGAAAACAAATGACAGAAAAGGCGACAATACGTTTCAGGAGAAACATTTTCAAGAAGCTTCTTCTGCTTTCAAACCTCTGCAGTACACCAGCGTCTATAGGATGACGCGTGCACATATCCTAAATGGGGATTTATGTCCAATATATGAGCCAGAGTAGAAAGCAGCTGCAAAGAGCATCTATCCCCAATTGATTTTAATGACTGTCATGTAATGCTACATTTGCCCTGTGTTGCAGGGTCATTTGACACTTTCAGTGTACCCCTTAGGCCTAAGATACACGGCACGAAAATCGGAACGAGTGGAATGTGATAAAACATCTCATTCCACTCGGACCAATATTAGCCTGTGTGTCAGCACCCATGAGCGATTATTTTCTCAGCCCTAATCAGACTGACAAAACAATCGCAGCATGTTGTGGGTGCAATGCGATCCTTGTTTCTCTCGCACTCATTCAAGTCTATGAGGCGAGAGAAAGATCGCACTGCACTCGCGGTACACCGGTGTACTGCGAGTGCAGAGCAAGAATGGCAATAGCCGGCTACGGAGGAGAGAGGGAGATAAATCCCTCCCCTTCTCAGCACCGGCCCTCAGCGCCGGCCCTCCCCTCCGCAGCGCCGGCCCGCCCCTCCTCAGAGCCGACCCGCCTCTCCTCAGTGTCGGCCCGCCCCCCGCAGCTGAGGTCCGATCGCAATGACACTTGGCTCCCGCTGTGCTGCCAGCGTGAGCCGAGTGTCATGCGAGGATCGCATTAATCCCCCATGTGGCCCCGGCCGTATAATCACAAACGTCTAGCTGATGGGTCCCAGCTCCAGGATACCATGCAATCAATTTTTCATTGAGAGTCCCCTAACAGAAAATAATGAAGCAACCACTTTGAAGGTTTATTCCCATTCAACATGATTGCATACTGCTGGGATATGTCGTCACTGCATAATCAATGGGAATCTTACCTCTGGGACCTCCACTGACCCAGAGAATGAAGGGGCTACAGTAGTGCATCTTCTGTTTGTTCCTTGTAAGACCCTTCCCACAGTTGCCCAGCTTTCCATTTGACCAGGAATATTAGAGCTGTTCTGCATTTCCGCTGCACAGCGTGTGGTTATGGCGCTGCTGTGCAGGATGAAAACAATGAAGGAGGCACAGTGTGAAACACCACCTCAGCCTTTTCATTCTTACAGTCGATACCAGTCCCAGATGTCAAATCCCCAATAATTAGAAAGCGATGTTCTTTGCTGAGGATCCCTTTAAAGTGGTTAATAAATCCCTATCAATAGGATATTTGGTAACTTATTGACTGGAGGTCTGACAGCTAAATCCCCTACTGGTCCTGAGAAGCAGGCTCTGAAGAGAGATCGTACATGTGTACGTCCACTCCAATCATTCTCTATGGACCTGCCAGAGATAGGCCAGTCGTGTGCTCAACTTTTTCCAACAGTCTCGTAGACAGTGAATGGAGTGGATGTGCACATGCTTGACACCATCCTCCTCCGTATAAATAGGGCTCTTCACAGCCCCTATCGGTGGGTCCTTGTGGTCAGATCTCCAGTGATCAATAAGTTGTCCCCATACTATGGATTGGGGGGTAGCTTGTTAACGTGGTACAAGCCCTTTAAAGGGAATTTGTCATTAGGATTTTGCTACCGAGCAGCAAAACATAGAAGCAGAGACCCTGATTTTGGTAATGTATAACTTTTACTGGGCTGCTTGCTGTAGTTTATATAACACCAATGTTTTATCAGCAGGAGATTATCATTGCAGGACTAGTAAACCTGCTGCCAGTTAGTCTAAAGACGCCCCCACCACTGATTGGCCGTTTTCTGTCTATGCACAGTGGACACAGAAAGCTGCCAATCAGCACTGTGTGCGGGGTTATACAGAGCTCGGCATTCAGAAAATGGGTAGATTCTTAGAGAAAATCAAAACTTCAGCAACCACTACAGTGTGTGATATATCTCTGGAATTAGGGACTCAAAAACCTGGTGACAGATTCCCCTTATATACCGTAATTACCAATTGTTCCTATAGTAAAAAAGGAAACCTGAAAGGTATGTGATTCCGATCCTATTCTTGAACATATTCTTTTATTTCTATTTTTATTCTAATTTCCATATGAAATTGGTATAATATTCACTTTATTAGATCTACATGGCAGGTTTTTCAGCAGTTTCTTTTTCTTGTCTTTAGATGTGCCACAATTTATCGCTAACACTTCCGATTATGTTTTGCCGTTTACTGAACAATAAATATGTCCACGCCGTGATTTACCGGACGCAGAGCTATATACTGTTATTTGCTTGTAGGAAGATACAGTAATTGACTTCAGCCGACACCATCTCTGTGTTCACGCAAGTTTCGGAATTAATTTAGGACCTTTTGATCCCGAGTCATTTAAAATTCATCCTGATGGGTTTTTCCACGTCGCCATTAAAAATTTAGTCCCAGCAGCAACAGGGTGCAACGTAGCAACAGTGGGCAAAGAGCCGCACACATCATATTAAAATCAAGATGTAATTTCACCACGCATGAAGCAATTAATTGAGGTCCCTTACTGTGTAATTAATATACTTGTCATTTGCTTGTGTAATGAACCTCTCCAGCATTAAATGTTCTGGAACTGAGCGCTTTCCTGTTCTATAAAGTGCGAAGAAAACTTCATGCGTGGTCTACAGATTAAAAGTAATACACCGTAGAGGGGTGTCCCAGTCTCTAGAAAGCACCGCCTATACACTGGATAAGTGATAATTGAAAGGGGTACTTTACACGCTGCGACATCGCTAGTGATAGCACCCGCCCCTGTCGTTGGTGCAATATGTGGTGATCGCTTCCGTAGCGAACATTATCGCTACGGCAGCGTCACATGCACTTACCTTGTCAGCGACATCACTTTGACCGCCGAACAATCCCTCCTTCAAGGGGGAGGTGCGTTCAGTGGAGGGGCGGAGATGAGCGGGACGTAACATGCCGCCCACTTCCTTCCTCATTGCCGGTGGACACAGGTAAGGAGATGTTTGTCGTTCCTGCCGTGTCACACATAGCGATGTGTGCTGCCGCAGGAACGACGAACAACATCGTACCTGCAGCAGCAACAATATTAAGGAAAGGAGCGACATGTCAACGATCACCGTATTTGAACGATTTTGAGATCGTTGATCGTCGCTCCTTGGTGTCACACGCTGCAATGTCGCTACCGGCGCCGGATGTGCGTCACTAACGACGTGACCCTGACGATATATCGGTAGCGATGTCACAGCGTTTAAAGCACCCTTTAGATCAGTGTGGGCACCCTCTAGGACCCTTCCTGTTTGACAGAATGGGGCACATTTTTCCTTCGTTCTCTTCTGATTACCGCGAGAAGTCCAATGGCGCGGTCTGATGCTCGTGTGCAGTGCTGCAGCAATCGGTGTCTGTGGGGTTGACTTTATCCAGTTCATGACCGGCCCCATTCCACTTTCTTCCTGATCAAAAAATTGTTAAAAGAACTAAGAGCCCTCAGTGGTTGATACCTTTTAATTTTAACTGAAAAGATGGTAATAATAGGAAAACAACCCCTCATCCAGGAGGCATACAGGTATGGCTAATTTCACCTCTATGCTCATATTGATACCGAAAAAAAACGCAAAAAGGTGACAGATTCCCTTTAAGATCTCAGCTTGCTGTCATACAATTCTTCAACCATACTACCCCATTTTTAGTATTTTGTTTTCTGTTGCCTCTTACATTACATTCTCTGATGTCATCATTGCTGAATGGAGGAGAATCGAGCTTCATGACAACAAACTTTGCAGTTAATTCTTTTTATAAATTATTTATTCTTATAGACTTGAATGAATTTTCAATTTATTCACATTTTTCTCCTTTTTTCTTTCTTTCTTTCTTTCTAGGAAATGTATTCCTTAAACACGGATCAGAACTTAGACTCATTCCCAGAGACCGAGTGGGCAGCTGTTAATATCTGGACATTTTGCTTTGTAAATTTACTTTTGGAAACATTAAAAGGAAAAAAAAAAAAAAAGAAAAACTAATTTATTCCAGGCTTAAAAATATAAAAAAAGATCAGACACTGAATGTTAAGTCGGTTTTAAGATTTAATTCAGTCAGGCCCATTTCCCTTTAAAATCAAAGTGACTTTGAAGATTAAAGATTTGTAAGGTTATTGCCTCTCGTGTCTATAAAACCATATTGCTTTTACTAATCCATCAATGTAGTCTGCCACTTTTGAAGAACGGAGTCCATTGTGTACATGGGTGTACTTCACATTTTATTATGTGTATCACTATGTAAAAGAATTGCTATTTTCTTTGTGGTCAAACGCTATCATGTACAGGAAGAGAATTGGAAAGCAAATATATTTACATGGGTATCTTAAAGGAGTTGTCTACTACCCTCATATTGATGACTCCCACCAATCTGATACTGATGACCTTTCTTAAGGATATGTCTTCGGAATTAGATCTTTGGGAGTCCGGCACCCCCACCGATTAGCCTGTAGGAGCGAAACCGCTGAGATCTGTCCCAGCTTAGTGGCCGCTCCTGGCTGCTACAGATCAGGCCCCCTTCAGATGAATAGAAGGGACCACAAAAATAATGTGTCGGAGCTGCATTGTTTTTTAAACACTTTTTAATTTGACCACTGCAGGAGCAGGTAACAGCTGATTGGTAGGAATGTGAAGTGTTTGACCCCCACGTACCTGATAGTTATAGCCTAAATACTCATTCTCAATGATTTGGGATCACTTCATCATGTTGCCTACTCTATATAACCCCTTAACACTAGAAGCCCCAGAGAGGGGTCATTTAATATTTCTACCATTGGAACCCTATGGAGCTTGAAATTTCTGGGACTTCTAGTGCTAGACCTCCATACAAGGTATGTTTTTCCTTGTTGGGAAAACTATGCAAACATAGACGTCTAGGTCAAGCATTGGCCTCTTGGGAATAAAGGTATTCATAATGCATATTAGCCCCCTTTTAAAGAGAATCTGTCAGCAGATTTTTGCTGTGTAATCTGAGAGCAGCATGATGTAGGGGTAGAGAACCTGATTCTAGCAATGTATCACTTTCTGGATTGCTTGGAGTAGTTTGGATAGAATCTGTATTTTTTCTGTTGTAGATGTAGCAATGCTATGAATGCTGCGCTGTGTATAACGCCACCCATACTACTGACTGGCAGCTTCCTGTATACACTGTACATTGTCGGCAAGCAACCAATCAGTGGTGAGGGCAGGGTTAGGGTACCGTCTCACTAAATGACATATCAGCGATTCTGACCACGATACGACCTGGTCAGGATCGCTCGTACGTCGCTACAGGGTCGCTAGTGAGCTGTCAATCAGGCAGATCTCACCAGCGACCAGCCACCAGCGACTCGTGTAACAATGCTGCGCTTGGTAACCAGGGTAAATATCGGGTAACTAAGCAAAGCGCTTTGCTTGGTTACCCGATATTTACCCTGGTTACCAGCGTACACCGCTTACAGGCTGCCAGCACTGGCTCCCTGTATACGTAGCTAGGGTACACATCGGGTTACTAAGCAAAGTGCTTTGCTTAGTTACTCAATATTTACCCTGGTTACCAGTGTACGCTGCTTACACAGAGTCGGTGCTTGTTGGTCTTCCACCGTCAAACATGCCTATGTGTGCTGCACAGCGGGAGACCAACGAGCAAAAAATGAACAAGAACACTGATTTCACAGCAGGGGCCAGGTCACTGCTTAGTTTCACGCACAGCGAGATCGCTGATGAGGTCACTGGAACGTCACAAAACCTGTGACTCAGCAGCGATCTCGCTATGTGAAAAGTACCCCTTACACAGATTAACATGACTGGACTGCACATGAGACCTAGTCCTGTCGAGATAATCTCTTGCTGATAAAATACTGATTGTGTTGAAACTACAGCACACCAATTATTAATTTATACATCCTTGGAATTAGGGTCTCTGCCTCTACATTATGCTGCATTCAGAATAAATGGTAAAAGCCTGTTGGCCAATTCCCTTTAAGGCCAGGGTCACATGACCATAGATTCTCCAAAACAAGAGAATTGGGTCGATTCTGCTAATGACACTCCAATCAAACTTTGATCTGAGCTTGATCAGAGTGGCAGCTGATTCTCTCGAGTGAGAAAATCATGGCACAGGTGAGGAGAAGATGCAGAGCAACATTTTTCCATCTTCTCCGTTCCATGAGTCCAAGGTAATCGGACTGCACTCAGATGTCATCCGAGTACAGTTCGATAGTTTCCATGCACCCATAGACTTGAATGGGTGTGTGTCGTCTGATTTCCGTGTCTAATCACAGCATGCTGCAATTTTTTTTTGCTTATGCCATTTTGTTGTGAGAAAAAAAAATGTTGATTGGCACTGCCCTGTTACATATCACTGGCCTGAGTGCTATCCGATAAAAAAATCAGATAACAATTGTCCAATTGATACGGTGGTGTGAGCGAGCCCTGAAAGGAAGAATGCTTGCTCTCTAGAGCCACCTCTTGGAAGTAACCACCAGTCATATCCAACACTAGGACTAATCTTGCCACATGAGTTTCTGCCAAACCAGGGTCTTCTCCAAAGAAAAGTCATTTGCTGTCAATTGTTTGTGCATCACTCAGTGGAGAGTCTTGTTGAGTGACAGATCTAAGGGCAAAGGTTTCTCCATGTGCAAAGCGCAAGCTGGTGTAATAAGACTCATAGGTGGCGCTAGGGCCTGTTTTCTTCCTCCTAATAGAAAGCTGATTTGTGTAGCCCCTATGGCACTGTATGACTGTCGTGCGTCTGTTTGTACATGGCACTATATTGCAGAGTTTCCGCTATAAGCAATAATTCTACTGGACAATATCTCCGTTATACTGGAGCATTGTATATTATTTTTTTGCCTCCTTATGACATCAGAGCTGTGTGAAGGAACAGTGCAGCCCCATAGACTTCTATAGGCACCCGATATCTGCCACCCACAAGGAGGTGCTACCGAACTGCAATAAAGGCCTAAAGTGACAAAATTTAAATATGACCATGGCTTCATTTAAGAACACAACATACAGCAAGATACAGATACTGCTTATTTTTGCTAAGAAATAAATATTGTTATAACAGTTTCTTTATGTTACACATTAAATAATCATGTTCAACTTCTAAGTGGGAGTTCAGTGTTTTATAAGTTTTAGAAATTTCTTTCTTAATGTTTTCTTCTTGTTTCTCATTAAAATCAATGGGTCTGCACACACATAAGTGATTTCTTACTGACCGTGTTTCCGTGCAGCGCACACGTGTGTCTGTGTGTTCCGCACGGTGACAAGTCCGTTCTTCTTCGGCATCACTGATGTCACATGGACCACACAGTGATGTGATCCGTGTGACACGTACCAGAGAAAACACGTCTTTGAAATAAAATTATTTTTATACTCACGTGTCTCCTGCGATGCTGTCTCTAGCAGCTGCTGTTTCCTGCTTTCAGGTCGGCTAATTATACTCGGAAATATTCACTGCACCACGACCCGGAAGTAACAGCAGCGGGGAGACAGCACCACAGGAGACATCAGCGGCATGGATAGGTGAGTATAGAAGTCCCTGATCTCCGAGTGTTATCACAGATATCACACAGAGAACACACGTGCGCCAAAATCATGGCACGCCGAGGGACAAATGCATCTTTAACATGTCAGTGAAAAAATGTGTGTTTTTCACTAACGTGTGAAGAAAGAGAAATGTTAAAACTAACCCTCCTCACGATCTGGGTGGTCCCACTTTCAGTAGTTACTGAAAGTTCAGCCTGATCATCTGGTAGCCTGGAAGGTAGCTCTTGTGCCATTTCATATATATGTGTAAGCATCATTTTGGCCAAGCCAATGGAGTATAAAGTCATACTATCCAATATGTCTTTCCCTATTGTACAGAATTTTTGAATCTATGACCTTCGCTCACTAATATCTTGTCACCCTCACATAGCTGGTTGTATGTTGCTTGACAGGTCTGGTGGTCCATTCTAGGACCTGACTATCTATGATGTAGAATTCAGATGTGAAAAATCAGATTAAGAAAATTTGATGTTGGAATTAAATCAGTTTTGAATATTGATCCCATACAGCTGAACTTATTACATGGCAGAATAATCCAACTTTATTGAACCAGCTGTTTGCACATTGCTTCAAGGTACTGGAAGGTGCCTGTAATAAATTGAAGCTCTGTGAATCATATTTTCTATTAATACACAGGATTATGGATTCCCAGTCCACCTATATCCTACAGAGCAGAATCACTTATAGGCGGACAGCTATTTGTAATACCATTTCAGAGCAGAGCGAAGATAATGACAGTATATTACTGAAGAAATAGTCGTGGATCAAACAGAATGAAACTTGCTGTATTGAGTGATATACACTGGAGATCAAAATTAGAGAACAATGTATGATCACTTGCTTTTTTCATAAATAATGTAATCTACATTGATGAACATTTGAAAGTTTTTTTGTAAGGGGTACACCATGCCACTAGAACAGCGTTTTACAAAAGTTTATCACCATAAAACCATTATTTTGCCCAAAACGTGATGATCATAATTAGAGGACAACAATGACTTTAGCACAGAGAAAGATTATAACAAAATTTTCTGAAGGTAACAACAGTCACCAATCAGGATGTGTACAGACCTTTGCTTTGAATGAGTTCAGCACATCTGCGGCCACAGGACATCACTAGTCTCTCACACTGCTCTGGTGTGATTTTGGTCCACTCTTCTTCCAGTCTCTTTGACTGTTTTGGGTTTCTTTGCCATAACTTTGTCACCAAAGATTTTCCAGAGGTTTTCTATTCGGTTTAGAACAGTACTCTGGGCTGGCAATTTCATTGTTTCAATGTTTAATGTTTCGAGGAACTGCTTTATCTGTTTTGCTGTGTGACAGGGGGCATTGTCCTTCATGAAAATTGCTGGTTGATTGAGTTATGAACTCAAGTAAGGAACCACATGTTGAAGAAGGTTCTGATACACACTTGCATTCACTCTGTCATGTAGCTGTATGAGAGGTTCAACTCCTGCAGCAGAAAACACTCCTCAAACCATGAAACTTCCTCCATCACTTTTCACTGACTTCTTAACACACTTTGGGTTCAGTCTTTTCCCTTCCCATGACAGCACCGTAGGTAAGAGTGTATCCACTCCCAGGAACAGGAAACTTTTTCTGAAAGTAAAAGGGGTGGCACTAGTGTTGAGCGAGTATGCTTGTCACTACTCGGTACTCGCACGAGTATCACTGTACTCGGGCTACTCGGCGGGGACCGAGTAATCTCGCGATACTCGTGCTGTACTCGTGGTCTTCATCCCTGCATGTTGGCGCTCTTTTGAGAGGCAGCCCTCATGCAGGGATTGGCTGGCAGACCACTGCAATGCCACAGCCCTGTTAGTTGTGGAATTGCAGTGATTGGCCGGCCTGCACAGCGTGACCGAGGCTTTATACTGGCGGGCGCGCTGTGCTCTGCTCACAGCTATCCAGACAGTGAGTGCAGGGAGAGTGTTGCTGCTTCAGGGAAAGGTTTGCGGCCCTTTATAGTTATTTCCGTAGCAGAGCTGCAAACAGTGTGACCAGAAGTCCTTCTCAGGACTATTGTAGTTGTATACAGTCAGGCAGGGTATAGCCAGGTCGGAGTACAGGAGCAGAGTCCTTCTCAGGACTATTGTTGCTGTAAACAGGCAGGGCAGGCAGGGTATAGCCAGGTCGGAATACAGGCTAGTGACCAGAAGAGTCCTTCTCAGGACTATTGTAGCTGTATACAGGCAGGCAGGGTATATAGCCATTCCTAGTGGTGACCATATACCAGCCTTCATCATATCTGGGGCTGGTGTACACAGTCTAAAACAGTCCTGATAGTGTCAGATTTCTCAGTAATTGTCGCTCCTAAAAACCTGTTAGGTTCTTAGTGCGTCCGTGCTTACATTTAAAAGCCGCACGTGTGTGCCTGTCGGTGGCAGCGTACAGGTGCACGTTTTGCACAAACTAGGATATAACGCACAAGTCTAGTGAATAATACACATCAGTCAGCAGTGTCTGATAGTGTCAAACTTCTCAGTAATTGTCGCTCCTAAAAACCTGTTAGGTTCTTAGTGCGTCCGTGCTTGCATTTAAAAACCGCACGTGTATGCCTGTCGGTGGCAGCGTACAGGTGCACTTGTGTGCGTTTTGCACAAACTTGGATATAACGCACAAGTCTAGTGAATAATACACGTCAGTCAGCAGTGTCTGATCGTGTCAAACTTCTCAGTAATTGTCGCTCCTAAAAACCTGTTAGGTTCTTAGTGCGTCCGTGCTTGCATTTAAAAACCGCACGTGTGTGCCTGTCGGTGGCAGCGTACAGGTGCACTTGTGTGCGTTTTGCACAAACTTGGATATAACGCACAAGTCTAGTGAATACACGTCAGCACAGCATTGCAAAATGCGCAAGGGCGTTGGCAACGAACAAGGAAGTGGACGTGATGGTGGTGCAGGCAGAGGCCGAGGTCGTGGGCAAGCTCTAATTTCGCCACAACAAAGGGCCACATCTACTCGCTCGCACGTCCTGTCCCAAATTCTTGGGGACCGCAGCAGTACACCGCTCTTGAACCAAGAACAGTGTCAACAGGTTGTTAGTTGGATAGCGGATAATGCTTCCAGTCAGATTGGCACCACCACAAACACTCTGTCTTCCACACGGTCAAGTGTCAGTAGCCGTGATACTGCACCGCACATTTCAGAACCTGATCCTCCTTCCTACCACAAGGCTGAGTACACGTCCACGGACATTACTGATCCCACACTTGGACACTCGGAAGAGCTGTTCACGTTTCCATTCGCACATTCTGGCCTCTCGCCAGCTCCTGTTGAAGTGGGTCATGAGGAGATCGTATGTACAGATGCCCAAATATTTGAGCAGCCACGTTCTCACGAAGTTGGCAATGTGTCTCAACAAGGGGTGGACGATGATGAGACACAATTGTCAGGAAGTCAGGAGGAGGAGCAGGGTGCGGAAGAGGAAGACGACGTGGTGGATGATCCAGTAACTGACCCAACCTGGCAGGAGGATATGCAGAGCGAGGACAGCAGTGCACAGGGGTGAGGGAGGCGTAGCATCCCAACAGGCAGTAAGAAGCAGGGTGGTGGCCCCAGGCAGAAGTCAGGCAACCGTTCCCCGGAACAACAACACGACACAAGGTGCCTGTACAAATGTTAGGTCTTCCCGAGTCTGGCAGTTTTTTAAGTTGGCTCCAGATGATTCTAAAAAGGCCATTTGCAACACCTGCCGTGCCAGCATCAGCAGGGGTACCAAAACTAGCAGCCTGACCACCACCAGCATGATCAGGCACATGTCAGCCAAGCACCCGACTTTGTGGGAGGTACAACAGAGTCGAGGAGCAGTGCTTGCTGATGTCACTGCTACGTCTTCGCTTGTGCATGCGAGCCAATCCCCTGTCCATGCTGCCTGCGAACAAGCCTCCTCTGGCCCTGCACCTGCAGTTGCCCACGCAGAAATAACACCATCATCAAGCACGTCCTTGTCCCAGCGTAGCATTCAGTTATCCATTCAGCAAATACACTGCCAACGCCCCACATGCCACAGTTCTAAATGCTAACATTTCGCGACTGCTTGCGCTGGAAATGTTGCCTTTTAGGCTGGTGGAGACAGAAGCATTCCGCGACCTGATGGCGGCAGCTGTCCCACGTTACTCGGTCCCCAGCCGCCACTATTTCTCCCGGTGTGCCGTCCCCGCATTGCATAACCACGTGTCACAAAACATCACACGTGCCCTGAACAACGCTGTTTCAGCCAAAGTCCACCTAACCACAGACACGTGGACAAGTGCTTGTGGGCAAGGCCGCTACATCTCGTTGATGGCACACTGGGTTAATATTGTGGAAGCTGGGACCCAGTCTGAGCGAGGGACGGAACACATCCTTCCCACACCAAGGTTTGCAGGCCCTACCTCAGTCAGGGTTTCACCCACACTTTACAGCTCCGGAATGTCATGCTCCTCAGCCTCATCCTCCTCCTGCGCATCCTCATCCACTTTACCCTCCACACCAGTCCCAAGCTGGAAGCACTGCAGCACTGCCTCGGCGAAGCGGCAACAGGCTGTGCTGAAGCTAATCTGCATAGGTGACAAACCCCACAATGCAGAAGAGGTGTGGACAGCTCTGAAACAGCAGGCAGATCACTGGCTCACACCTCTGAACCTAAAGCCAGGAAAGGTCGTGTGTGACAATGGCCGGAACTTGGTGGCGGCTTTGAGGCGAGGCCAGCTGACACATGTTCCATGCGTGGCCCATGTGCTCAACCTCGTGGTTCAGCGGTTTCTAAAGTCATACCCAGAGCTGTCTGATCTGCTGGTAAAAGTTCGCCGCCTGTCTGCACATTTTCAAAAAGTCACCTACTGCTTCAGCCGGCCTTGCCGGCTTTCAGCGCCGTTTGCATCTTCCAGCTCACAGACTGGTGTGTGATGTCCCCACGCGTTGGAATTCAACTCTGCACATGTTGGTCAGGATATGTGAGCAGAAGAGGGCAGTTGTTGAGTACCTGCATCACCTAAGCCGTCGGGAAATGGGTCAAACTCCACACATACCTGAGGAGTGGAGATGGATGTCCGACCTATGTACCATTCTCCAAAACTTTGAGGACTCCACCAAGATTGTGAGTGGGGATAACGCCATTATTAGCGTCACCATACCACTTCTCTGCCTTCTAAAACGGTCTCTGCTCAAAAACAAACATGATGCATTGCAGGCGGAGCGCGATGAGTTGGAGCAAGAAACAGTAGTGGGTGTGGGTGATAACACACAGCCGAGCCTCGTCTCATCACAACGTGCATTGGAGGACTATGACGAGGAGGAGGATGAAGACATTGAGCAACTCTCCGGCCAAATTGAGGATATGACATGCACACCAGTCATATCCTCGGTTCAGCGTGGCTGGCCAGAGGACAGGGTAGATGAGGAGGAGGAGGAGGACAGCATGTTCAGTCATCGTGTTGGTCAGGATACTGAAGTACTGGCTGTTAAGAGTCTGGCGAACATGGCTGACTTTATGGAAAGCTGCCTGTCTCGTGACCCTCGCGTTAAGAACATCTTGGCCGACAATCATTACTGGTTGGTAACACTGTTAGACCCACGCTACAAGGAGAACTTTATGTCTCATATTCCCGAGGCGGAGAGGTCAGCCAAAATTCAGCAGTTCCGGAAGGCCATAGTCACGGAAGTAGGCAAAGCATTCCCCTCACAAAACGCTAGTGGCATAGGTCAGGAATCAGTGGACAACCAAGGCGTACAGCCGAGAGGGGCACAAGTCCAATCCGCCAGAGGTAGGGGAACAGTCTTTAGGATGTGGGACAGTGTTCTCAGCCCCTCACGTACCACAGCCCCTGAGGTGCGGGGTAGTGCCACAAGAAATCCTAAGTTTGCCCAGATGCTCAAGGAGTAACTTGCAGATCGAACAACTGTACTCCGACATTCCTCTGTGCCTTACAATTATTGGGTATCCAAGCTGGACACGTGGCATGAATTGGCTCTCTACGCCTTGGAAGTCCTGGCCTGCCCTGCCGCTAGCGTTTTGTCAGAGCGTGGTTTTAGTGCCGCAGGTGGAATCATTACAGATAAACGAACCCGCCTGTCAACTGAAAATGCTGACAGGCTGACTATGATCAAGATGAACAAGGGTTGAATTGGGCCAGACTTCCCCACACCACCAGCAAATGAGAGCGGAATTTAACGTTTGTAACGGGAATTTGCCATGTACCTACACTCACCCATGGGTACACACTTCTAGACTTTGGATAATCGCTGGACTGCTCCTCCTTCTCCTCATGCGCCACCATGATGACCGTTACAATAGTTAGGCCATTGTTTCAGGTATACCCCCAGTGGTAAATTTTTTCGCCCATTCTTTCAGAATGGACATTACAACGACAGGAGACCCGCTCCTTTGCAATGGGAACAATGTTTTGAGGCCCTCATGCACGTCTCTATCCAGGGACAATGTGGAGCCTCCCAATTTTTGGCTGCCCTGCCTAAGGGCTATACTACAATAGACCCACTTCCTTACAATGGGCACTTCAGGTTTACAGGCCATCATGCACGTCTCTATCCAGGGACAACGTGGAGCCTCCCAATTTTTGGCTGCCCTGCCTAAGGGCTATACTACAATAGACCCACTTCCTTACAATGGGCACTTCAGGTTTACAGGCCATCATGCACGTCTCTATCCAGGGACAACGTGGAGCCTCCCAATTTTTGGCTGCCCTGCCTAAGGGCTATACTACAATAGACCCACTTCCTTACAATGGGCACTTCAGGTTTACAGGCCATCATGCACGTCTCTATCCAGGGACAATGTGGAGCCTCCCAATTTTTGGCTGCCCTGCCAAAGGGCTATACTACAATAGACCCACTTCCTTACAATGGGCACTTCAGGTTTACAGGCCATCATGTACGTCTCTATCCAGGGACAACGTGGAGCCTCCCAATTTTTGGCTGCCCTGCCAAAGGGCTATACTACAATAGACCCACTTCCTTACAATGGGCACTTCAGGTTTACAGGCCATCATGCACGTCTCTATCCAGGGACAACGTGGAGCCTCCCAATTTTTGGCTGCCCTGCCAAAGGGCTATACTACAATAGACCCACTTCCTTACAATGGGCACTTCAGGTTTACAGGCCATCATGCACGTCTCTATCCAGGGACAACGTGGAGCCTCCCAATTTTTGGCTGCCCTGCCAAAGGGCTATACTACAATAGACACACTTCCTTACAATGAGCACTTCAGGTTTACAGGCCCTCATGCACGTCTCTATCCAGGGACAATGTGGAGCCTCCCAATTTTTGGCTGCCCTGCCAAAGGGCTATACTACAAAAGACCCACTTTCTTACAATGGGCACTTCAGGTTTACAGGCCCTCATGCACGTCTCTATCCAGGGACAATGTGGAGCCTCCCAATTTTTGGCTGCCCTGCCAAAGGGCTATACTACAAAAGACCCACTTCCTTACAATGGGCACTTCAGGTTTACAGGCCCTCATGCACGTCTCTATCCAGGGACAATGTGAAGCCTCCCAATTTTTGGCTGCCCTGCCAAAGGGCTATACTACAATAGACCCACTTTCTTACAATGGGCACTTCAGGTTTACAGGCCCTCATGCACGTCTCTATCCAGGGACAATGTGGAGCCTCCCAATTTTTGGCTGCCCTGCCAAAGGGCTATACTACAAAAGACCCACTTCCTTACAATGGGCACTTCAGGTTTACAGGCCCTCATGCACGTCCCTATCCAGGGACAATGTGGAGCCTCTCAATTTTTGGCTGCCCTGTCTAAGGGCTATACTACAATAGACCCACTTTCTTACAATGGGCACTTCAGGTTTACAGGCCCTCATGCACGTCTGTATGCAGGGGCATTGGTGAACCTCACAATTTTGGACTGCCCTGGCAAAGGAAAATACTACAAAGACTCACTTCCTCAAAATGGGCACATTAGAATCAAGAGGCCTTCATGTACGTCTCTTCTCAGGGACATCGGAGTGCCACACAATGTTTTCACGTAAAATCTTTCATGTAATCTCCAAAAGTAACATACACCAGCTCTATCTCACTATTGGGTATGTGCCCTTAACATTTCCGCCATGAAAATTCATTTTGGTGTCATTTTGGAAGGTTTTCTGGTGAGTCCGTAAAAATGGCGTAAAACTCGGACAAAATTGTTCACAGCTGTGACTTTTGAGTGATAAATGCTTCAAGGGGTCTTCCCCATGCTGTTGCCATGTCATTTGAGCACTCTTCTGAGACTTTTGTGACATTTTTAGGGTTTCTACATGCTGCCGGGGGTCATTTCAGAAAAATACTCGGGTCTCCCATAGGATAACATTGGGCTCGGTGCTCGGGCCGAGTACACGAGTATCTTGGGATGCTCGGCCCGAGCCTCGAGCACCCGAGCTTTTTAGTACTCGCTCATCACTAGGTGGCAACTCTCCAAAGCTCCAATGTGGTTTCCTGTTCATGGAAGAGGATACCGAAGGTTACTTGGGGAAGTTTAACAATCAAAATGACTGCTGGAACACCATTGTAAATGTGAACAGGGTGCTACCCAAAAAAATACATAACACTGGGGAATCATTTTTAAAACATTTTCTGTTGAGTTAGGTTTTTGAGCTGATTTATATTAAAATTGGCATGCTGATTCCAAAAATGTAGTTAGTTTTTTTCTATCACGTCAAGTTTTTCCTCCTCAACTTACCTGCCATAGAAGCACAATTGCACTGATTTCTGTAATAAGACTTGTTATCTGAGTACAATTCGACTCATATAGAGCTACGTGACAACTTGTAAGAGTAGTCACAACTGAGTCAGTGTGGTGAGAGGTGTGTGCAGCTCCCAATACGTCATAATTATCAATATCTTTACACAAAAAATGTATCATAGTAGGAATAAATAGGATTTGTGATAGCTTTTCTCTTTATATTGGGCGCTTAGTTGTAATTTATATACGGCCACTGTTTTAAGTACATCATGTTGGCACTTCCTGGACTGTCCATTGAAAAAAATCAAGGCTGGTGTGTTTGATGATCCACAAATTCGACAGCTCACCAAAGATGAACATTTCACCGGGACTATGTCATATCTTGAGAAGAATGCTTGGTTATCATTCAAAGACGTCGTCAAGAACTTTCTTGGAAATACACGTGCAAGTAATTACAAAGAAATTGTTCAGAAACTATTGGAGAGCTACAAAGCGCTTGGTTGCAACATGAGTATTAAACTACATTTTCTGCATTGCCATCTTGCCAACTTTCCGGAAAATCTTGGTGCTGTTAGCGATGAGCAACGTGAACGATTTCACCAAGATTTGAAGGTTATGGAAGACCGTTACCAGGGTTGATGGGATGTACATATGATGGCTGACTATTGCTGGAGCATCAAACGTGATTGTCCTCAAGTTAAACACTCCAGAAAAGGCTATAAATGTACACTTTTACCTTAAATACTTGCATATATATATATATATATATATATATATATATATATATATATATATATATATATATATATAAAATCCTTTGTAAAAAAAAACATGTTAGTGTTAAAAAACATTTGTCATGCCTATTTCTTATATATTTCATTTTTTGTTCATATTTGTACTATTTAAAAAAAAAAAAAACACTTTAGGTACAGTAGTTTACATATTTTTGAGAAGACAAAAATCCTATAGTTCAAAAACTTGACGTGATAGAGAAAAACTGAGATCATTTCTGGATTCAGCATCTAAAAATTAATTAAGAACAGTTGTCTGACCTAACTCCTAAAAAATTGCGTTCCCCAGTGTAATCTATATGAAGTGAAAGCTGCACACCAAATTCAGAGTAATATGAACAAGCATAACTGCTTTATGATACATAAAGAATGAAAAATACAACTAGCCATATGAAAAATGGAAAAAACAAAAATTTGGTGATATTGCATAACTGCTGAGGATTATTTTGAAAAAAAGATATTTAGCTAATGTATTGATCAATTCATTACTGCCCCATAACCACTTCACGGTAATGTCTTATTTATGGGGTCCCTAACAAAATGTTACCTCTATATGCGGTTAAAACCTGCTTGTGTGCATGGGTACCTAACCAAATGTTATCTCTATGTGTGGCTGAAACCTGCTGTGTATGGGAAGCAAGGGACCTGGCTATATAGGAAGTTGAATAATCATGGCTAAAGGGCGGGACTGGGTTCTCAGACAGAAAAAAAAACTGCATAACAATAAAAATGACTGCTGGAACACCATTGTAAATGTGCAGGATGCTAGCCAAAAAATACATAATCTATATGAAGTGAAAGCTGCACACCAAATTCAGAGTAATGTGAACAAGCATAACTGCTTTATGATACATAAAGAATGAAAAATACAACTAGCCATATGAAAAATTGAAAAAACATTTTTGGTGATATTGCATAACTGCTGAGGATTATTTTTAAAAAAAGAGATATTTAGCTAATGTATTGATCAATTCATTACTGCCCCATAACCACTTCACGGTAATCTCTTATTTATGGGGTCCCTAACTAAATGTTACCTCTATATGCGGTTATATTCGAGGAACTGCTTTATCTGTTTTGCTGTGTGACAGGGGGCATTGTCCTTCATGAAAATTGCTGGTTGATTGAGTTATGAACTCAAGTAAGGAACCACATGTTGAAGAAGGTTCTGATACACACTTGCATTCACTCTGTCATGTAGCTGTATGAGAGGTTCAACTCCTGCAGCAGAAAACATTCCTCAAACCATGAAACTTCCTCCATCACTTTTCACTGATCTCCTAACACACTTTGGGTTCAGTCTTTTCCCTTCCCATGACAGCACCGTAGGTAAGAGTGTATCCACTCCCAGGAACAGGAAACTTTTCTGAAAGTAAAAGGGGTGGAACCTCTCCAAAGCCCCAGTGTGGTTTCCTGTTCATGGAAGAGGATACCGAAGGTTACTTGGGGAAGTTTATCCAGAGGATCGAGTCTTGGCGGGCCAAGAGGTCTCTGGAATCCAGGTGTCACAGGCGCTGCGCTGGTCAAATGTGCAGTCATCATCCTCCATGCCCAACATCGCATGAATGGGGGTTCCCTCGGCAACCATCGAGCTGCATATCCACAAGTTTCCTAACAGGGTTTGGGACCCGGTCGGGGCTCGCTCCTCCAGGTATGATGGCTGGAGCAGTGACACCGCGGCCACTTCCAGGGCTCGTAAAGCGGAGCCACAGGCACCGTCACTCATCGGGGACAGCATATGGCCGTGTGCGCAGCCACGAGCCCCACTACCACTTCTGGGGCAAGTGGGGGCCAGAAAGCATCATAAGAGCAGAAGTGACGGAGCACGCCAGAGATGGCATCACAGGCGGAGCCTGACATTTAAAAAAGAGTGTGGAAACAGAGAATCTGGTTTGTGTGGCACTAACGGGGAAGTGGTCCTCCAAGATGGAAGCTCAGCACAGCACCCAGCGTTGCTACAGAAGACTCCAGACCTGCTCCTACCGCGGTAGCTTCTGGGGCTCAGGACGGGTAAGTGTGATCTCCCAATGACACGTACTGACTCCTCCTGCTCTCTGCTTTCTTCTTGTCGCTAAAGCCCCATAGGCCAAGAAAGCGGTAGGAAATACTAAGAATAGGAAGTGTGTGTTGTGCAGAAAAGCCCTACCAAGATCTTATGAGAAGAAACTCTGCCAACCATGCATTGAGAAGACAATGGCGTCAGAGTCCAAGTCCATGTTCCAGGAAATTACGTTATTAATCAAGAAGAAGTAGAGTCTAGGCCATAGGGGGTTTCTAGGGAAAAAAACACACCACACCCCTCTTCTCCTTTAAAAAAAAAACAAAAAAAAACTTAGGTTAAAAATACAGTGAATGAAGAGATGCATCTTGTAGGAGACCCCCCTCCGCATCAACCAGTAGACATCAGTCTCCGTCTGAAGATCGCTCTCAGGAAAAAAAGGGAGGAGCCAGGAGAATTGGGGTTCACATCAAAGCCGTCATCATCTGATGAGTAGTACGATCGGCTATGCTTTCTGACAGAAGACATGGGCAGACTCCTAAAAATGATAAGAGCTACCATGGGGATTTAATTCCCGAAAGAGCAGTGGTCCATCCAGGATTCCATGTTTAGGATCTAGAGGAGCACAAACATAGAGTCTTCCCGGTACATAAGAATCTTCTAAACTTGATTAAAAAAGAATGGAAAAAAAGTCAGGAAGGTGTCAGTCCCCCAAAATCCTTAAAAGGAAATACCCTTTCCCAGAAGAATTATGCCAATCTTGGGAGAAGGCACCCAAAATAGATGCTCCTCCATAATAGAAAGTAACCTCTACCAAATATGCAGCAGTGTTCGGAAAAATTCCTGGAAATTTCAGGCGTAGGTTATCTAGGCAACAACAACTCCCGCTGGCATAGGTGTTGGAATTTCTATAGAAGGGTCTCGAAAGGGGTTTGTCTACCAGTACACTAAAGGTACAGGTGGCAGCCCTAGGCACAGAAAATTGCTGACCATCCTTGGGTGCGCAGGTTCATCAGGGCTTCATTTACTTCCAGGACACTAGTGGGTCCTAAGCCAACCCCTTGGGCTGTTAATTTAGTACTTAAGGCCCTCAGGCCGCCTTTGAACCTTTCTCTTTGGTCACCACCAAGGCTCTCATCCTTAAGGTGGCCTTGTTATGGACGTTAACATCTGCCAGGCATATTTGTGAATTGCAAGCCATTTCCATTAACACTCCCTTCACCACTATTATGAACGATAGAAGAATATTTAAGCCAGACCTGGCCTTCTTACCCAAGGTCAATTCCAGATTTCATAGAGGCCAAGATATTATTTTGCCTTCCTTCTGTGAGAATCCCAAATCAGACTGGGAGCAGGTTTTCCATTCTTTAGATGGCAGGAGAAGCGTCCTAAGATATCTGGACATAACAAAACCATTGTGTAAATCCTCCGCCATGTTTGTACTCTTTGGCGGTCTGAGTAGAGGGAGAGTGACCACCAGGTCCACGGTTGCTAGGTGGGTGAGAGAGTCCATTAGTTTGGCATATTCAGCATCAGGACAAGCCCCCCTCAGGTGATTAGGGCTTATTCTACTAGGGCTATATCCACTTCCTGGGCAAAAAAGGCAAACACCTCTGTAGAGCAGATCTGTAAGACTGCAGTGTGGTCATCACCCTTCACCTTTTTCAAGTACTACCGTTTGGATTTGGGGCTTTTGGATTTTATTCTCTCACGTACGGTGCTGTCATGGGAAGGGAAAAGACGATAATTACTTACCGGTAATTGGATTTTCCAGAGCCATGACAGCACCATGCTAGTTCCCTCCCTGATTTGGTGGTGGATGTTATCACAAAAAATAAAAAACCTCCCAAAAAATATATAACTATACATATAATATAGACCCTGATGGTGTGTGGAATATGTACAGCACAATGGGGCTTCTCCTGCTTGGTGATGGATATATCTAATAATAAGGCGGTTACCTCTAAGCCTCTAAAAACACACTGAGGGTTTGGAAAGGTGCCACCCCTTTTATTTTCAAAAATATTTCCTGTTCCTGGTGGCGGATACACACTCTCATGTACGGTGCTGTCATGGATCTGGAAAATCCAATTAGTAAGTAATTATCGTCTTTCCCCAGTTTGTCGAGGAACAATGTTTCCCATCAGACCCAAATAAATTAATCTTGCTTTCATCACTAAAATGAACTGTGGACCACTCCTCCTCTGTCTACACAACATGCTCCTCACCAAAGGTGAGTCTAGCCTTTTGATTCTTTCTGCTAATGAGAGGTTTGTTCACTGCAGAGTGGGCTTTCACTCCAAATGCCCTTAAACATCGTGACACTGTATGACTAGACAGATCCTTACCCTGTTCAGTGCTGAATTGGCGAACAATTCCAGCTGCAGTGTTGAAATGACTACCCTGAGATTTTCTGCATTATCCTGTCCTCTCTTGCAATTGTCTTTCGAGGGCGACCAGCCTTTTATAGTGACTTGAGTTTGTGATGTTGTAAAGATACAATACTCTTTAAATCACAGACTTGGAATGACCAACTTCTCTTGCAATGGCTGATAGGGTCACCCCTTTGACCTTCATCTGAACAACCTGCTGCTGGAGGGTTTCAGTCACTTTGGAGCAGCACACCATTTTTGCAAAGTCAGTACAAACTGGAAAGTTAGGCTGTCAGTTAAATAGGGTTTCTCAGATAATTAAGGAAATTAGCACCAGGTGCCAGATTAACGCCAATAACTTGCGGGTATCAGAAAGTGTTCTCTAATTTTGATCACTTCTTTTTTATTTATCGTATTTACATTTTTATTATGCGCTTTAGAATAAATTAAATTTATGAAATAAGCTTAAAATACTGCTAGTTTATTTATGTTAGGTTATAATCACATAGAACGACACAAGGAAATTGTATGCTCTCTAATAATCTCTAATTTTAATCTCCAGTGTACAAGACACATTCGACTAAAGAGTGCTTTACACGCTGCGACATCGCTAGCGATCTCGTTAGCGATGTGACACGCCAGATCGCAGACGCGATTTGCCGAGATCGCATATGTGACCGGCGCTATAAAAATGACCTGTGTGCGATCTCGGCAGATCGCATCTGCGATCTGGCGTGTCACATCGCTAACGAGATCGCTAGCAATGTCGCAGCGTGGAAAGCACCCTTAAGACTCAAGAAATATAGGCGGTATCTTCTGTGACTCCGCCTTATTGTGCACATGCACATTGACTTTCGAAGATAAAGCAAATTAAAAGCCATTTTTTACAGCACCAGCATAAAGGCCCCGTTACACGCAGTGACGTATCTAACGATATATCGCCGGGGTCTCTGATTCCATGACGCACATCCGGCATCGTTAGCGACGTCGTTGCGTGTGACAGCAAGGAACGACCATTAACGATGGAAAATACCTTATCGGCCGTCGTTCCTTTTTAAAAAAATCGTTGATTTGTGATCTCGCAGGTTGTTCGTCATTCGCGAGGCAGCACACATCGCTACGTGTGACACCTCGGGAGAGACAAAGTACAGCTTACCTGCAGCCGCCGGCAATGAGGAAGGAAGGAGGTGGGCAGGATGTTACAGCCGCTCATCTCCACCCCTCCGCTTCTATTGGGCGGCCCCTTAGTGATGCCGCTGTGACGCTGAACGAACCGCCCCATTAGAAAGGAGGCTGTTCACCAGACACAGCGACGTCGCTAGGCAGGTATGTGTGACGGCTCCCTTGATGCACAAACGACGGGTGCGGGTGCTTTCACCAGCGATATCGCTGCGTGTAACACCCCCTTAAGCTATCGGATTCCAGAAATTTCATGCACACAGACACACACTTGCTTTTTTTTCCTGACTGATATGGAAAACTGCTACATTTTTGAAAGAAGTAACAAGTCAATTCTTTCTGCATTTTTGCAGCTTTTTTCACCCATTAACTTCAATGGTTGACTGTCAAAACTTCTATAAAAACGCAGGTATAAAAATTATTGCGTTTTTGGTGTGTCATTTGTCTATCGTATATACAGACATACAGACTTATAGACAGACATACAAGTGCATCTCAATAAATTAGAATATCATCAAAAAGTTGTTTTTTTTCAGTAATTAAATACATAAAGTACCAGCTTCCTGAGAACGCCTATACTGTTGACAGAGTTGCAGTTGTTACGGCCCATGGACCGATCCAGCTGGTATTTGGAATAACTGCCAATTGGCCAGTCTACCTTGGCTACCTTATACATTGCCATACAAATTATATAATTATTATATTCCCTTAGTAGGATCCACCAACGATATATACTGGCACAAGGATACAGATGACATCACTCCTGCCAGAGCAAATCCGTAGCAAACAATACATTCAATTATTACTTCTGTGTTCCTGTGGGCTCTACAGATAAATTAATTAAGTGAATTGAATTTGCTTCAAATTTTACCAAAAATTCAGATTTTCTAGTAGCTGACATTTTTTTGGCATCATACAAAATGTCTGCCTGTTTTATTTCATTTATGTTAGAGCTAGGAAGGGGTTTAAAAGGTGACACTGACCTCACCTGTCCTCCGTTAGCTTGTTTCTTCCCTCCAGTGCTGGTTTTCTTTCCACCTTCATTCTTTTGCACTGAGCAAGACCCAAGTGA
This sequence comes from Anomaloglossus baeobatrachus, assembly GCF_048569485.1. Classification (NCBI taxonomy): domain Eukaryota; kingdom Metazoa; phylum Chordata; class Amphibia; order Anura; family Aromobatidae; genus Anomaloglossus; species Anomaloglossus baeobatrachus. The sequence continues at coordinate 710,155,768 of NC_134354.1, read as the reverse complement.
CATCAGAAAGTCACATGAGGAGTAATGAATGATGGAGAAACAATGGTGAAAAGACTGGCATCGGTGAGAGGAAACGAGCCAGTGGAAGACCGGGCAGGGCATTACGGTGTCAGGACTAGAGTTGAGCGCGGTTCGTGGTTCTCCAGTTGGCGGTGCGAGTGATTTTGGGGGCTGATCTAGATAGAACTAGACCTCGAGCTTTTTGCTAAAAGCTCGATAGTTCTCGTTACATTCGAGAACAGTTCTAGCAGCAAAAAGCCAAGCTAATTACTAGCTGGCTTTTCGCTGTAATAGTGTAAGTCACTCTGTGACTCACACTGTTATAAAATTTCAGCGTATAGTGTGCGGGGACTGCGCATTCAGATCACTGCTGCTGGGATAATAGCGATCGCCATTTTTTTTTTTTTCCTTGTCTTCCTTGCCTAAGCGCGCTTGTAGTGGGGCGGGCCAGCATGTCAGCCAATCCCAGACACACACACAGCTAAGTGGACTTTTAGCCAGTGAAATAACGGCATGTGTGATAGGATGTCCATGTCACATGTCCATGCATTATAAAAACGGGCATCTGCCCGTCCGGACGCCATTATCTGCCTTCTGCGTCTGGATGTCAGTCAACACAGGTGCAGCTTCTGTCTCCAATAGTGCTGTGTACGCTCTACACAGAGCACTATACAGAATAGGGATAGAAGTTTCTTTCAGCCCTTGTAAGGGCTAATACCGGCAGGGTCAGAGCCATAAGTGACAGTCAGGTCCGTGGAAAGAGGTTTTAACAGCTACAGATAAGAGCGTCTATGTAGCTAAGGTCAGGGAGTTCCTTGCTGCATTTCACAAATAGGAGGGATAGAAAGTGAGGCTTCCTTTCCTCTACACTGACCCACAACCCGGCCACTGTACCCTCCTGCCCTTTTCACACTCAAGCTCATTGTTAATAAGCCATTATACTAGCAAACACTGAGGAAACTTAGTGGCATCCTAAGGGGATGTGCGCACGTGTGCGTATTGCATGCAGTTACGCTGCGTTCTGCAGCGCAGCGTAACTGCATGCGTCCTGCGTCCCCTGCACAGTCTATGGAGATTGTGCAGGAGCCGTGCGCACGTGGCCTATTAGAACGCAGCGATTCAGCTGCTGCCCGAATCGCTGCGTTCTAAGAAGTGACATGTCACTTCTTTCGTGCGGTTTGCATGCTGTCTATAGGGAGAGGCAGCATGCAGAGCACACGTTCTCTGCCGGCACCATGCGCTTCAGAACGGAGCTTTTTAGCTGCGCTCTGAAGCACATCTTTTAAGTGCGGTGCAGAGCGCACACGTGCGCACATAGCCTTAAGGCTACTTTACACACTGCGATATCGGTCCCGATATCGCTAGTGTGGGTACCCGCCCCCATCTGTTGCACGACACGGGCAAATCGCTGCCCGTGCCGCACAACATCGCCCAGACCCGTCACACATACTTACCTGCCCGGCGACGTCGCTGTGACCGGCGAACCGCCTCCTTTCTAAGGGGGCGGTCCGTGCGGCGTCACAGCGACGTCACTGAAGCGTCACTGAACCGCCGCCCAATAGCAGCGGAGGGGCGGAGATGAGCGGGACGTAACATCCCGCCCACTTCCTTCCTTCCGCATAGCGGCCGGGAGGCAGGTAAGGGGAGCTTCCTCGTTCCTGCGGCGTCACACGCAGCGATGTGTGCTGCCGCAGGAACGAGGAACAACTTCGTTACTGCTGCAGTAACGATTTTTAAGAATGGACCCCCATGTCGCCGATTAGCGATTTTGCACGTTTTTGCAACGATGCAAAATCGCTTATCGGTGTCACACGCAGCAACATCGATAATGCGGCCGGATGTGCGTCACAAATTCCGTGACCCCAACGACTCCGCATTAGCGATGTCGCAGCGTGTAAAGCCCGCTTAAAAGTGGCTGTTGCACTTCCATTAGTGTCCCTCTAGTGCAAATCTATTTGCAGCACCTCTGCATTGCACACTCAAGCTCATTGTTACTAAGCCATTATACTAGCAAACACTGAGGAAACTTAGTGGCATCCTAAAAGTGGCTGTTGGACTTCATTACTGTCCCACTGGTGCAAAGATATTTGCGGCACCTCTGCATTGCACACTCAAACTCATTTTTACTAAGCCATTATACTAGCAAACACTGAGGAAACTTAGTGGCATCCTAAAAGTGGCTGTTGGACTTCCATTAGTGTCCCACTAGTGCAAATCTATTTGCATCACCCCTGCATTGCACACTCAAACTCATTTTTACTAAGCTATTATACTAGCAAACACTGAGGAAACTTAGTGGCATCCTAAAAGTGGCTGTTGGACTTCCATTAGTGTCCCACTAGTGCAAATCTATTTGCAGCACCTCTGCATTGCACACTCAAGCTCATTGTTACTAAGCCATTATACTAGCAAACACTGAGGAAACTTAGTGGCATCCTAAAAGTGGCTATTGGACTTCATTACTGTCCCACTGGTGCAAAGATATTTTCGGCACCTCTGCATTGCACACTGAAACTCATTTTTACTAAGCCATTATACTAGAAAACACTGAGGAAACTTTGTGGCATCCTAAAAGTGGCTGTTGGACTTCCATTAGTGTCCCACTAGTGCAAATCTATTTGCAGCACCTCTGCATTGCACACTCAAGCTCATTGTTACTAAGCCATTATACTAGCAAACACTGAGGAAACTTAGTGGCATCCTAAAAGTGGCTGTTGGACTTCCATTAGTGTCCCACTAGTGAAAATCTATTTGCAGCACCTCTGCATTGCACAATCAAGCTCATTGTTACAAAGCCATTATACTAGCAAACACTGAGGAAACTTAGTGGCATCCTAAAACTGGCTGTTGGACTTCCATTAGTGTCCCACTAGTGCAAATCTATTTGCAGCACCTCTGCATTGCACACTCAAGCTCATTGTTACTAAGCCATTATACTAGGAAACACTGAGGAAACTTAGTGGCATCATAAAACTGCCTGTAGGACTTCCATTAGTGTCCCACTAGTGCAAATCTATTTGCAGCACCTCTGCATTGCACACTCAAGCTCATTGTTACTAATCCATTTTACTAGCAAACAATGAGGAAACTTAGTGGCATCTTAAAAGTGGCTGTTGGACTTCCATTAATGTCCCACTAGTGCAAATCTATTTGCAGCACCTCTGCATTGCACACTCAAGCTCATTGTTACTAAGCCATTCTAATAGCAAACTGTGCTGCCAGTTTAAGGGCCGTAGTTGCATTGTCAGGGATAGTTATTGTTATTTATTCTGCTGTCAATAAAGCTAGACCACCGCTGCAATCTACACCACCTCTCAATTTTTACTACCACATATTAAGTGCACAATCTTGTTGCAATCAAAATGAGTGGCAAAATGACAGATGCTGGTGGAAAGGGGAACAGCCGTGTTGGAAAAGGAAAAAAAGGGTTTGTCCGTGGGGAAGGTGGCAAGGCTCCATTAACATCTGCTGAAGATAGACCATCTTCCAGCAAAAGTAATATGTCTACTACTTACCGTGGACAATCCGATGTGCTCCCTTTTTTACGGACACGAAAAACTGGAACAAAGGTAGATGATGGCCAAAAAAAGAAAATGCTTGAATGGATCTCAAGTGGTCCAACAAGTGCCCTCTCCGCCACCTCAACTACAGCATCCAAAAAAGACCAGTCCTCTGAGTTGTCATCCCAATCGCACTTGCTTACTCCCAGCTCTCAAGTCTCCATCCGCCCTGCACAGTATGGTCGAACAGAGATGGCTGAGTCTGCAGAGCTGTTCAGTCACACTATAGCTTGGGAATCAGAGGTCTGCTCCCAAGCTACAGTGAGTACAGACCTGGAAATGGTCTGCAGTGATGCCCAGAACCTTTGTGACTCAGATTCAGGCCGTGAGGACCAAGTTCATGAGCATAATGTTGACCCTTATTCAAAAACTGAAACACCTGTTGTAATAGACAATGAGGAACATACTGATGATGATGAGACGCAGATACCAGATTGGGATGACAACTTAAATATTCGTTCAGGGCAGGAAGAGGCTCAGTCTGAGGGGGAGGGGAGTGCAAACACAACGCTTGATGAGGAACTTCTAGATCCCACCTACTGTAAACCCACAGTCAGGCACTCGAGGAGGTCAACAGAGGCGGTGGAGGAGGATGCTACTGACGACGAAGTTACCTTGCGCCTTCCTGGACAGAGTCGGAGTACTGGTAGCACGTCTACAACTGCATCCTCAGCCACCACTCTGCCTCTGAGCACTAGTCGGGGTAGCTCAGCAGGTCGCATGCCCTCTAAGCCTTGCCTAGCCTGGTCCTTTTTTGACATAGCAAAAGATCACCCAAATCATGTGATATGTAAAATTTGTCGTGATTCTATTAGTAGATGTCAAAACCTCTGCAGTTTGACAACTTCTTCCATGAATCGTCACATGACTAAATATCATATGTCCCAGTGGGAAGCTCACCGTGCTGCAATGCGGCCTAGCGGAGCGGACCATCCACCGCCTGCTCCTTCCAGTGCATCCGCGCGCTCTTCCTCTTCTAGGACTGTGGGGACAGCTGTCACACCTAGTTTCCACGCACAACTTCCACCAGTGTAACCGCAACAGGCAGTTTGCTTGGTAGGTCGTCAGTTGGTTTGGAAGGGGAAACAAGTGCGTGTGTACAGCTCTTTCAGACATCGATAGCATCAACGTTGGATGAAGGCAACATCATGTCTACGCCTGCACTTTCCTCACAAACCTGAATTTTTCCAGGGACACCCTACTCACCACCGTCTACACATAGCAGCCAAATCTCTGTCCCTCAGATGTGGACAAAAAAAAAGCCATTTCCTGTGACCCATGACAAAGCTAAGAGGTTGACTTTATCCCTCTGTAAGCTCTTGGCTACCGAAATGCTGCCTTTCCTCCTGGTGGACACACAGGATTTTAGAGACCTTATGTCTGTCGCTGTGCCCCAGTACCAGATGCCCAGTCGCCACTACTTCTCTAAGAAAGCTGTGCCTGCGCTACACCAGAATATCGCACACAACATCACCGCTTCCTTGAGAAACTCTGTGTGTGAACGGGTGCATTTCACCACCGATACTTGGACCAGTAAGCATGGACAGTGACGTTACATGTCGCTGACTGGGCACTGGGTAACTATGGTGATAGATGAGGAAGGGTCTGCTGCACAAGTCTTGCCGTCCCCACGACTTGTGTGTCAATCCTCTGTCTGTCCAAGTTCCTCCACTGATTCTGCCTCCTCCACCTCGTCTGGGTCTTCCACCTTCGCCCCAAGCCTGCCTGGTCAGGCCACCAGCGTTCCAACTGCGCAGAAGGAATCACGCACCCCTCATTACTATGCTGGCAGCAGAGCGCAACGGCATCAGGCGGTCTTTAGCTTGAAATGTCTTGGAAATAAGAGTCACACAGCGGCTGAGTTGTGGGCTGCTCTGGAGACTGAGTTTGGTAAATGGTTGTCTCCACTCAACCTGCAGCCTGGTAAGGCCGTGTGCGACAATGCTGCAAACCTGGGTGCGGTCCTTCGCCTGGGCAAGGTGACACACGTGCCTTTTATGGCTCACGTGTTGAACCTTGTTGTCCAGCAATTTTTAACACACTATCCCGGCCTAGATGGCCTTCTGAACAGGGCACAAAAACTGTTTGCTCACTTCCGCCGTTCAACCACCGCTGCTGAGTGACTTGCATCGCTTCAGAAGTCTTTTGGCCTGCCGGTTCATCGCCTGAAATGCGATGTGCCGACACGCTGGAATTCGACTCTCCACATGTTACAGCGACTGTGGCAGCACCGTCGAGCCCTGGTGCAATACGTCATGACGTATAGCCTGGGCCAACGAGATGCAGAGGTGGGGCAGATCACCCTGATGGAGTGGTCTCAGATCAAGGACCTATGCACCCTTCTGCACAGGTTTCGACATGGCGACGAATATGTTTAGCGCTGACAATGCCATTATCAGCATGAAAATTCCAGTCATTTACATGCCGGAGCACACGCTAAACACTATTCGGAGTCAGGGGGTGGGACAACAGGAAGGGGAGGAACTACAGGAGGATTCATATGCGCAAGAAACAACAACATCACCAAGGTCCAGACGTTCATCATCACCAAGGCGGCAGGCATGGGACCATGGGGGACAGGGATCAACAAGGGCGCATGGTAGCAGGCGAAATGTTGAGGAAGGTGCAGGAGAACATGAAGAAATGGAGGACGAACTGTCCATGGACATGGAAGACTCAGCGGATGAGGGAGACCTTGGTCAAATTTCTGTTGAAAGAGGTTGGGGGGAGATGTCAGAGGAAAAAAGAACGGTTAGCACCTCTATGCCACAAACACAGCGTGGACTTGGTCCGCATGGCTGCGCAAGACACATGAGCGCCTTCTTGCTGCACTACCTCCAACATGACCCTCATATTGTCAAAATCCCAAGATACTCGTGTACTCGGCCCGAGCACTGAGCCCAATGTTATCCTATGGGAGAGCCGAGTATTTTTCTGAAATGACCCCCGGCAGCATGTAGAAACCCTAAAAATGTCACAAAAGTCTCAGAAGAGTGCTCAAATGACATGGCAACAGCATGGGGAAGACCCCTTGAAGCATTTATCACTCAAAAGTCACAGCTGTGAACAATTTTGTCCGAGTTTTACGCCATTTTTACGGACTCACCAGAAAACCTTCCAAAATGACACCAAAATGAATTTTCATGGCGGAAATGTTAAGGGCACATACCCAATAGTGAGATAGAGCTGGTGTATGTTACTTTTTGAGATTATTACATGAAAGATTTTACGTAAAACATTGTGTGGCACTCCGATGTCCAAAATGCACGTTTTGTGCTTTTTACTAGCGATGTCGGTCATTTTTTTTTTCATTCTATCTCCCGTCGGTCGGTCTCGCTCTGTTGGTCTCTCTCTGTCTTGTCTGTCCCCCTCTCACAGTCTGTCGGTCATTCTCCCCCCTCTCTCTTACTTACCGTTCCCCGATCACTGCAGCGGCGCTGCACAGCTGTTCACTAAACTCCGGCGGCTTTTCCTCTTTTGAAAAAGCCGGCCGCTCATTAAACAATCTCATATTCTCTGCTTTCCTGCTTTTCGGCGCCTATGATTGGTTGCAGTGAGACACGCCCCCACGCTGAGTGACAGGTGTCTCACTGCACCCAATCACAGCAGCCGGTGGGCGTGTCTATACTGTGCAGTGAAATAAATAATTAAATAATTTAAAAAAACGGCGTGCGGTCCCCCCAATTTTAATACCAGCCAGATAAAGCCATACAGCTGAAGGCTGGTATTCTCAGGATGGGGAGCTCCACGTTATGGGGAGCCCCCCAGCCTAACAATATCAGTCAGCAGCCGCCCAGAATTGCCGCATACATTAGATGCGACAGTTCTGGGACTTTACCCGGCTCTTCCCGATTTACCCTAGTGCGTTGGAAAATCGGGGTAATAAGGAGTTAATGGCAGCCCATAGCTGCCAATAAGTCCTAGATTAATCATGTCAGGCGTTTCCCCGAGATTCCTTCCATGATTAATCTGTAAATTACAGTTAAAAAACACACACACACAAAAAATCCTTTATTAGAAATAAAAAACACTAACAAAGTCCCTCATCACCAATTTATTAACCCCGACAAACCCTCCATGTCCGGCGTACTCCACAGTCCTCCAGCGTCGCATCCAGCTGTGCTGCATGAAGGTGACAGGAGCTGCAGAATACACCGCCGCTCCTGTCAGCTTCACACAGCAACTGAAGACAATAGCGCGATCAGCTGAGCTGTCACTGAGGTTACCTGGATCAAGCGGTGGATGCAGCGGTGGCCACGGGTAACCTCAGTGACAGCTCAGCTGATCGCGCTACTCACTGCCGCACCGGTCAGCTCCACGCAGCAACTGAGGTGAGTCGCGCGATCAGCTGAGCTGTCACTGAGGTTAATTGCGGCCACCGCTGGATCCAGCGGTGGCCGTGAGCTACCTGACTGACAGCAGCTGATCGCGCTACTCACCTCAGTTGCTGTGTGAAGCTGACAGAAGCGGCGGTGTATTCTGCAGCTCCTGTCACCTGCATGCAGCAGAGCTGGACGCGACGCTGGAGGTCCGTGGATTACGCCGGACATGGAGGGCTTTGTCGGGGTAAATAAATTGGTGATGAAGGACTTTGTTATTGTTTTTTATTTCTAATAAAGGATTTTTCGGGTGTGTGTGTTTTTTAACTGTAATTTACAGATTAATCATGGAAGGTTTCTCGGGGAGACGCCTGACATGATTAATCTAGGACTTATTGGCAGCTATGGGCTGCCATTAACTCCTTATTACCCCGATTTGCCAACGCACTAGGGTAAATCGGGAAGAGCCGGGTACAGTCCCAGAACTGTCGCATATAATGTATGTGGCAATTCTGGGCGGCTGCTGACTGATATTGTTAGGCTGGGGGCTCCCCATAACGTGGGGCTCCCCATCCTGAGAATACCAGCCTTCAGCTGTATGGCTTTATCTGGCTGGTATTAAAATTGGGGGGACCGCACGCCGGTTTTTTAAAATTATTTATTTATTTATTTTACTGCACAGCATAGACCCACCCACCGGCTGCTGTGATTGGGTGCAGTGAGACACCTGTCACTCAGTGTGGGGGCATGTCTCACTGCAACCAATCATAGGCGCCTGTGGGCGGGGAAAGCAGGGAATATGAGATGGCTGTGTGCAGAGCACAGCGCGCCCTCTGGTATAAAGGCTCGGTCACGCTGTGCGGGCTAGCCAATCACTGCAATTCCACAACTAACAGGGCTGTGGCATTGCAGTGGTCTGCCAGCCAATCCCTGCATGAGGGCTGGCTCTCAAAAGAGCGCCAACATGCAGGGATGAAGACCACGAGTACAGCACGAGAATCGCGAAATTACTCGGTACCCGCCGAGTAGCCCGAGTACAGTGATACTCGTGCGAGTACCGAGTAGTGACAAGCATACTCGCTCATCACTAATGATGACTACTGGCTTGCCACACTATTAGATCCCCGGTACAAGTCCAAATTTTGTGACATAATTCCAGCCATAGAAAGGGACGCACGTATGTAGGAGTATCAACAAAAGCTGTTACTCGATCTTAACTCGGCTTTTCCACTGAACAACCCTGGTGCAGGGAGTGAATCTCCCAGTTGTAACTTGACAAACATGGGACGGTCTCGTCATCTTCAACAGTCTACCCGTACCAGCAGCACCGTATCTGGTGCTGGTAACAGCAATTTTATTGAATCTTTTCATAATTTTTTTTAGACCATCCTTTGCAAGGCCACCAGAGACAACAAGTCTGACACATAGTCAACGGCTGGAGAGGATGATACAGGAGTATCTCCAAATGAACATCGATGCCATGACTTTGCAAATGGAGCCTTGCTCATTTTGGGCTTCAAATCTTGAAAAATGCTGCGTGTTTGCTGACAGATAAGCGCACGCGTCTGTCCAATGACAATGTGGACAGACTAACGTTCATCAAAATGAACAAGTCATGGATCCAGAAGGAATTTACTACCCCTGTGTCATCCTGGGGAGAGTAAATGCTTGTGGATTTGGAATGTGCTTGATGCAAATCAAAACATCCTGTTTGCAACTAGGGCACAACTGCTGCCACTGATGGGGTGTGTGTGTGGCCCAATTTTTGGAAAAAAGGGAGACTCCGCTTGGAGTAACCCTTGCTTGCTGTGTTTTTTAAAAGGAGCCAAGATGAACAATTCATTTTTCAGCAAAGACTTTGCTACCTACCTCGGTGTCATCCTGGCTACGGTTAAGTATGGCGTATTTTAGAATGTGCTTGATGCAAATCTAGCTGTGAAGTGTACAACTAGGGCACAAGTGCTGCCACTGAAGGGGTGGGTGTCTGTGTGGCCCAATTTTTGGAAAAAAGGGAGACTTCGCTTGGAGTCACCTTGTGGTGTTTTACATGATTTTAGAAGGGCATGCCATGCCTATATCTGTGTCTCATCCTCTTTTCCTTGTAACGCTGTTTTGTTTTCGCATGAGAATTTGTTCTTGTCCCTTTCCCATGTGTTTGTGTTGTGTTGTGAGTTGTTTGTCACCTTTTGGACACCTTTGGGGGTGTTTTCTAGGTGTTTTTATGTGTTTGTGATTGCCTCCCATTGTTTCCTATGCGGTTCGAGTGGTTCGCCGAACCGGTTCGCCGAACCGAACTCGAACGAGACCTCCGTTCGGCGAACCAAACTCGAGCCGAACCGCGACCGGTTCGCTCATCTCTAGTCAGGACAGGTGATGGGTGAGGTAAATATAATATTTTCAGCCCCGGAACAAGCTCAATGGTTTTGACACATTCTAATGGCTTTATTCATTGTTGCACACTGTCATTTCCAAAGAATTGATAGCTATTGTTATCATCATTGCTTGTTCTTTTTCTTTTTTTCTTTTTTTCAATTCAAATTGCAACGTTTGCACAAGAATGACTATATTGTCATCACTTAATTGCGGATCCTGTTGTAACATTGCCATCTCAATGACGTCCATTCTATCTTGTCGATTGTTCGCGGAGGCATCAGCTGCTCCATTGTTTTGCATTTATACATGTGTACACACTTTTTCTATGTTCCATGGAAGTTCCGTAATGACATTTTTGGAGATTTACCAAGTAAATGAGAAAAGTCAGCTGTGAAAAATTGCTTTTTGGTCCCTTCCCTACCGCTGATTAATATGTCAGCGCAGAAATGGGTTCCCTTAGCAACTTCTATTGTGAGGAAAATCCTCGACAAACATCTCTGTTCTCGTTCTTCCACTTTATAACTAGTTTGCATACAGTCATTCTTAATGATACTGATATAACATGACTACATTACTTCATTATATGATTTGGAAAAATGCAGGTGTTGTAAACCAAGCTGACGTGATGTCTAAGCAATTACATCCTATCCGATTCTATGATTGCTATATTCTCAGCTATGTTATCTCCAAAAGAGATATAAAACCGCTATAATTTAGCTCTCCAAATTAGCATTACATCTCCAACCGTCTATACTAATTAACATGTAATCAATATAGAAGCAGAAGTGCAAAATACCTTGTGAGGTTGGAAAAGCACATTTACAAACAGCATGAAATTAAAGGGGCTGTCCACTACTTTTACATTGATGACTTATCCTTAGGATAAGTCATCAATGTCTGATTGGCTGGGGTCTCCCACCTGGCACCCCTTCCAATCAGCTATTCTCAGTCCCGGTGGCAGGATTCCGCCGAAAATGCTCAGTTCTGGAGCTGCTCCGTCTTCTGATAGAGGCCGCGGCCGGGTACTGCATATCCGCCTCCTATTGATAAGAATGTAAGGCAGATGTGCAGTACCCGGCTGTGGCCACTATCAGAAGACAGAGCAACTCTGGGAACTGAGCATTTCCGGCTGCCTGCTGCCACCACCAGGACCGAGGACAGCTGATCGGCAGGGGTGTTGGGTGTCAGACCCGAGCCAACCAGACATTGATGACCTATCCTAAGGGCGGCTTTGCACGTTGCAACATCGCACGTGCGATGTCGGTGGGGTCAAATCGAAAGTGACGCACATCCGGCGTCACTTTCGACATCGTTGTGTGTAAATTCTAGATGATACAATTAACAAGCGCAAAAGCATTGTTATCGTATTATCGGTGCAGGCTCCGACTTTTCCATAATTATGCTGCCGCGACAGGTACGATGCTGTTCCTCGTTCCTGCGGCAGCACACATCGCTGTGTGTTACGCCGCAGGAGCGAGGAACTTCATCTTACCTGCCGCCGGCGGCTCTACGGAAGGAAGGAGGTGGGTGGGATGTTTACATCCTGCTCATCTTCGCCCCTCCGCCGCTATTGGCCGCCTGCCGTGTGATGTCGCTATGACGCCTCACGACCCGCCCTCTTAGGAAGGAGGCGGGTCACCGGCCAGAGCGACGGTCGCAGAGCAGGTGAGTGCATGTGAAGGCTGGCATAGCAATAATTTTCGCTACGCCAGCTATCGCAAGATATCGTACCTGCGACAGGGGCGGGGACTATCGCGTGCGACATCGCAGCATCGGCTTGCGATGTCGCAACGTGCAAAGCCCGCCTAAGGCTAGGCCATCAATCTAAACGTAGTGGACAACCTCTACTTTAAAAAGCCTTTTATTTTAAATGTACGTGTTTTTCTGGTACGTGTTTCATGTGTTTCACACCATTGGGTGGTCCGTGTGACATCAGTGATGCTAGAAAAAAACGGATTTGTCTGTGTGTGGAACACACGGATACGCGTGTGCGGCGCTCGGAAAAACAGTGTAAAATCATATATGAAAACTGCAACATACATACAAGAATCACTGACGTGTGAAGCGAGCCTAAGCAGGAGGTTCAGCCGGCTGTTCAGGAATCTATTGTTTGCTACATACCCAGTTTTCATCCTATGACTCAATGATTAAAAAAAATATTCTTCAGCTGAAGATAACGACAATGTGATAAACATCAATTGGCAGGAGGTCTGTACCAAGGAAAGAAGCTGCAAAAGTCACAGCACACACACGGAGGCACATAAACCTAAATCATACAAAGAGATGTCAGTAGGAATAGGTTTCTACAGTAGTGGCCGCTGCACAATGTTTATCTCCTGTCATAAAGAAAAGTATTGATTCTCTTATCTGAGTTTTCTGGTTGAATACTTAAGTGTGACATATATAATTAACGATCTCTCAGGATGACCGCTCTCATAGAGTGCTGAATTATTATTATTTCTTTTCTCATTACTCTTCACTGATGAGTGACAAGAGCCCCAACACAGCCAACTACAGATTACTCAATGGATCCTCTGCAAATCAACTTTGAGTCAAATTTCATAAAATTTCAGTTGCTACGTATTTGAACAATTTGCTATTCAATTGGTAAAAAAACAAAAAAGAAATAGACAGAGACAATAGCTGTTGTGGTAGCTCAATGGAGCTGGGTGACAGCAACACAGGGGTATAGTTACAGACACAATGGGCATTGGCAGGACAAACAAGGTACAAAAGTGGCGCCCCTGAGGCATCAGGTGCCACAGGGCATTGCATCCATTAACAGGTGCGGTGCAAACCACGGGTTCCTGGAAGACCAGTGCCGGTAAATAACATTCAAACACATTCAAACACATAATTCTGCCCTTTTTCCAGGCTAGGGGCGGATCTAATGGACGGGACCTATTGGTCGGGACTTATCCAATCCGCTAGTCAGACACCTGGGAGGAGGAGGGGCTAGTCAGTCAGTTGACAGGAGACCAACATCTTGAAAGTCATAGATTCAGTCAGGCAGAAGTCAGACAGTGAGTCTGAAGTCAGTCAGAAGTCAACGGTCAGACAAGTGTAAAGTGACTTGTTGGGCAAAAGGAGTACGGTCGCCAGGGAGAGTACGATGTGAGTACTCATGGGACCAGAAGCACCGTCGGGGCGCTGAGCCCTAGTTCAGGATGACACTTTAAGCTGACCTGATAAATCTGCCCGTTGAGGGGATCAACAAGGTTCCTCACCAACGTTAGTATAAATGGCATAGCAGCAAAGAGGGAACGGGGACAGAGGTCCGACCCAACTAAGGTTCAAGCTGCCTACCATACGGGCCAGGACTGTAACGACAGGAGGGGACCCCCAGAACGCTCCAAGCCACGAGGACCCACCAACTACAAAAGGGTGCAAGGAAGTAAAGCTCACCAAATCACTACACCGGCACTGGGATCAAGGGAATACCAAACCACCTGAAGCCTAGATTGGTAGAGACCATCACCAGCCGGGTTGCAGCTCCAAAAAAACAGTGAGTAAAGAACAAGTTAAACCGCAGCCCCTGTGTTGTCTGAATTCTTCCTGCACCTCTGTATCACCATACTACAACCTCCTCTGTGGCCTGCGGAGGGCCATAACATCCAAGCTGCTCAATACCACCAGCCCCAGTAGTGAGAGACTTTGCAGCGGCGGCTTTCCCCATAATGCCACATACCGCAAGTGGTGTCACGACAACCATTTTCGTTTTTTATTTTTCATCCCCTTTGTAAGCAACACCCAGGGTCACGGAACCGACCACCGGCCACTCATGAGGATCCCCAGTAATTCAAAGCCCGGGACAGAGTATCACAAGGCCCTGGGGTGTGTCACAAACATTAACACATACTAGATGGGAACCCGAAGGAGGAAATCTGATAATCAGGGTCCAGAACTTCAGGCACGGGATACCAGGAACACAACAGGACATCGGCATGAGAACATCGGAAAAGGCGAAGCGGACACAGGTGCAGAATACAGGCTAGTACCAGGACACAGGGACACAAACAGGATGAGTCCAGGGACACAAACAGGGTAGACTCAGCAAACTCAGAGCTGGTTACATGCAGGGCTGGTGCTGGATAATAATTCCATCAATGTAGAGCTGGGTCCCATTTTCAAATAGGAATCCATTAAAATGAGCAAAGCAGTTCGCATACTGATAGGCCTGAAGGAAATAAACAATTTTCATATAAAAGTGGCGTTCTTTTTATTTTTAAGACAATGCAGCTGTTATTATTACCAAGGGATGTTTATTCATATTCGATCAAAGCGCTGCTGTCACTTGTAATGATTTTTTTGATCCTTTATATTTTCATTGGTATTCTATAAAGAGCATTAATGAAAAAACATATCCCCGAGCTCACAATGCAAATTACAGCTATTTCAAGATGTTTGTATCAGACAAAATTTAATATAAACAATACATAATTTATTTAGTGAATATGGTGACAAAGGCTTGAAAGAGTTAAAATGAACACTAAAAGCCGGATCGAAAAATTAGGTTTTACATGTACCGAATATAGTAGGTCCAATACATCCATAAGAAATGTCCCTCTGTTTACAACATAAAGGTATACAAAACCATATTGATATATAATCCAGAGGGAACATTAGTATACCCAAATCAGTAATGGCTGTATCAGGGCCAATGGCAGGCAAGAGGGCATAAGGTCAGATGGATGGGTCCAGTACACCCCCAGGAAATGTCCCTCTGTTCACAAAATATCGGTAAAAGTGCACAAAAACATGTTCACATATAATACAGAGGGAACATTATTATACTCAAATAAAGAGTGGATGTACCGGAACCCATGACAATTGCAGGAGCATGCAGTTAGATCATTCAATCATTAGCATTCCTAGTAAGTCCAGGGTTTTGGCGAGCGCAATGCAGGAAATATCCAGCCACAACTCACACCCCTTATCTGCCAGGCCCACGTCCGATAACAAGTGTGGTAGTGAAGATTTGGATCCGGGAAAGAGGCCCCAAATAGCCCAACGTACGTTTCGATGAAGGTATTCAATCTTCTTCAGGGGATGGGATGCCATGAGGTACGTAGCGAAATGCTGGTTTTTAAATGGTGGCGGTGTCTTTCCGATCCCGGAAATCACGTAGTGGCGCATGCGCAGATCCGCCCGCGAAGTCTCGCGTGATGTACCGCCGTCACATCATCCCGCGCATGCGCGGGAGCGGGGACGCGTCACCATAGCTCCCGCGCATGCGCCCGACACCAGACGGCGGTGACAATCACGGAGACACAGGCAGGGGGACCCGGACATGCGCGCATGAGGACCGGGAGAGGAAGGAGGGTACATACATCAAAACATTATATTACAGGCCACCGATGACAAAGTTTTCCAGAGGGGTCCATAATAACATCATTAGGTGGATAAGGTGCCTATATGGAAAAAACCAAATAAAACCAGCATTAAAAGATGGGACCATAAGAACAGTTAAAAAGGGGGTTAAAAGTCATATTAACAATGACAAGAATTGCAGTAAGGCAAAAGGTGGTCACTCGGAAAATATCAAAACCCACCAAAATAAGAGAATTTTACACCTAGTTTTTTATTTATAACGGTGTTATAGAAAGGAAGCGTAACTGATGGACTCATTAAGTCCCTGGGGGGCCATAGTATTAAGAGTAAGAATCCATTTCACTTCACATTGTGCCAAGCGCTTTTTAATATCACCACCCCTGATCCCCCCATTTATCATATCAATACCTCTGACTTTCAACTGGGAAGGGTCACAGGAGTGGTGAGTCCTAAAATGCCTTGGCAAGGTTTTCAGAAGTGTATCATCAGTTACAGTCCTGGCTGCGGAAATGTCCCTCACATGTTCTCTAACCCTGATGCGGAGCTCACGTGAGGTGAGCCCCACATATATCAGGGGACAGGTGCAGGTTGCGAAATACACCACGTGTGTAGAACCACACGTGATGTATTGCCGGATATTATAATTTTTCCTGCCATCTGAGGAACAGAACTGTGTACTACGGAGGACATTGCCGCAGGCCAGGCAATGCCCACAGGGAAAACATCCTTGCAATGGACCCCGTGAACCGAAGATATTGGGTGTAGGGGGGACATAATGACTTCGTACCAAAAAATCTTTCAGATTTTTAGCACGTCTAGATGTCATTAATGGCCGATCAGTGAGGTTCTGGGCCAGCACCGGATCGGTTAGTAACACCGGCCAGTGTTTCCTCATGATGTCCCGCATAGTATCCCATTGAAAAATGGTGTATTTCGCAACCTGCACCTGTCCCCTGATATATGTGGGGCTCACCTCACGTGAGCTCCGCATCAGGGTTAGAGAACATGTGAGGGACATTTCCGCAGCCAGGACTGTAACTGATGATACACTTCTGAAAACCTTGCCAAGGCATTTTAGGACTCACCACTCCTGTGACCCTTCCCAGTTGAAAGTCAGAGGTATTGATATGATAAATGGGGGGATCAGGGGTGGTGATATTAAAAAGCGCTTGGCACAATGTGAAGTGAAATGGATTCTTACTCTTAATACTATGGCCCCCCAGGGACTTAATGAGTCCATCAGTTACGCTTCCTTTCTATAACACCGTTATAAATAAAAAACTAGGTGTAAAATTCTCTTATTTTGGTGGGTTTTGATATTTTCCGAGTGACCACCTTTTGCCTTACTGCAATTCTTGTCATTGTTAATATGACTTTTAACCCCCTTTTTAACTGTTCTTATGGTCCCATCTTTTAATGCTGGTTTTATTTGGTTTTTTCCATATAGGCACCTTATCCACCTAATGATGTTATTATGGACCCCTCTGGAAAACTTTGTCATCGGTGGCCTGTAATATAATGTTTTGATGTATGTACCCTCCTTCCTCTCCCGGTCCTCATGCGCGCATGTCCGGGTCCCCCTGCCTGTGTCTCCGTGATTGTCACCGCCGTCTGGTGTCGGGCGCATGCGCGGGAGCTATGGTGACGCGTCCCCGCTCCCGCGCATGCGCGGGATGATGTGACGGCGGTACATCACGCGAGACTTCGCGGGCGGATCTGCGCATGCGCCACTACGTGATTTCCGGGATCGGAAAGACACCGCCACCATTTAAAAACCAGCATTTCGCTACGTACCTCATGGCATCCCATCCCCTGAAGAAGATTGAATACCTTCATCGAAACGTACGTTGGGCTATTTGGGGCCTCTTTCCCGGATCCAAATCTTCACTACCACACTTGTTATCGGACGTGGGCCTGGCAGATAAGGGGTGTGAGTTGTGGCTGGATATTTCCTGCATTGCGCTCGCCAAAACCCTGGACTTACTAGGAATGCTAATGATTGAATGATCTAACTGCATGCTCCTGCAATTGTCATGGGTTCCGGTACATCCACTCTTTATTTGAGTATAATAATGTTCCCTCTGTATTATATGTGAACATGTTTTTGTGCACTTTTACCGATATTTTGTGAACAGAGGGACATTTCCTGGGGGTGTACTGGACCCATCCATCTGACCTTATGCCCTCTTGCCTGCCATTGGCCCTGATACAGCCATTACTGATTTGGGTATACTAATGTTCCCTCTGGATTATATATGAATATGGTTTTGTATACCTTTATGTTGTAAACAGAGGGACATTTCTTATGGATGTATTGGACCTACTATATTCGGTACATGTAAAACCTAATTTTTCGATCCGGCTTTTAGTGTTCATTTTAACTCTTTCAAGCCTTTGTCACCATATTCACTAAATAAATTATGTATTGTTTGCACTGCAAAAACTCGTGTTTCTCCTGTCTTGGAATTAATTAGGAGTTTGTGCCACCTGTGTGATCCCTGGATAGTCAGGGACGCCGGGTATATGACTAGTATGGTATTCTGGAAATTTGTTATGATAAAATTTAATATAAGCACAGTCAAAAAGTTGCCTGAAAGTATTCCAATGCACTGGATGCAGATTATGTTTTCTTCTGAATATTAAACATTGTTTTAGAACAGCAACTATTCAAGATATTAAGTACATGATAAAGAACAATCTAAGGCTGGTTTCACACATCCGTTTTTCGCCGTCAGGCACAATCCGGCAAAAAAACTGATGCGACGAATCCGGCGAAAAAAACGGATCCGATGCATAAGTTTTTTCCATGCGTTCCTTCCGTTTTTTGATGGATCCGTTGTGATACTGAGCATGCTCAGTTAAAAAAAACGGATCCGTCATTGGATTCCGTCATATGCCGGATGACGACAGATCCAGCGCCCATAGGCTTCTGTCGCGGGCGGGGAAGGACGCCGCTGCACTGCGGTCGCTAACGCTCAGGTCCGGCGCTGCTGCGATGGCTGCTCGGTGGCTCGAGCGGTGGGCCGGATCCGGGGACTCGAGCGGCGCTCCTAACCCGTGAGTGAAAGGGGGTAGTTTGGTTTGGGGATTTGGTCCGTGACGCCACCCACGGGTTGTGGTGAGGTTGGGCACCACCGCTGCTGGTGACGGGGATCCCGGGAGCGATGGCAGGGAGCAGGTGGGATGTTGTTTTCCCCCTCCGTGGGTAGGGGTTGGTGGTCCCGGGGCCCGGTGAGATGATGGGGAGGCAGGGTTGGCAAGGTGCAGGGTCGCCTGGACTGCGCAGCGTGGTGCCGAACGGCACGGTTGTACTCACTCAGCCACAAATGTACGCAAAGTCTCTGGTAAACCAAACGGCTGGATGAACGGGTCCCGCAGCTGGCTGCTGTAGTCTTTCCTGGACAGTTAGTGGTGGCTGCCTTTCCCTGAACCGTTGTGTATGTTCGGTCCCGATGGATTCCCACCGGTAACCCGCTCCCCAGCGTATATATGTGCCGGAGGAGCCCTTTTGCCCGCAAGCTCTGGCCCTTGGAACTCTAGCTGTGGCAGTAGCTGTATTTCCTTTTGCTGGTCGGACGGTTGCCTTCAATCTGGTCTTGGCTGTTAGGAAACCCCTGGGGTTCCGGTCACTGAAGGATTTGACCTCTAATGGCGACTCCAAGCCTGGTCGGGGTCCGTAGGCCCTGCCTGAGTGTGCTGGCTTCACTTCGCTTCCCGGTTCGGTACCGGCAGGCCACCCCCCGTCCCCGGTCCTACGGTTCTGCGTTGATCTGCCCCTCCTGCAGACGGCCACCACCATCTGCCAACCTTGCTCTTAGTGCCCGGGCCACACACCCGGACACGGTCAGTTTACTCCTCCACTCCTACTTCACTCCTTCCACTTTTACTTCCCTAACTGATCTGACTTCCTTTTCCCGCCTCCAGGACTGTGAACTTCTCAGTGGGTGGGGCCAACCGCCTGGCTCCACCCCACCTGGTGTGGACATCAGCCCCTGGAGGGAGGCAACAAGGATTTTGTGTCTGGCTGATGTGCCTGTCTCAGGGTGGGGGTGTATGTTGTAGTACTTGTGACGACCTGGCTAGTCCAGGGCGCCACACTTCCATTATACAACATATGGGACGGCGCCGAATCCAGTGTGGTCCGGTTATTTGCCGGAGAGAAAAAATGCTGCATGCTGCGTCCTTTCTGTCAGTTGGACGAAGAAATTTCGCCGCATCCAGCCGACGACGCATGCAACCCAAAGCCATCCAGAACAATCTGGAGCTAATACAAGTCAATGGGGAATAAAACAGATTCGCCGCCGGATCCGTTTTATCCGCATTTCGACAGATTGTGCCTGATGGCAAAAAACGGATGTGTGAAACCAGCCTTACTGGGCTGAAAATGCAGTGTTATCACCCCATTATGTGTGGGTGAGTTTTTGACTGTGGCGATATAACATATATCTATCTACATGAAATGCTCATAAAGATTCAAGTTAAACATCTTTTAAAATGGCTACACAGACATAGGGCATTTACCAGATTCCAGTGCTTGCCTTTACTTTCTACCTTTCTGATCTAGACTTACACAAATTTGGGGCCACAAAGTCAACTGCTGGCTGTTGCTGCAGGTAGGCATAAATTGTCAGTTCTCTGGGTCCAAACCAGGAAGATATTCAAGGTAGAAAATGATAAGGCAAAAGAATGTTTTGTAAATAGTCCACAGTCAGACATAAGGAATAAGCAAATCAGGAGCTGAAGGCACAAGACTGAGCCAAAGTAGATTTCAGACTTTGGATTATCCAGATTGGAAAAACAACAGTTTACAGATACTTACAAGGTACAAATATATGAGGGGACAGTACAGAGATCCATCTAACAATGTTTTTATACCTAGGTCTACAATGATGACACGGGGGCATGCTCTATGTCTAGGGAAGAGAAGGTTTAATCATAATAACAGTAGTGATTCTTTACTGTAAGAGCAGTGACACTATGCAACTCTCTGCCCACTGGTGTATGATTACATAGAAAACATATCTATGTAATGATTAATAAGATGTGTGAAACCTAAAGTGAATTCAATGAGGTTTTGACATCAACTTGATAAAATAGAAAGAATGGGTGAGATATAAGGTACAGTCCCAACCCTCAGTATAATCATGTATGATATTCAGGGTGGATTGAATATGACAATAAAGAAAATCAATCAAACATGGTAATATAAAATTGGTGAATTGAACCTATAACACTGGTTAACACAAAAAAATCATCAGCAAAGGTAATATGTTTCTTTTATGGAGTTTGATGTGCTGATTCCAAAAATATGCTTAGTGTTGCGCTATCACATAAAGTTTCTGAGATAGAAGTATTTTTGTTTTTACGTTATTTCTGCATATTCAATGTCTGTGGTTTTTCCTGTTATTCCCATTCCTTTGCTTGTTTTAATTAATTGTGAATTTTCTTACAGGGACAACATGAGTAAGGCTAGTTTCACACTTGCGTTGAACGGCGCATTGCGTTGTGTGACGGATGCAACGGATGCGTTGCATATAATGGGACAACAGATGCAACAGATCGTACAAAACAACGGAAAGCTTTTTTTTCTTTTTTTATCTTTTTTACAGTTTTACCAGCAGCAGACTATTGCTCTCCCATGCCCGCAGCAGGGCGCTAAGCTGAGAGCTCTCTCATGCCGGCGGCCGGGCGCTCAGCTGAAAGCTCTCTCATGCCGGCGGCCGGGCGCTCAGCTGAACGCTCTCACATGCCGGCGGCCAGGCGCTCAGCTGAACGTTCGGCCACCGAGAGACAAAATAAAGTTTCTGTGATTTAAAAAAATAAATAAATAAATAAATAAATAAATGAGCCTGCACAGTGAAAAATAGAGGATTCCGCCGCTTAAAAAACGTTACATGCTGCGTTCCTTCCGCCCGGCAGACGCAATGCAGCGTTGGCAAGCGGAAGCAACGTAGGTACTTTTGGCACAATCCGTCATCCATACAAGTCTATGGGAAACAGCAGAATCCGTTAACGGATTCCGCTGTTTTCCAAAAGTGCGGATTGTGACGGAAGGAAATTAACGCAAGTGTGAAAGTACCCTAAAGGTTTTAGTGAGTTTTATGGGAAGGAGTATTGACAGTGCAGTCAACCAATGACAGCTTCTCGGAAAGTCACATGTTATGGGGAGGAGCTAAGTGTTATGAGGTGGTATGATTTCTTAAGATTTTTAAGAGTCAGTCACAAAAGGATGGTGATGGCAGCTGTGACGCCCCGGACTAGTCGGGTCGTCCCACACCCCCCTCCCAATTAGGTAACACCAGCCAACCTAAAAACCTTGTCACCACCCTCCATGTTTGATGTCCACACCAGGGGGGCGGAGCCAGGCGGTTGGCTCTGCCCAACAAGGAGTTCACAGGCCTGGAGGCGGGAAAACAGTTAGTCTGGTACACACTAGTTCAAGTGCAAGTCGAGAGCAGTCAAGGTCACGGGCAGTCCTGTCTCCGTGCCCTGATAAGAGACTACCGGGTGGCTGGGTCGGAGCCCAGTCACCATTGGCAAGGAGGCAGACGGTGGTGGCCGCCTGCAGAAGACCGGGAATATGACCAGTGGAACCGTAAGGGACCGGGACAGGGTAGTGGCCCGCCGGAACCGAACAGGGGAGCCAACTGGATACCGAAGCACCAGGCAGGGTACTCAGACCCAGTACAAAGCCCTGAACCGACAGGGCCGAGTCGAATCAACTGATTGCGGACTGGACTTAAGGACCTATCCCACACAAGTCCCTTTAGAAGACAACAGCCCAACCATACAGGGTAAAGCCACCGCCAAGGCATAGAGACCCAAAGGGCCAGCGTCTGCGGGCAAACGGGCTCCTACGGCATATGAAAGTCAGGGAGTGGACTACCGTTGTCTAGGCATAGGAGTCAAACATTTATATACAGAGGTGCAGGAGAAAGGCGGAAACCACCAACCTATTCTGGGAGAAGCTGCAGCCGGCTGCGTGCCCCGTTCATCACTCCGTTTGGTTTACCAGAGACTCCAGTGTCTTGTGTCAGACTGAGTACACCAGTGCCATCAGGCACCGCACTGCACCACAACACTTCACCCTGCACACCGGCCCTCACCTACCGGGCCCCGGGACCAACACCCCCTACCCATGGAGGGGTCAACACCTAGGTGCGCCATTACACCGCTCCCGGGAGCCCCCCATACCTTCACCGCAGCGGTGGTGTCTACAATCACCACAACCCGTGGGTGGCGTCACGAACTAACATCCAAAACCAAACCACCGTGGCCCCGGCCGTGGAACTCATCACCCAAATCCCCACGTGTAGCGCCAACTCCCTTGCAGAGCGATGTGACCCCCGGGTCCGTGAGAGGCTCGAGCCACCACCCGCAGTACGAGCACGGATCCGAGCGGCTCGGCGGTCGCAGCTGAGCCCGCGGGGCGGTACACAGCAAGGACTGGTATGTGAGACTTCTTAATAGATAGGCTGTGAACTTTATTGCCAGACATACATCTGATAACTTCTTTTTACTATCCTGTTGGTATATGGAGGTGTGTATTTTTCACCACAGGTGCCATGTCCCCCATGTGTTATTATTCCATCCGTCATCTGGATGGTTCCATTTGATTCATTTTTTAACCAATATTTATTGTTAATAAAGTATTTTTGAAATTAAAATTTGTGTATATTGCTTGCTTTAGTTGTAATATTGGTGTTCATTCTCTGGGGAAATGTCTACATATAGTCGGTCGGCTCATCCCATTTATTTTTAGTTTGTCACCACCATTGAACTGAACTTACTCTACTGTTTGATCTGATTTAAAGGAGAAAAATGCCCTGACAGTGTAGCAATCATCCAAACAGACTCTGCTGTGTGTCTGGTTCTTTTACACCAAAAGACCAAGTATGTTCAATCACTTATGATATTAAAAAGATGTACCAGATGTACTTTCAGTGTCCACTTGGTGATCAGGACATAAGCTGGGCCCCTCGTGTGATCTGCTCAAGTTGTTCAAATGGTCTTTGTGACTGGTTGAATATGAGAAAAGTGGCTATGGCATTTGCTGTTCCCATGATTTGGAGAGAACCGAGAAATCATAGTGATGACGGCTACTTTTGTTTTGTCAAACTTTAGGGATTTTCTACAAAGAACAAACATAAGATTAATTACCCTGAACTTGAATCTGCGATTAGGCCAGTTCCACATGATGGTATCTTGCGAGTTCCTGTACCATTGTCTGGATTGGATGAAAATTAAGTAGAATATGAAGACTATGGAGCTGAAGCTACTGGCGAAGACATGGAGATCTCAAGTCAAGAAGAATATCTACCTGATGGAGTAGCAGAACACTTTACTCAACGTGAATTAAATGATCTTATCAGAGACCTGTCATTCTCAAAAGATAAAACTGAACTTCTTGCATCTAGATTGAAACAGAAGAATCTTCTTCTTGATGATGTCAAAGTGTTTTATTACCGAAACAGAAGTAACACTTTAACACAATTTTTCACAGTTGATGGACCAATGGTGTATTATAACAATGTGAATGTCCTCTTTGAAGAACTGAATCAAGAGTATTTTGTTGCAGATTGGTGATTGTTTATTGACTTATCCCAGAGAAGTTTGAAAGCAGTGTTTCTTCACAATGGTAATATGAAAGTATCAATGCTACCACTATCACCACTACCAGGGTTTTGGAATGACTCAATGATGGCAGATTACTTTTGGATGTTATATAGTGACAACCCTGAAAAATCGTATCAATGACAGTCTAATGTCAAGCTCTTTTAACTTCTGCTCATATTTTGGTTTCTATTTTGCATGTGAAATTATCTTGGTTCAATAAAAACTGTTTTGTAAGGTGAAGCATTTTTTTCTGATATGTAGATTATTGTTTTCTTAATGTCGCCAGTCTATTCCCTATACCTTATAATAATGATGCTGCTCCATGGAAGCTATACGTACTACAGAAAAACTATATACTATATATTATTGAAACCAGAACAAAAAGATGATTCAGAAAAGTATATATACTCAGGGGCGCCACAAATATATTGCACATGTGCTTTCCCTAAGCCAGATCTGAAGGACTCACTATTAGTGGCTGCAGGAGTTTATTATTATCTATGTCTTTGTAGTGAATTTGGGTCTATTTCTATACTTTTGAAGGCTTTTTTTATATGCACAAAAGAACTAACATTCTTCTCGCCTTAAAAACTCATCGTTGATATATACAGGTAGCTTTACTACAAAAGCTTAGAGGAAATCATTGTGATAATGGCCATTCCACGTTATCCCTGGAGGGTAAGGATTCCCAGGCTTCGCTGATGTACAGTACCACCACATCACAAGTTACAGAGGATGCAGAATATATGTCCCTACTACAAGTTTTATGATTGATTCTTCATATCCAATACATTTGTTTTATGTATTTGTTTTATATAATAACTTGTATTATCATCCTGATATCAGTTTTACCAAACAACAACAATTTTTTTTAGCTGATCTGGTCATTTACGTTTAGTATTTTTTTAAATTTTTGATCTCAACAGCACCACATTAAATATATATTTAGAAAATTGCATATAGTGCCATTGTGGTAATTATAGAGATCATTCAGCACTTTGTAATTTTATTTTTTTTTTTAATTTTTTTAATTTGATAAATAATGAGGTTTTCTAAGCGAATCCTCTGAGTACAATATAGCTAATAGTAATCTGAACTACTCAATGCAACATTGGTCATTTAAAATAATTTATTTTTATTATTTTATTATTGTCCAAGTTTAATACATATTTTTCTTTAGACTATTGGGAGAGCCATGAATCCAAAGCCTTTATGACTGTAAGCAGCTACATATACTGTAAAATAGACTGCTATGACTTCTATATTATAGCAGTTTTCAACTTGAAGATTGTATAGAGCTATTAGTTTCCAGTGCACATGAGCGTTTACAGTGATTTGTGTATATACATGTGATGTTTTTATTGCTTTTATGTTTATTACTATTATTATTCTCACGTAATGTCTCATACTGATGCGGCAGATTTTAACTTATTGGGTTATTTCACTGCATTTTAACACATCAGTAGGTTTAAAGTCACAATAATTGTCATAATGGTACGTGGCTTTATACTCCCATGCTGAGCTACTTATTTATACAAGGAAATATTGGTAATTGTGTTAAAAGCACTCATGTGATAAATATGCTGCACACCGCATACATAGCTGCACAATGTGTATATTTTAAAAAACATAGCTGAGATTAATGCATAGCAGTGATAATGACCACAAGCACATGTGGCGGATTCTTCACATCAATTACTGGACTTCCACATTCTCAATGCCATTCATTATTCAGGTGTCCATTTTTATTCATATAAGAAAAAATGCACACTATTTTTTATCAGTGTGCTTAATGCAATTTTCAAGCATTTTTGTTTATTTCTTCCTATAGTGTATTATCTGGGTTTTTTTCATATGCAAAAAGAAAAAAAAATGCAACCTTCTCCTGCCAATCATACAGTAAAAAACCGGCAGTGCATGCTGTGTGCTGTCAGTATTCTTCACTGACTTAAGGGGGCTTTACATGCAATGACATCGCTAACGAGATGTCGTTGGGGTCACGGAATTCGTGACACACATCCGGCTTCATTAGCGACGTCGTTGCATGTGAAACGTACGAGCGACCGCTAATTATCAAAATTACTCACCTAATCATTGATCGTTGACACGTCGTTCTAATCCCAAATATCGTTGCTGTTGCAGGACGCAGGTTGTTCGTCAATCCTGAGGCAGCACACATCGCTGTGTCACCCCAAGAATGAGCAACAACACCTTACATGCGTCATCCGGCAACGAGGTGGGCGTTACTTTCTTTCGGCTGCTCTCCGCCCCTCCGCTTCAATTGGACGGCTGCCGTGTGACGTCGCTGTGACGCCGCACGAACCGCCCCCCTTAGAAAAGAGGCGGTTCACCGGCCACAGTGACGTCGCTAGGCAGGTAAGTACGTGTGACGGGTACTAGCGATGTTGTGCGCCACGGGCAGCGATTTGCCCGTGACGCACAACCGACGGGGGCGGGTGCTTTCAACAGCGACATCGCTAGCGATGTCGCTGCGTGTAAAGCAGCCTTTAGGCCACATGCACATGTTCAGTATTTGGTCAGTATTTCACATCAGTATTTGTTACCCAAAATAAGAAATGGGTGAAAAATGCAGAAGTGGTGCCTGTGTTTCTATTATACTTACATAGTTACATAAGTTAAAAAAAGACCTAAGTCCATCTAGTTCAACCTTACTCTACCAATTAAACATTTTTATCACTAAATCATTTATAACCAACAATGTTGTGAGTACTGAGGAAATCATCCAGCCCTTTTTTGAAACTTGTTAAAGTATCTGCCATCACTACCTCTTGTGGTCGGCATTCCACAGTCTGACTGCTCTAACTGCAAAGAACCCTTTCCAATTTAGCTGCCAGAATCGCTTGTCTTCCACTCGCAGTGAGTGCCCCCTGGTCCTTAGTATTGTTTTTGGAAGGAATAAGTCATGTGCCAGTCCTTTATATTGACCACACATGTATTTATACATATAAATGAGATCTCCTCTGAGACGTCTTTTTTCTAAGCCAAACAAATCCAATATTTTCAACCTCTCATCATATGGGAGGCCTTCCATTCCTTGTAGTAGTCTAGTTTGCCGCCTTTGAACTGATTCTAACTTCTGAATGTCCTTTTTAAAATGTGATGTCCAAAACTGGATCCCATATTCCAGATGTGGTCTTTCAAGTGATTTATAGAGAGGTAACAATGCGTTGGGATCACGGGATCTAATCTCTTTTATACACCCTAAATCCTTGTTTGCTTTTGCAGCTGCTACCTGACATTGAGTGCTGCTGCTTAGCTTATTTGTAAGGCTGGGGTCACACTTGCATATTGCAATGGATGCAATATGCTAATGACAGTCTCTGCTGTGAGCGTAAGCCGAGTGTCATGCGACCGTCAGCCAATCTTGCGATCGGGTCACAGCTGCATAGGAGAGGGCGGACGCTGCAGAGGAGAGGGAAGGGTTAATCTCTCCATCTCCTCCATTGTCAGCCTGTGCGTATATCGCACTGCACTTGAATGACATCCGAGTGCAGTCCGATGTTTTTCTCGCACCTATAGACTTGTATGGGTGCCAGTGACACGGCTCTCGCAAACAATCGCAGCATGCTGCAATTTTTTTTTTTTTATTTTTACTCAGTCTGTTTAGGGCTGAGGAACAACTCGCAGATCTGAGCTGCAGCATTGTCTTAAATGGGGCCGAGTGCAATGCACTCGTGCCAGTCATACTCAAGTGTGACTTCGGCCTAACCAGAATACCCAAGTCCTTCTCTTGTTCTGTGGTCCCGAGTTTACTTCCATTTAATGTATATGCATAGGTGCATTTGTGACACCCCTGACTCTATCAGGGTGTCACAGGGAACTGCACCCCTGTATCTCATGGTGCAGAACTCACCCTCCATGGTTCTTGGATCCTAACTACTAGTATTGCTTCCATCAGCACTCAAATCCTAACCACACCTCACACCACACCCTGTCAGGCACAATCGTGGGTGGTCTAGCTTGAATAGGGCCATCCACCAAGGGGTCAGGCAGACTGGTGAGAGGGAGGAAGTCAGTGTTTAGAGTAGCCCTCAGAGAGTGAGGAGCTGAGGGAGTTGGAGCTACCTGTGTGACCTTGGTTAGGTCGCAGACGGTGGTCTGGGACCAGAGGAGTCGGAGACCCGGTCGCAGGTTATTGGGAGAATTTGCCTAGACTTAGTTTTGGAGAACAGTTGGCACTAGAAATCCAGTAACCGGATGGGTACCGAGCACGGCGGGGTACAGGACCCTAGATCATGGAGTAGCTTCATGCAACCTGATAATTCACTTGTGGAGGATAGTCTCTTTATGAACTTTCCCAAAGAGCTCAGAGATAGAAAGCATCAACACAATGAGGGTGACAGGGCCTTCCAGCTTATGCAGCCCACTGAAATCCCAAGTGTCAGCCATCGAGAGTACAGCTCCACTATAGCAATATAGGGAGCGGGACCCTGACAGCTTAAGGCCGAAGGGTCACTCAGGAATATCTACACAATTGTGCATGGAGGCAGGCTCCGGACCACTAAGCAAGACCAGCGGGGATGGACACCTGGACTAGCTCCCCAGAGTGGCAGCGGCATACAGAGACGTGGTTTACTTCTGCCTCAGAGTCTGCTTAATGATTGCACCAACATCTTCACTTTTGACTTCCTGGGTCCTGCCTGCCCACATAGCCTGCACAACACTATCCGCCACTTATCTCCAGAGCATCGGGGCCTCCCACAACCCGTGGAGGGATCACCATCTGGCTGCCCCACTCCATCTTTCCCTCGGTACTCCCATCGGCAGCGGTAGTACTCTCTTACCGCACACCACGGGGGGCGTCACAAACTCTCTCCCTTGTAAAATTCTCCCCCTTTTTAATCGAGCGGCCACTGAGCCCCAGGTCCGGGGACTCTCGAGCCACAGCAAATCCTGGATAAGAGCGGCTCAACTACTGCAGGGGCGGCACACATTACTTTACATTTATAAACATTAAATCTTATTTGTCAAGTGTCTGCCCATTCTGACATCTTATCCAGATCATTTTGCAATATGGTACTATCAAAGTCAGTTTTTAATATCCCACATAGTTTGGTGTCATCAGTAAAGAAGACTGACACTTTACTATCAATCTCATCCACAAGATCATTAATAAAGAGATTAAAAAGAATCGGTCCTAGCACAGATCCCTGCGGTCCCCACTGCTGACTATAGCCCATTTAGAGTATGTACCATTTATGACTACTCTTTGTTTCCTATCATTTAGCCAATTCTTTACCCAGTTGCGTATAGTTTTCCCTAGTCCTTGCTTCTGGAGCTTTATTATAAGTCTATTATGTGGTACAGTATCAAATGCTTTTGCAAAGTACAAATAAATCACCAAATACATTACCAATATCCAGATTTGCAGTTACCTCCTCATAGAAACCCAACATGATGGTTAAACACGACTTATCTTTCATGATCCATGCTGGTTATCAATTATTATATTACCAGAAGGTGGCCCGATTCTACGCATCGGGTATTCTAGAATTTACGTATTGTGTAGTTAATGTATGATTTTTGTTATATATATAAATATAGATGTTGTTGTGTGTAGTTACCAAGTGTTTGTGTAGGGGCTGTACATGTTCTGGGTGTTGTCTGGGTGTGGCGGGGGGTGAGAGCGGTGTTTGTGTGTTGCGTTGTGTGTCGTTATTTGTGGAGCGCTGTGTGTCTGTATCGTTGTGTATGTGTTTGTGTGGGTGTGGGGTGTGTGTTTTGGGGGGAGGTATGTTTTGTGCAATGTGTGTATTGTGCGGTATGTGCGTATATTTGTGTGTGCCGCGGTGTTTGTGTGTTGGGTGTTGTGTGTGTGCGGCGTTGTCTGTGTGTGTGGGTGTCTGTGTAGGGCAGTGTTTGTGTTTCCCAGTGTGTGTGGGGTGTGTTGTGCAGTGCGTGTGTGGCAGTGTGTGTGTGTGTGTGTTTTCGGGGGAGGTGTGCACCCCCCATCGTGCTCCATCCCCCATGCTGCGCACTCCCCATCGTGCTCCATCCCCCATGCTGCGCACCCCCCATCGTGCTCCATCCCCCATGCTGCGCACTTCCCATTGTGCTCCATCCCCCATGCTGCGCATTCCCCATCGTGCTCCATCCCCCATGCTGCGCACTCCCAAACGTGCTCCATCCCCCATGCTGCGCACTCCCCATCGTGCTCTATCCCCCATGCTGCGCACTCCCAAACGTGCTCCATCACCCATGCTGCGCACTCCCCATCGTGCTCCATCCCCCATGCTGCGCACCCCCCATCGTGCTCCATCCCCCATGCTGCGCACCCCCCATCGTGCCCCATCTCCCATGCTGCACACTCCCAATCGTGCTCCATCCCCCATGCTGCGCACCCTCCATCGTGCTCCATCCCCCATGCTGCGCACTCCCAAACGTGCTCCATCCCCCATGCTGCGCACCCCCCATCGTGCTCCATCCCCCATGCTGCGCACCCCCCATCGTGCTCCATCCCCCATGCTGCGCACCCCCCATCGTGCTCCATCCCCCATGCTGCGCACTCCCAAACGTGCTCCATCACCCATGCTGCGCACTCCCCATCGTGCTCCATCCCCCATGCTGCGCACCCCCCATCGTGCTCCATCCCCCATGCTGCGCACCCCCCATCGTGCCCCATCTCCCATGCTGCACACTCCCAATCGTGCTCCATCCCCCATGCTGCGCACCCCCCATCGTGCTCCATCCCCCATGCTGCGCACTCCCAAACGTGCTCCATCCCCCATGCTGCGCACCCCCCATCGTGCTCCATCCCCCATGCTGCGCACCCCCCATCATGCTCCATCCCCCATGCTGCGCACTCCCCATTGTGCTCCATCCCCCATGCTGCGCATTCCCCATCGTGCTCCATCCCCCATGCTGCGCACTCCCAAACGTGCTCCATCACCCATGCTGCGCACTCCCCATCGTGCTCCATCCCCCATGCTGCGCACCCCCCATCATGCTCCATCCCCCATGCTGCGCACCCCCATCGTGCCCCATCCCCCATGCTGCACACTCCCAATCGTGCTCCATCCCCCATGCTGCGCACCCCCCATCGTGCTCCATCCCCCATGCTGCGCACTCCCCACCGAAGCGCCATCCTCCATGCTGCGCACTCCCCATCATGCTCCATCCCCCATGCTGCGCACCCCCCATCGTGCTCCATCCCCCATGCTGCGCACCCCACATCGTGCTCCACAGTCACACATCAGACAGTAAACACGTACACATCTGATCGCATAGACTCACACACACACCCCACTTCTCCCTGTGCCCACCGGTGTGCGGTCCCAGCAGCTGTGCTGCACGCCATGCTCCTCTGTCGACACTCACAGATCCGATCGCATACACTCCCACACACACACTCACACATCAGAACACACTCACGCACATCCGATCACATACACTCACACACACACGCTCACACATCAGAACACACTCACGCACATCCAATCGCATACACTCACACACACACACACACACACACACACACACTGACGATATCGCACATACGCGCTGACACAATCACAACATCCGGAGATACCACATGCTTCCGGCCATGTGATCCTCCGGCAGGCCCTGGAAGATCACTGCACGCACAGGATCGCCGCCGAGAAGCAAGCGATATCACGGGATGTTGTGAGTATGTGGATGCGATCTGATGTGTGTGTGAGGTGTGTGTGAGAGTGAGTGTGATCTGATGTGTGTGTGTGTGTGTCTGTTCTTATGTGTGTGCATGTGTGTGTGTTCCGCTGCTGCAGGACGTGGATGCGATCTGATGTGTGTGTGAGGTGTGTGTGAGAGTGAGTGTGATCTGATGTGTGTGTGTGTGTCCGCCACTGCAGGACCTTGATGCGCTCACCTCGGGGCGAGAGGCCATTCCGTGTGGGGGGCGGAGCCTAGGCGAGCGGCCAATCCGTGCGGGGGGCGGAGCCGAGGTGAGGCGAGCGACCAATCCGTGCGGGGGGAGGAGCCGAGGCGAGCGTCCAATCCGTGCGGGGGGGGCGGGGCCATGGCGAATCCGTGAAGCGAAGCGGCCAATCCGTGGGGGGGCGGGGCCATGGCGAGACCTACGGCCAATCCGCTGTTTGTCACCGTAAGGACATGGCCAATCCGTGCAGGGGGGGGCGGACCCGAGGCGAGGTGAGCGGCCAATCCGTGCAGGGGGAGGAGGCGAGGCGAGCGGCCAATCCGTGCGGGGGGGCGGGGCCATGGCGAGGCCAGCGGCCAATCCGCTGTTTGTCACCGTAAGGACATGTCACGGTAATGACACAATTTTGGAGCAAGACAGACAGACAGACAGACAGAATAAGGCAATTATATATATAGATTGTGTCTAATATACGTATTGTTGCATGTCATCTCTTAAAATGCCCTCAAAAACTTTGCATACTACTGATGTCAAGCTTACTGGATGGTAGTTGCTTGGATCTACCCTCTTACCTTTCTTAAATATCGGTACCACATCAGCAATCCTATAATCCTGAGGCACCAACCCTGTTACAAGCAAGTCTAAGAAGATAAGATACAGCAGTCTGTCAATTACTCAGCTCAATTCCCTCAATATTCGTGGATGAATGCCATCTGGCCCGGAGGATTTGTCAGTGTTTAATGTACTCAGACACAGGTGTACGTCTTCTTGTGGTAAATTAGTTACATCAGGGGGATTTTGATTTTTCACGTGTTGAATGATGCCTGGAAAAGTCAGTTCCTTGGTGAACATGGATGAAAAGTGCCTGTTTAACATCGGAACCTTTTCTTTGTCTTCTATAATAATCTATTATAATCTTTTATTGGGACGATACTGTAAGAATAGAATATATTTTTCTACTGTGAGAATCCAATATATTTTTTCTATATGCCTTTTCTATAACCAAGTTTTCTTTTCTATATAAGTAACAAGAGACTGTAAGCATGTCTACACTAAGGTCAGTAGCTGATATCCTGAAATAAGGGAAAAGAATGAAGAGATTGATAATGATGATGACTGGCTACAAAGTTTGGATCCATGGCTGAGGTGCTACGTGACAAACTCTGCAAGCTATGGAGTTGGAACACAGGAGGGTCTGGAGGGGAAGTCCCAAAAAATTGATAAACATCACAGGCTTTTTGCATATGCTTTTAATATAACCAATGGCATACTTAGAATGTTACTAAAAGATTAACCCAATTATTGCGCTATAAAAAAGCTTGTAAAAAAAAAAGCTCATCACATGTGCACCTGCTTTTCACTGAGAAAGGAATTCATACCAGCTATATTGTGTGGTGTGAATTTCTTTGTCGGCTCTCAGTAACCTGAAATTCAAGATTACATCAGACATTCATTGTTAAGAAGGAGATTTCCCGAAACTATGGAATTTCTCCTTAACAATACCATCTATTTTTTTTTCCTTTTGGCATTGAAGTAGTTATAAAAAAAACATTGGGGGTTTATTTTAATGTCTTTGGTGATTTTTGTTTCAGTAGCTAAATTTGTTAGCTTGATTTCTTTTTTAAATTTCCTATTGAGAAATGAATACCCCTGAAATGCTATTTCTGTATTCTCTAGAAAACAAACTCCCAAATTTGTGCACGCCACTTATGTCAGAAGTGCCATGATATTTTACCTTTCTGTATTCTGAACATTCAGGATTTTAAACGCCCTTTGTTTTTTGTTTTATTGTACTTTGTACTGTCTTATTTATCCATAGTGGTTTGTTTTTATTCCTGGACATTTTATTACCAGAGGGCATAAATATTTTTACAGGACTCTAGGAGTATACCCTAAAGGCCCCGTCACACTAAGCAACATCGCTAGCAACATCGCTGCTAACGAACAACTTTTGTGACGTTGCTAGCGATGTTGCTGTGTGTGACATCCAGCAACAACCTGGCCCCTGCTGTGAGGTCGTTGGTTGTTGCTGAATGTCATGGGCCATTTTTTAGTTGTTGCTGTCCCGCTGTGAAGCACAGATCGCTGTGTGTGACAGCGAGACAGCAACAACTAAATGTGCAGGCAGCAGGAGCCGGCTTCTGCGGAGGCTGGTATCCACAGTAAACATCGGGTAACCAAGAAGCCTTGTCCTTGGTTACCCGATATTTACCTTCGATACCAGCCTCCGCCGCTCTCACTGTCAGTGCCGGCTCCTGCTCTGTGCACATGTAGCTGCAGCACACATCGGGTAATTAACCCGATGTGTGCTGTAACTAGGAGAGCAGGGAGCCAGCGCTAAGCGGTGTGCGCTGCTCCCTGCTCTGTGCACATTTAGCTGCAGCATACATCGGGTAATTAACCCGATGTGTGCTGTAACTAGGAGAGCAGGGAGCCAGCGCTCAGTGTGCGCTGCTCCCTGCTCTCTGCACGTGTAGCTCCGTGCGGTGGTAACCAAGGTAAATATCGGGTTGGTTACCGATATTTACCTTAGTTACCAAGCGCAGCATCTTCCACGCGGCGCTGGGGGCTGGTCACTGGTTGCTGGTGAGCTCACCAGCAACTCGTGTAGCCACGCTCCAGCGATCCCTGCCAGGTCAGGTTGCTGGTGGGATCGCTGGAGCGTCGCAGTGTGACATCTCACCAGCAACCTCCTAGCAACTTACCAGCGATCCCTATCGTTGTTGGGATCGCTGGTAAGTTGCTTAGTGTGACGGTACCTTTAAACTTGCCCTATTTTTGTTCGTTATCCCCAGTTACCATGACATTGTCCAAATCTACATGATTAAAGCCTGCTTTACATGTTTCAATTAGTCGTGCGATCGCATTTAGATTACAAACGCCCCCATTGTTTGTTCGGCACAGGCAATTCCTTGCCCGTGTCGCAGAATGCTGTAACCCCCCATCACACGTACTTACCTTCCAAACGACCTCGCTGTGGGAGGCGAACATCCACTTCCTGAAGGGGGAGGGACGTTCAGCGTCACAGCGACGTCACACAGCGGCCGGCCAATAGAAGCGGAGAGGCGGAGATAAGCGGGACGTAAACATCTCACCCACCTTCTTCTTTCAGCATTGTCGGCGGCCGCAGGTAAGCTGCAGGTCATCGTTCCCGGGGTGTCACACAGAGCGATTTGTGCTGCCTTGGGAACATTTAACAACTAGACGTTCGATTTTTAGAAAATGAGCGACGTGTCAACGATGAACGAGAAGATGAGTATTTCTGCTCGTTCATAGTTGTCACACGCTACGATATCACTAACGAGGCCGGATGTGTGTCACTTACGACGTGACCCCGCCAACATCTGGTTAGATATATCGTAGCGTGTAAAGCCCGCTTAAGCTCTTTCCTTATTTGGTTGAAATCAGGTTTCCTAAAATTCCAGGTTTTAGCATTTCCTCTTTCAAATGTCCTATTGACTATTAGGCTATGTACGCACATTGCGTTCAATTCCGCAGCGTGTAAGTTACTGCCTGTACATCTCAGAACGCAGCCGAAAAAGCTGCGTTCTGAGACGCATTCGGCAGAATGCAACGTGCGCATATTCCTGGAGAATTCATGCATTCTAGATGCTTTCTCTGTCATAGACAGAGTGGGAAAAGCATCCAGAACGCACATTTTTCACAGTACGGACCCACTCAGCTCTGCAGCATCCCTCTAGACTTGCAGCAGAGCCGAGTGGGACCACAGTGTCAAAAAGAGCATGGCTGGCTGCGAGACATTGCTGCACGATCAGAATGAACTCGAATGAACTTCACCCGACTTCATTGTGATCGCGCAGCTCTGTGCGTGTGCTGCGGCTTGATTTGTGGTCACACGTGAAGGACTCACCTGTGATCGCAAATCCCCTGAGTGACTGCATCGAGCCGCGCGATCAGCTGAGCCGTCACTCAGGTTACTCGTGGCCACAGCTGCAGTCCTCCACCTGAGAGCAGTGGCCGCGGGTAACCTCAGTGACAGCGTAGCTGATCACGCGACTCACTTCAGTTGCTGAATGGAGCTCACAGGAGCGCGGTGTTCTACTGCGGCTCCTGTCAGCTTCCGATGTAGCAGATCTGGAAGCGTCGTGGGACCTTGCGTGGATTACGTCGGACCTGGAGGTGTTTTTGAGGGATTAATAAAGTGGTGAAAGAGGGTTTTTTTTGTCTTTCATTAAAAATAAAGGATTTTTTGGATGTGTGTGTTTATTTTCTTTAACGTACAGGTTAATCATGGAAGGTATCTCGGCGAGACGCCTGCCATGATTAACCTAGGACTTAGTGGCAGCTATGGGCTGCTGCCATTAACTCATTACTCTGTTTGCCACCGCACCAGGGCAATTCGGGATGAGCCGGGTAGAATCCCGGGACTGTCGCATCTAATGGATGTGGCAAATCCGGGTGGCTGCTGGCTGATATTGTTAGGCTGGGGGGCTCCCCATAACGTGGAGCTCCCCATCCTGAGAATACCAGCCTTCAGTCGTGTGGCTTTACCCTGGCTGGTATCCAAATTGGGGGGGACCGCACGTTGTTTTTTTTAATTATTTATTTATTTTTTTACCTGCTCGATATAGACACACCCACCGGCGGCTGTGATTGGTTGCAGTGAGACAGCTGCCACTCAGCGTGGGGACGTGTCTGACTGCAACCAATCATAGGCGCCGGTGGGCGGAGGAAGCAGGGAATACGTGATGGATTAATGAGCGGCCGGCATTTTCAAAAGACGAGAAGCCGCCACAGTGTGAATGCTGTGCAGCGCCGGTGATCGTGGATTGGTGAGTATGAGAGAGGGGGTGGGAGGGAGAGACTGACATGGACAGAGAGATAGAGACATAGAGAGAGAGACCGACAGAGAGAGAGAGACCGAAAGACCTGCGCTAATTATGTCAAAAACACATGCAGATCGCTAGTAAAAAGCAAGTGAAACGCATTCTTTCTTGAAAAATATGCGTTTAGACTTTTCTCATTGACCTCAATGTTATTAAAACGCTGCCAAAATGGCGAAAACAATTGACATGTTGCTTCTTCAAACGCAGGGATTTTGACAAAATTTCTGCAACTGAAATGCAGAGTTTGTAAATGCATCGTGCGCACAAGAAAGCCCTATTTTCCATAGACTTTGCCTGGAAATCGAAATGCATGTGTGACGCCCTGGCAAAACCAGTTAGTCACAGATAGGCCCCCGCATAACACCCTTCCCTCACTGAGGAAACACACAGCCGACCTGAAACCCTAGTCACCCCCTTAGGGAAAGACAGACATGCCAGTGGGTGGGACCAGGCGGTTGGACACGCCCACCCTGGAGTCTAGACAGCCCGGACCGGGAAAACAAGTAGACAAGTTTGTAGTGCAAGTAGCGAGGAGTGTGGGCTGGAGCTAGGTGTAGCTCCAGCAGAGGAGGTTCAAGTTGAATGGTGCCAGGGTCGGAGCCCTGGTGCCTTTGGCTAGGTGGCAGATGGTGGTCTCCATCAGCAGGAGACGGGAATACGGCACGGCAGATCCAAGGTGGATCGGGACAGGGTTGTAGCCCGCCGGTACCGACCCGTGGAACCGACCCGGAAACCGTAGCACAAAATGGGGTACGCGGACCCTGAAGCCAGGACCGGAAACCAGCGGCTTGGTTAATTAACCGATTGAGGCCAGGATTATAGGTCCTGTCCCACCCAAAGTCCCTCATAGAAAACAACAGCCCACAGACAGGGATAGGAGGTCACCGCCAGGGCCCATAGATCCCACGGGCAAGCGTCTGCGGGCACGGCTCCTTAGGCCACATCCAGCTGGGAGTGGACTCCTGAGTTCCAGACCAGGCAGTCCACCATACACAAAGTCAGTGCAGAGGAAAAGGACAGAGATCACCAGCCCGGGTGGGGACCTGAATGCAACCGGCCGCGGTGGCCGGCCACCAGCACCTTGGTTTACCAAAGACTCGTGTGGTTCATTTACTGTGAGTAACCAAAACATCCCCTGCTGTCACTATACCCTGCACAAAGACACTGGGTCCCGGGGCAACCATCCCTATCCACGGAGGGGTCAACATCCAGCTGCCACTACATCTCCCCCGGGTACCCCATAACGGCAGCGATGGTGTCCCACCTCACCACACACCGTGGGTGGCGTCACGAACTTAATACAGCCTAGCCTGTACATCTACGCCCCCCCCTTTTATTTGGCGTGTCCGCGAGACCCCTGGGTCTGGGGACCCTCAAGTCACCCCCTTAGAAGGTCCAGATTCGAGCAGCGGCGGCTGCTGGCACGGGGGCGGCACACCCCGAAAACTTGCTGTCACGAACAGGATACTTACCCATCCACTTACCTGGTGGATGTGCGCCTTGAATTGGACAGTCAGCGGTGATCCGTTGAAAAGTTTTCAGAAGTCGCCATTTTTGCCGCCATTTTTAGGCGCGAAAACTGAAGCCCAGCGTCTTCTTCTCCGAGAAAGGGCGCAAAGCTGAGACTCCGCCCCCTGGGAACACGGCCGGAAGGTGAACTCCGAGGTCGTAAAACGAAACTAACAAGCTGAAAAACAGAGTGCTGGAAAAAGACCAAGGGGGAGAAGCGGGGAGATGTCTGCACCAAACCCCGATGGCGGAGTGGCACCGGCCGCTGGAGCGTGCCCGGTGCTGCCTGGCTACCCCAGTTTGATGGGAAACCCGATGCCCTGCAGATATTCAGGAAGAAAATATGTACTATTCTCGATTTGTATGCCATGACTGGCAAGCAGCGTGCATCTGTGGTACTCAGGCAGCTGACCAGCGCCGCTGAGCAGGGGTTGGAGACTTGGGCAGACGCTGACCAGGTCTCAGTAACCGCCATTTTTGACAAACTACAGGTTGCTTTTGAAACCCGTACTGAAGCGGAGCTGTGGATGCATTTTTATAACTGCCGACAGCGCCCGCAGGACAGTATTCGAGACTACGCCTTGAGGCTGCAGACGGCCCTACGCACGCTTAAGCAGGTGGACCGTATTAATGAGGCTGAGAGCAACAACATGCTGGTGGAGCAGTTCCTGCAGGGGCTGGGGTCCGCTGAAGATCGTAAGAAACTACGACTGTAGTCTCTAGAACACTAGGACTTAAGCTTTGCGGTTCTAAAAGACCGGGCCATTAAAGCACTACAGTTGGTCGATGCTGGTGCCACCGACCCGCCGTCCTGGCCGGCTGACACCACTCCCGTCTCGGTAGCAGCCTCCTTGTTGGCCTGCCAGCTCCCGCGGCAGCGGCCGGGACTCCGAAGGACCTGTCGTCGCAAGTCCAGCGCCTGAGTGATGACGTCGCCAGGATCCTCGCCGCCTTGCAGCTGCTATCGAAAGCCAAGCCAGCGGAGAAGGTACAGCTCGCTGACAGCCTGAAGGATGTCCCGTGGATGCAGCGGAGGAGGAACAATGATGACCTGTATGGACCACCCTTCTGCTACAAGTGCAATAAGACTGGTCACTACTCCCGCCGGTGTCCTTTAAACGAGCAACCCCTGAGGCCAAGGGCCAATCCTCAGGAATAGATCCCCAAAGCCCAACTGATTGGCGTGATCGATCTGTTGGAGGTCGCCCCATCATCTCCCTTGCTGTGGACGGTATCTCGACCTACGCCCTTCTTGACACCGGTTCGCAGATAACGACTATACCCTATATACTGTACAAACGTTATTGGTCTGACAGTGAGCTCACTCCCCCGGATGCCAGTTTGACCATCATTGCGGCCAACGGACTCCCTATGACCGAAGGGGGGTTTAAGGAGGTGACCTTGAAGGTGGGACGAGTGGAGCTGAAACATCAAGGGCTGATTGTAGTACAGAATGACCCCAGTGACTGTAACCCAAAAATGGTCCTAGGGACCAACGTGATTGAAAATTGCATGGGGGAAGTGCTGCACCTATTGAAACAACTGTCTGTCACAGCAGGGGGAGGCCAGCAGACGGCTCTGCAACGTGAAATCCGGGCTCTCCTGCAGCAGCAACAGGTGAACCTGTTGGGTGGAGAGATTGGTGGTGTGCGAGTGATGGATGTAGCGCCTCTCGTGGTGCCTCCGCTGAGTGAAATGATGATTTGGTGTAGGGTAGCAGTGGGTCCCCATGGACAGGATTACCCGGCAGTGATGGAGCCTCCTCCTTCTGAACATTGGCCCACAGTAATGGCAGCCAGAGGGGTGATTGATGTCAAGAAAGGATGAGTGCCCGTGAGAGTGATGAACTGCGGAGAGGAAGAGGTTAGGCTACCACGTTACGCCACCATTGCTAAATTATTCACTGTAGATGCAGACGCCATCCTCGTAGCAACCTCCACAATCACCACATCACAGCCAGGCAGTGATACCCCACCCGAGCAATTAGAAGAGTGGTGCCAAGAGCTACATGTCGGCACCGAATCCACACCTGCACATCACAAAGAGGGGGTGTACCGGGTAACGCAAGAGTATTAGCAGGTATTTAGTAAACACCCGTTAGATTTCGGGAGGATCAAGGGGGTTCAGCACCATATTCCCACCGGCACATATCCACCTATCAAAGAGAGGTATAGGCCGATTCCACCTGCACATTAGCAGTGCGCCAAGGACATGTTGAGGAACATGAAGGAGGCAGGGGTCATTCGTGATAGTTGTAGTCCCTGGGCAGCTCCATTGGTCCTGGTGAAGAAGAAGGACGGCACCATGAGAATGTGTGTGGATTACCAGAAGATTAACCAGATAACGC
This sequence comes from Anomaloglossus baeobatrachus, assembly GCF_048569485.1. Taxonomy (NCBI): domain Eukaryota; kingdom Metazoa; phylum Chordata; class Amphibia; order Anura; family Aromobatidae; genus Anomaloglossus; species Anomaloglossus baeobatrachus. The sequence goes on along the minus strand of NC_134354.1, from coordinate 710,114,990 downwards.
ATAAAGATGCGTACCCTCTTCCTCGCATTGAAGAATCGTTGGCTGCGCTAAAGACTGTTGATTATTTCTCTACTCTTGACCTCACCAGCGGCTACTGGCAGGTGTCGGTTGCGGGAGAAGACCACGAGAAGACTGCGTTCGCTACCCCGATGGGTCTCTGTGAGTTCAACAGCATGCCTTTTGGGTTGTGCAATGCCCCAGGAACCTTCCAGAGGCTCATGGAGTGCTGCTTGGGACACCGCAATTTCGAGACAGTTCTGCTGTACCTGGATGACGTTATCGTCTACTCCAAGACGTATGAAGCCCATTTGGAGCACCTCGCGGAAGTGTTTGAAGCCCTCTCCAAATACGGGATGAAATTGAAGCTCTCTAAGTGTCATCTGCTGAAGCCCAGAGTGCAACGGTGTGGCCCCTGACCCCGAGAAGATCACTGCCATCCAGAGTTGGCTGCAGCCTACCACAGTTAAAGAGGTGAGGCAGTTCCTGGGCCTGGTGGGCTACTACCGCCGCTTCATCAAGGGTTACACCAAGATGGCAGCCCCCATGCAGGACCTCCTCGTGGGACAGACTAAGAATGGCAGAACTGCCGGGCCCCCATTCGCCTGGGGTGAAAAGCACGAATAGTCCTTCCAACGATTGAAGTCGGCCCTAACCGGAGAAGAAATTCTGGCCTACCCCGACTATGGCCTTCCGTTCATCCTCTATACCGACGCCAGCAGTGTGGGTCTGGGTGCTGTCCTGTCCCAGATGCAAGATGGCAGGGAAAAAGTAATCGCTTATACCAGCATAAAGCTTCGGCCGACGGAAAGGAATCCCGACAATTACAGCTCCTTCAAATTGGAGTTCTTGGCACTTGTCTGGGCAATAACAGAGAGGTTTAAGCAATACCTGGCATCGGCGAAGTTCACAGCCTACACGGACAACAACTCTCTGACACACCTGGACACGACAAAGCTGGGGTCCCTGGAACAATGCTGGGTAGCCCGGCTAGCCAACTATGACTTCACTATCAAGTACAGAGCCAGCCGCTAGAACACCAATGCGGATGCCTTGTCCCGGATGCCGCACCTACCTGATGGAGGGTTGGATGAAGATGGGCTGGAAGAAATCGAGCTGCCCGCGTTCCATCAGCCAAGGGACGGAAAACCTTATGTAGGTTAGCAGCAGGCAAACTTTGATCAGGAGCCCGCGGTCCGGCTGGTCAAGATGATGATTTCCCAAGATGCTTCCAGGTTAGAGCCTGCTGCCCCTTTAGAAGCGCAGCGGCTATGGAAAGAAAGGGATCGCCTATATTTTCAGCAGGGCAAGCTGTACAGGGGACTAATCAACCCAAAGACACATGAGAAGATCTGCCAGCTTGTGGTTCCGCAGGCATACGTACCCATGGTTCTGAAGGGTTATTACGACGGGGCCGGACATTCGGACGGAAGAAGTTGGAGATGCTGCTAACGGAGCGCTTCTACTGGAGCGGGATGAGAGAGTCCGTAGAGGCCTGGTGCCAAGAGTGTGGTCCCTGTGCGCGGAGAAGATGGGACGAAACTGTAATGCCTGCCTGGATCCACAGACTCAGATGGGCTGTAAAGGGGAGGCTAGAGGGAAGCCACTCACCAAGCAGGACCCCCAGAACCCTGAAACCCTTTAACCCCTCTACAGGGATTTGGAATTACACAGGGAACTGGAGATCACTACCTGTGGAAGGCTGCAGTCCGATGAGAGTAGTAGTCAGGCAGGGTCAAACCAGGAATTGCGGAACAGGGACAGAATCGGCAGGCAATGACGTAGTCAGCAAACGTAGCAGAGGTGAAATCCGGATCGGGCAGCGAGGTACAAAAACAGTAGGCAGGAGGGTAGTCAGAAAACACGCAGAAGTCAACACACAGGAATCGCCAAACAAAATAGGACGTAACAGGAGCCAGGAAAATCAGAACTATCTCTGGCAGTGGTCATGTGACAGGAGGGGGAATAAGAAGGGTGTGGTGTCTTCCCATTGGCTGTAGCTGAACGTTGGCAACTTCAGCTGGAAGACACATGCCACCCACAGTCAGCCAGCGGTACTGCAGATCCCATGCTTACCCAGCCCAGTGGATGATCGGAGCCTGCGCCCACCGCTGGCATCGACTCCTCTCCCATCATCAGCACCATCCACGGCAGGAACACGGCGTCGCCTGGCGATCGGAGCAGAAATCGCTGGAGCAGACTCCGGCGGAGACGAAACAGAAACCAGCCAGAAGGCCCCGCTACAGCCAATTGTCACCCGCCAGCCGTTGGAGCTAGTCGCCTTTGACCATGTCAAGCTCATGCCTAGCCGGAGCGGCTATACGTATGCCTTGACCATCATAGACCATTATTCCAGGTTCATGGTGGTGGTTCCCGTCAAAGATTTAACGGGCCGCACTGCAGCAAGGGTCTTCCAGGCATACTTCTGCCGGCCACATGGTTACCCGGAGAAGGTGCTTACAGACCGGGGCCCGGCCTTCGAGGCAAAGGTTTTTCAAGAGTTCTGCAACTTGTACGGGTGCAAGAAGATTCGGGCTACGGTCTACCATGCCCAGACTAACGGGATGTGTGAGAAAATGAATGACTTGGTTCTCAACCTCCTCAAAACCCTGCCTCTGGAAGAAAGAAAGTTGTGGCCCGAGAAGCTAGCCGACCTGGTGGACATGTACAATAATATCCCCTGCAGCTCCACTAAATACACGCCTGCGTACCTGATGAGGACCCGGCCTGGGAAGTTGCCGGTGGATCTAGAATTGGACATCGAGGTACCTGAGACCATCTCCCCCACTGCCAATTGGGACGTCAAACGCCAGAAGCAGTACCGGCAGATCCAGGAATATGTAGAAAGGAACCTGAGCCAGAGCAGAGAGAGGCAAGAGCAGCGCTTTAACAAACGAGCCTGGGCTGCCCCCTTTGGACCTGGAGATGTGGTACTGAAGAGGAAGAGAAGGACGCACAAGCTAGATGACCAGTGTGAGAGGACCCCTTATGTTATCCAACCCACTGGATGGAGAGACCAGAAAACGTACCTTGTCAGTCGTGATCAGGGAAAGACTATGGCCACTGTTTCCAGGGACCACCTGAAGAAATGCCCAGAACCCCTGAAGATTTTGGAGGAGGTTCCCCCTCCTACACCGAATGTGGAACAGAAGAAAGAGGTGATTTTCCGGCTGATTGGCCTATGCAGAATGGAGCGGTGATTGTTCCCGTTATCATGTTCCCACAACCCGTGGAAGATAGAGAGCCAGAAGGGCCTATCAAAAGCACCCCAACACCAGCGCCCAGGGATGCACCTACACCCCGTTCCCGTAGATCTCTGCCAGCCATACCTGACGTTGGGTAAGAGGGACCTGGACTTCCCTCTCCCCCACTGGTTCCATGCGAACCTAGAGGGCTCAGAAGGTCCACACGCCCTAACTTGGGTCAGCCACCGCTCAGGTACAGGGAGACCGCAATCAAGTGAGTGGTGCCTGTCCATTGTGTAAATATGAGTATGAATGAATGCCAATTAACTGAGATCTTCACCAGATTAAAATGCTTAGGTAGCGGTTCCCAAGCTCCCCCAAGTTTGAAGTCCCTGTTGGGACCGTCTGTTGTTTTACAGTCCCGTTTTACAGTTAAAAGACAATGGCCATGAACAGGCAGGCCAACCCAAAAACTATTGGGTCTTGTAAATAATCCCTGACCTACCTTGTCACCCTGCAGCAGTCTCTGGAGAGGCTGATTGGAGGAAGGGCCCGCGGTGGAGTCGGCCGAGGCCCTGTCACTAGCAAAACCGGTGACTACCCTCCGGGTCAGGGGTCCCCTGGACGTGGGGCTCTTGAAAAAGGACTGCCGGGTAAGGAACTTTTAACCCGGCCCGTACGGGCAAAACCCGGCCCTAACCTGGACTTGGGCAAGGGGTGCCAACCTGTGTTTTAGAAGTGGCATCAGGGCTAGGTTGTTTTGGATGGGTGAGGTGAGAAGGACCTGGTCCGTCCCGTCCCGGTTTTAAATGTGCAACGTCTAAGAAAAGTGCCTCCCGTAAGGGAAGAAACCAAATGTACTTCGATGTAAATATGTTAGTATATTTGTAATATGTGTATTACCCCTTTTCTCATCTTTTTCAGTTCCTGTTCAATAAATGTTGGTGGTCGGACAGCCCGGGGACGGTCTGTATTAAACCAAGGGGGAATGTGACGCCCTAGCAAAACCAGGAAGTCACAGATAGGCCCCCGCATAACACCCTTCCCTCACTTAGGAAACACACAGCCGACCTGAAACCCTAGTTACCCCCTTAGGGAAAGACAGACACGCCAGTGGGCGGGACCAGGCGGTTGGACACGCCCACCCAGGGGTCTAGACTGCCCAGGGAGGGAAACCAAGTAGACGAGTTTGTAGTGCAAGTTGAGAGGAGTATGGCTGGAGCTAGATGTAGCTCCAGCACAGGAGGTTCAAGTTGAACGGTGCCAGGGCCGGAGCCCTGGTGTTTTTGGCTAGGTGGCAGACGGTGGTCTCCGTTAGCAGGAGACGGGAAGACGGCTCGGCAGATCTGCGGTGGGCCGGGAGAGGGTTGTAGCCCGCCGGTACCAACCCGGGGAACCGACCCGGAAACCGTAACATAAAAGGGGGTACTCGGACCCTGAAGCCAGGACCGGAAACCAGCGGCTTGGTTAATTAACCGATTGAGGCCAGGATTATAGGTCCTATCCCACCCAAAGTCCCTCATAGAAGACAACAGCCCACCGACAGGGATAGGAGGTCACCGCCAGGGCCCATAGATCCCACGGACCAGCGTCTGTGGGCACGGCTCCTTAGGCCACATCCAGCTGGGAGTGGACTCCTGAGTTCCAGACCAGGCAGTCCACCATACACAGTGCAGAGGAAAAGGACAGAGATCACCAGCCCGGGTTGGGACCTGAATGCAACCGACCGCAGCGGCCGGCCACCAGCACCTTGGTTTAGCAAAGACTCATAGAATCATAGAATATTAGAGTTGGAATGGACCTCCTGGGTCATCTAGTCCAACCCCCTGCTAAAAGCAGGATTCATTAAATCATCCCAGACAGATGTCCGTCCAACCTCTTTTTAAAGACTTCCATTGAAGGAGAACTCACCACCTCTCGTGGCAGCCTGTTCCACTCATTGATGACCCTCACTGTCAAAAAGTTTTTTCTAATATCTAATCTGTGTCTCCTCCCCATCAGTTTCATCCCATTGCTTCTAGTCTTTCCTTGTGAAAATGAGAATAAAACTGATCCCTCTACAGTGTGATATCCTTTAAGATATTTGTAGACAGCTATTAAGTCTCCTCTCAGTCTTCTCTTTTGCAAGCTAAACAATCCTAAATCCTGTAACCGTTCCTCATAGGACATGGTTTGCAGTCCAGTCACCATTCTGGTCACTCTTCTCTGAACTTGCTCCAGTTTGTTGATGTCTTTTTTAAAATGTGGTGCCCAGAACTGGACACAGTACACAGTATTCCAGATGAGGTCTGACCAAAGAGGAGTAAAGGGGATAATGACTTCACGTGATCTAGACTGTATGCTTCTGTTAATACATCCTAGAATGGTGTTTGCCTTTTTTGCTGCTGTGTCACACTGTTGACTCATGTGTGGTTCATTTACTGTGAGTAACCAAAACATCCCCTTCTGTCACTATACCCTGCACAAAGACACTGGGTCCCGGGGCAACTATCCCTACCCACGGAGGGGTTAACATCCAGCTGCCACTACATCTCGTCCGGGTACCCCATAATGACAGCGGTGGTGTCCCACCTCACCACACACTGTGGGTGGCATTGTGGCGCCGTGGACTAGCCAGGTAGTCACAGTTAGAGCCCCACACAATACCTGTCCCCTAATAAGGTGTCACCAGCCAACCATTAAAACCCTAGTCACCCCCCTCAGGGCTTGATGGGCACACCAGGGGGCGGAGCCAGGTGGTTGGCCACACACACCGAGGAGTTCAGAGAGCCTGAGGCAGGAAAACGTCAGTCAGTCAGTCAGTCAGTGAGTGGAGTTGACTAGAAGAGTGGAGAATGGAAGCAGGCCTGTGCCCAGGTCTGCAGCAGTCTGACAGGTTCCACGGTGCGAGCCCGGGCACCTTTGGCTAGGAGGCATATGGAGGCCTCTGCCTGCAGGAGCCGGGAAGACGGCTTGGTGGAACTGTGGTGGACCGGGACAGGGTAGTGACCCGCCGGTACCGATCCGGGGAACTGACTCGGAAACCGGAGCACAAAGGGGGGTACTCAGACCCTGAAACGAGGTCCAGAAGCCACTGGACTGAGTTAATTAACTGATTGCGGCCAGGACTATAGGTCCTTTCCCACCCAAAGTCCCGACTGAAAACAGCAGCCCAACGAGGGGGATAGAAAGCCACCGCCACAGCAGAGAGATCTCACGGGCCAGCATCTGCAGGCAAAAGGGCTCCTCCGACATACACAATCCGGGGAGCAGACTCCTGTATTGCAAGTTCAGGTAGTCCATCAACACTCAAAAAGGTGCAGGAGAAAGGCAGAGACCACCAACCGGGTGGGGGACCAGACTGCAGCCGGCTGTGGGCACCGACCACCATCATCTTGGTTTACCAGAGACTCGAGTGTTTCATTCTAATAGTGAGTACACCAGTGCCCTCCGGCCGCCCATCTCCCTGCACCGCCAAAACACCCCCAACGGGTCCCGGGGCCACCATCCCTACCCACGGTGGGGTTAACATCTTGCTGCGCAACATCTCCCCCGGGTGCCCCGTAACCGCAGCGGTGGTGTCCACCTTTACCACAACCCGTGGGTGGCGTCACGAACTTAACCCCGGCTCCGGCCGTAAACCTACGTTCCCCCAAAAACGCCAGCCCCTTTCAGATCGGAGTGACCACAGGGCCCCCGGGTCCGGAGACGCTCGAGCCACCCACCAGCGAGCCCGACCCGAGCGGCGCGGTTGCAGCCGAGGCCGGGGCGGTACAGCGTCACAAACTTAATACGGCCTAGCCCGTACATCTACATCCCCCCTTTTATTCGGCGTGTCCGCGAGACCCCCGGGGCCGGAGACCCTCGAGCCACCCCCTTAGAAGGTCCGGATCTGAGCAGCGGCGGCTGGTGGCACGGGGGCGGCACACATGCAATTTTGCATTAAAACGCTGCAGCTCAAAATACTGCTGAAACGCATGAAAAAAAGCAAAGTGCGCACATAGCCTAAGGCTACACTCACACGAGTGTATGAATCGGACGAGTGCAATGCGAGAAAATCTCTAATTGCACTTGGACCAATGTTAGTCAATGAGGGAGGGCAGTTGGTCAGGTTTTCTCGCATCCAGATTCTGCATGAGAGAAAAGTCGCAACATGCTGCGATTTGTTGCCGAAATTGTGCGAGCCTCGCCATTACAAGTCAATGGGTGCAAGTTCTGTGCTACATGATAGAATTGTATCCATAAAAACCGTGCGAGAAAAAAATAGACGGCACACGGACCCTCCTAGTGACATCCGTTGTTATGGATACAATTCTATCATGTAGCACAGAACACTGTAAATAATCCTGTTAATGACTGTAAATGACTAATAGCTGCTGAGAAAAAAGAAGATTGCACACAGATGACAATTGAGAAAAAATCGTCCTACTCTCCTGGATGAGAATGGAACCGTTTTTTCATACGTTCGTGTGAGTCCAGCCTTACAGTGAAACTTACCATATTATATTCGCTGTTGTCCAAGTGCTCCTGGACCTGTAGATCTGAAATTGTATCTGGTCCATTTCATAGGACAAAATCCAGCAAATGATTTCCCCTTGTTGGTTCATCTACCATCTCAGGCCTCCAACACACATCCGTTAAACACGTGCGTGTTTGGTCCGTTTCCGTATATACCGGAGACACGGACAAACGTGCACCAATGTTAGGCTATGTTTGAGGTCACACGTGCGTTATTCCATGATGTCCGTGTGTGCGTGTACGTGATCCGTATGTGTTTCCGTTTTGCACGGAAGCATGTCCGTTTTCTGCACGGAACACGCACATGTGGCGCCCTAGGACCGGGTCGCCACAACAGCATTGCCCTCCAAAAGGGTTAATGCTGAGCCTGGAGGTAATTGGGAGATCCATTGGCCAGCAGGTTTAACACCCAACACAGTTCTCCCTCCGGCCAGCAGGGGGAGCTCTGAACCTGGAATTCCAGGGAGCCTTCCTCTACCTGACCAGAGGGAGGAAGTGGAGTCAGTCTGAAGGGAGTAGTGAAAGTGAACAGACGCAGAGTGAGCTGTCCTGTGAATCTGGGGCCTAGAGCTGCAGCAGCTTGGCCCAGAGAAGCAGGAATAGCTGAGAGGCAGCAGAGAGACTCAGACATCGGAGTCTGTGGTTGCCAGGGTATAAAATCCGTCCCTGGTAGCCGAGTCCGAAGGGCAGGAGAGCTGCAAGCCCCTGGCCCAGAAAGATCCAAGGTACAGCTGCAGCATCAGGGCCCGGTGTAGACTCCAGCGGAGAAGCACCAGAGAGAGGGTCTGCGCAGCCACCTACAGAAAGAAGGGACGTGCCATCGGTCCCAGCAGCAAAGAGGGCCATTGCTGGATTCAGAGAAGCCGGGTCCTATCATCACAAAGCAAAGTACAGGAGTAGGCCTCATACTCAGCTGGCTAGAAAGATCATCCCAAGTACTTCCAGGCCGACCGGATCCCCATCACCACCTGTAACGGTCTCCCAGGACTGGACTGTTCCCAGAGTAAAAGAGGAAAAGGTAAAGAGACTGTTGTTTGTGCCTGGTTCTTTCCTCGCCTGTCGGCCCTGCACCGTGTTAGCCACACAACACCATAGACTTTCACGGGCACCAACGGTATCCCGGGGCATCGCTCCACCTGTGGGGAGCAGTACCATCATAGCTGTCATAACATCACCCCGGAGTTCTCCCATAACAGCGGCGGCTTAATAGCCGCATACCACAGGTGGCGTCACGAACATTAACTCTAAATCATCAGCCACATATTCAACTGACACCCACCAGGGCCACGGAGCCGGGCCCAGCCACCACTGACTACCACCGGACTAGTCCGGCCCGGCACCGGGTGTCCCATAGCCCTGGGGTGGGCGAGTCAACTTTTGGCGCTGTGAACAGGATTTCGTGCCCGGTTCCACCGGGTACTGTGCGCCTGAATAATTGCGCTTTAAAGACTGTATTACTGCGTGTTTCACTGTTTGAAAACTGCCGCCGCCATTATCCTCACTGAGCGCAGGAAGAAGGGGGGCGTGCCTGACAAAGAGCGCGAAGGGAGCGCGCCATCAGAGCAGAGCGCTGTTAACCCCGCGCGACCCGGAAGGAAATTTGAAAAGTGAACGGAGCCTGGTAAGGTTCACTAAGGGGGAGAAAGATGTCCGACGCAGAGGGAGGGCAGGTGGCTGCCATAGCCCGAGACGCCGCAGCGCCCGCCGAAGCGATCCCTGTCGCCGTCGCCCCATCCCCCGCTGTAGCGCCGGTAATGCCGATCACCATGCCGTACATACCGGGCGCAGAATGGCTGCCGCAGTATTCCGGGGAGTCCCATACCTTGAGCGACTTCAGAGAAAGCCTGCACAGCTTATTCCGGGTGTATCCGCTGACTGAGAGCCAGAAGGTGGGCATATTAATGGGACAGCTAGCCGGCGCAGCCCAGCGTGAAGTGAAGTCCTGGCCTGATACAGATAAAGGGACAGTAACCCAGATACTGGCCAAGCTAAAGAGTACTTTTGACACCCGCACCGCAGCAGAGATAAAGATGAGATTCTTTGGGTGCAAGCAGCGGCCCACAGACAGCATAAGGGACTATGCCTTAAACCTGCAGGAGGCCCTGAAAGCAGTTAAACAAGTGGACCCAGAGAGTGTACGTGAAGAACACAAACTCCTAACTGAGCAGTTCATAGAGGGGCTCCTGTCAGATGCCCACAGGACCCAGCTGCGTATCATGGTCCTGCAGAACCCTGCTCTGGACTTTGCAAAGTTTAAGGACCAGGCCATCCGGGTACTGAGAGAATCTACACCGAATGACCCAGTGCCCCTCCGGCCTCTTGCTATCACGTACCCCGGGGTGGTGCCTGCAACACGAGCCACTGCAGGGGCTGAGGCGCAGTCCCTGGATAAGGATCCCACTGCAGAGCTCAGACAGCAGTTCCAGGAGCTGACCAAGACTGTAGCTGCCCTTGCCAAGATCGTGCAGTCCCTACAAGTGACCCCATCGCCTGCAAAAATCGAGTTGGCCTCCAGCCCAGATGACGTCCCATGGATGCGACAGAGGAGGGTTCCGCCGACCCGAGGCAGAGACACAGACCGGTATGATTCAACGGGACAACCGATCTGCCGCCGCTGCAGCCAGGCGGGCCACATTGCACGATACTGTCCTTTAAATGGGCCGAGCCTGGGGCCAGGAGCCGACCCCCAGGTGTAAGGAAGCCCGGCTCAACCCCCAGCCGCAGCAAGTATGTGGGAGGACGACCGGTCCTTCCTATTGTGCTGGATGGGATCCCTTTGAATGCCCTCCTGGATACTGGGTCCCAGGTAACGACCATCCCCTATAAACTGTACAAAAGATATTGGGCTGATTCAGACATTGACCATGGCCCAGATGATGATTTAACAATTGTGGCCAGTAATGGTCAGCCCTTACCTCAAATTGGGTATAAAGAAGTAACCATTAAAGTGGGGCGGGTGGAATTGCCATGTCAGGGGATGATAATTGTAGATATTGATCGCAAAGAATCTGACCCGCTGGTAACCATTGGTACAAATGTGATAGAAAATTGTATTGCCGAAGTGATAATTTTGTTGCAGCAGGCGTCTGAAACTGCCAGCTCCGGGCAGCAGCGTGCCCTACAGAGGGAGATCAGAGCCCTGATGAGGAGGCAGCAGGTGGAGCTGGCCGGAGGAGAAATTGGCAGTGTGAGGGTAAGTGACCCCCTACCCATTGCAATACCCCCAAGAAGTGAAATGTTGATATGGTGTCGGGCAGCAATAGGCCTCAAGGGTCAGGATTACCATGCCTTGGTAGAACCGGTGTATTCAGACAGTAGGCCTGGAGTCCTGATAGCCAGAGGGGTAGCAGACGTCCGCAAGGGGAGAGTGCCCATCCGTGTCCTGAATTGTGGGGAGGAGGAAGCCAAATTGCCCCGGTACGCCACTGTAGCAAAACTGTACACTGTCAGCAACAACACCATCAAAGCAGTGGAACCCTTGATCCCGTCCGACCAGGCGGAAGACAAGGGCTCCAAGGGGCAGCTGGAAGACTGGTGCCAAAACTTACATGTGGGCACCGACTCCACCCCCTCACACCAAAAGAATGGGGTTTACCGGGTGGTACAGGAGTACGAGCGGGTCTTCAGCAAACACCCCCTAGATTTTGGGCAGGTGAAAGGGGTTAAACATCAAATCCCCACGGGTGATCATCCCCCCGTTAAAGAGAGATACCGCCCTGTACCCCCCGCACAGTATCAGCGTGCCAAAGAAATGTTACGGGAAATGAAGGAGGCTGGGGTTATCAGAGATAGTTGTAGCCCCTGGGCAGCTCCACTAGTGCTCGTAAAGAAAAAGGATGGTACAATGAGAATGTGTGTAGATTACAGGCAAATTAACCGCATTACACATAAAGATGCTTATCCCCTACCCAGAATAGAGGAGTCACTAACAGCTTTAAAGTCAGCTAACTATTTCTCCACCTTGGATCTCACCAGTGGGTATTGGCAGGTTCCCGTGGCAGAGGCGGACAAGGAGAAGACTGCATTCACGACGCCGATGGGCCTCTGCGAGTTCAACTGCATGCCATTCGGGCTCTGCAACGCCCCAGGGACATTCCAACGGTTGATGGAGTGCTGCTTGGGCCACCACAACTTCGAAACCGTGCTGTTGTACCTGGATGACGTCATAGTCTACTCCAAGACTTATGAAGACCACCTGAAGCACTTAGCAGAAGTGTTCGAGTCTTTGTCAAAATATGGCCTGAAGATCAAGCCGTCCAAATGTCACCTCTTGAAGCCAAAGGTACAGTACCTGGGTCATGTGGTCAGCGCAGAAGGTGTGGCACCTGATCCGGAGAAAGTCACCGTAATCAAGGACTGGCCAAGACCCACCACGGTAAAGGAGGTGCGGCAGTTCCTTGGGCTGGTGGGCTACTACCGAAGGTTCATTGATGGTTTCACCAAGATAGCAGCGCCCCTTCAAGATCTCCTGGTGGGCCAACCAAAGCAGGCTAAGAAGCAGAGCCCTCCATTTGAATGGAGCAGCCAACTAGAAACCTCCTTTGTCCAGCTGAAAGGGGCTCTCACGGGAGAAGAAATTCTGGCCTACCCTGACTACAGCCAGCCGTTTGTACTATATACAGACGCCAGCAACGTGGGCCTGGGAGCCGTTTTGTCCCAGGTGCAGGGAGGCAGGGAGAAGGTGATAGCGTACGCCAGTAGGAAGCTTCGGCCCACAGAAAGGAATCCAGAAAATTACAGTTCCTTCAAGCTGGAGTTCCTCGCTATTGTTTGGGCAGTGACTGAACGCTTCAAACACTATCTGGCGTCGGCCAAGTTCACCATCTTCACGGACAACAATCCGTTGACACACCTGGCAACAGCCAAGTTAGGGGCGTTGGAACAGCGATGGATGGCCCGGCTGTCTAACTTTGACTTTACCATCAAGTACCGGGCTGGCAAGAAGAATAACAATGCTGATGCGCTGTCCAGAATGCCTCACTTACCCGAATCTGGAGAAGACCTGGATGAACTCGAAGAGATAGAGTTACCGGCTTTCCATCATCAGGGCGTTTCCCAGTGTGAGCATGCTGTGGGAGTGAAGCGCTCGAGCCAACACGAGGTCCCGGTTAACCCATTACTCCACCATAATTGGGAAGAGACACAGAACGGTGACCCGGCGGTGCGATTGGTCAAAGAAAAGCTAGCACAAGCTGAGACTCATCTTGGTCCAGATGCTCCAGAAGAAGCCCAGCAGTTGTGGAAAGAGAGGGGACGACTGTTCACCTACCAAGGCAAGCTCTGCAAGAGACACGTCAACTGGCGAACAAATGAACTTGTCTGGCAGATCGTGGTTCCGCAGAGGGATGCTCCAATGGTCCTAGCAGCTTATCATGATAACGCAGGCCACTTTGGGTGGAAGAAGTTGGAGGCCCTACTCCGTGATCGGTTCTATTGGGTGCACATGAGAAAGGTGATCGAGAAGTGGTGCCGAGACTGTGGCCCGTGTAACCTGAGGCGGAAGGATGATGCCAGCCAAAGGTCTCCCCTACAGCCAATTGTTACGAAGCAGCCCCTGGAGTTGGTGGCCCTGGACCACGTGAAGTTAACACCAAGCCGGTCAGGCTATGTGTACGCCCTCACAATTGTGGACCATTACTCTCGTTTCCTGGTAGTAGTGCCTGTGAAGGACCAGACAGCCAGAACAGCAGCTAAAGCGTTCCAGGCATCCTTTTGCCGGCCTCACGGTTATCCGGAAAGGGTACTGACCGATCAAGGCCCTGCGTTCGAGGCGGAGGTGTTCCAAGAGTTTTGTAACATGTACGGTTGTAAGAAAATCAGAACAACACCGTACCACCCCCAAACCAATGGACTGTGCGAGAAAATGAACCATGTGGTTATTGATATGCTGAAGACTCTACCTCTGGAAGAAAGGAACCAATGGCCAGAGAAGCTGCCAGATCTGGTCGACCTGTACAACCATATCCCAGTAAATTCGACCAACTGCAGCCCCGCTTACCTGATGCGAGCCAGACCTGGCAGGTTGCCTGTAGACTTTGAGATGGGGACTGTGTCGCCTGAGGCGGTTCAAGAAATAGAGGATTGGGATACAGAACGGCAGCAGCAGTACCGTAAGGTCCAGGAATGCGTAGAGAGGAGCCTGTCTCAAGCCAGAACAAGACAAGAGCAGCAGTACAATCAAACGGCCCCAGCAACTCCCTTAGCACCTGGAGAACAAGTCCTCAAGAAGAAGCGGAGGACGCATAAATTGGATGATCAGTGGGAGAACGAGCCCTACACCATTATCCCCTCCAACTTTGACAACAGTAAGGTGTGCCTCATAAGCAAGGACGAAGGCAAGACTTGTCAAGCAATATCCAGAGACCGCCTGAAGACGTGCCCTGAGCGGTGCAAAGTTCAAAGGGAAGTGGAGGAAGTTCGAGAAGAAGGGGAAGAGATGATACAAACGATCCTCGGCAAATTCCCCAAGACTTGGACCCGCATAAATGGTGCCGTAGTGGTACCGGTCCTGACGTTCCCACAGTTGGTCGAGCCAGAAACAGAACAGGTTCCGGATCCACCCAAAGAACCGTCCGCCCCGACACGCGGTGACACGCCAGCAGTGGAACAGGAGGATCAACCCCCTGTCAGTGGTGAACCTGTCATACCCTTGGCGATTCCTAGACCACATGGGCGATCATCATGCATACCTATTGGGGTTAGGCCTACCGGTAGTGCTGAGATAGGAGACACACTAAGTAGTCAGGGACAAACACCAGAGCTACGCAGGTCCCAACGCAGCACTCGGGGACAACCCCCTCTAAGGTATAGGGAATCAAATGTATAAAGGAGAAAGAAAGAGTATTTATTGGAATGTAAATAGTTATGCGAAATGTCTGTAATGTTGTGTACAAAATGTTTTTCTTTTTCTTTGATTGTGAAAATGGACAATTGGGCCACTAGACTATGGGTGGCCAACACCTAAATTGTTCATAGTTAGCACCAGTGTGCTCGACACCCCTGAAGAAAAACCCGTCCGGCGTGCATAGAGTGGGGTCATCAATGCTCTGACGCACGCCCAGAGCCTACGTTGGGGGTTTTATCGCGGCGGGTCCCCCATGGAGCAGTGTAATGGACACCCGGCAGGGAGCCACACTGGACTCTTATAGTACTGTTTGAATTTGTAACGTTAAAGAGAATGTGCCTCCCATATTGGGATGAAATGTATGACATGTTATGTTTTGTTTCCACAGTCCGGGAGTACTGAATTTAACTAAGGGGGAGTGTGGCGCCCTAGGACCGGGTCGCCACAACAGCATTGCCCTCCAAAAGGGTTAATGCTGAGCCTGGAGGTAATTGGGAGATCCATTGGCCAGCAGGTTTAACACCCAACACAGTTCTCCCTCCGGCCAGCAGGGGGAGCTCTGAACCTGGAATTCCAGGGAGCCTTCCTCTACCTGACCAGAGGGAGGAAGTGGAGTCAGTCTGAAGGGAGTAGTGAAAGTGAACAGACGCAGAGTGAGCTGTCCTGTGAATCTGGGGCCTAGAGCTGCAGCAGCTTGGCCCAGAGAAGCAGGAATAGCTGAGAGGCAGCAGAGAGACTCAGACATCGGAGTCTGTGGTTGCCAGGGTATAAAATCCGTCCCTGGTAGCCGAGTCCGAAGGGCAGGAGAGCTGCAAGCCCCTGGCCCAGAAAGATCCAAGGTACAGCTGCAGCATCAGGGCCCGGTGTAGACTCCAGCGGAGAAGCACCAGAGAGAGGGTCTGCGCAGCCACCTACAGAAAGAAGGGACGTGCCATCGGTCCCAGCAGCAAAGAGGGCCATTGCTGGATTCAGAGAAGCCGGGTCCTATCATCACAAAGCAAAGTACAGGAGTAGGCCTCATACTCAGCTGGCTAGAAAGATCATCCCAAGTACTTCCAGGCCGACCGGATCCCCATCACCACCTGTAACGGTCTCCCAGGACTGGACTGTTCCCAGAGTAAAAGAGGAAAAGGTAAAGAGACTGTTGTTTGTGCCTGGTTCTTTCCTCGCCTGTCGGCCCTGCACCGTGTTAGCCACACAACACCATAGACTTTCACGGGCACCAACGGTATCCCGGGGCATCGCTCCACCTGTGGGGAGCAGTACCATCATAGCTGTCATAACATCACCCCGGAGTTCTCCCATAACAGCGGCGGCTTAATAGCCGCATACCACAGGTGGCGTCACGAACATTAACTCTAAATCATCAGCCACATATTCAACTGACACCCACCAGGGCCACGGAGCCGGGCCCAGCCACCACTGACTACCACCGGACTAGTCCGGCCCGGCACCGGGTGTCCCATAGCCCTGGGGTGGGCGAGTCACACACACGGACCCCATGAAAGTCAATGGGTCTGTACGCACAGGTACGTGACACGGATGCATCTCCATATGCTCCGTGTACGTTTTGTGCTTTTTTGTAGCGATGTCGGTCATTCTTTCTTTTCCTGTGTATGTCGGTCAATCTCCCTCAGTCCGTCGGTCTGTCTCTCTCTCTGTCTTGAATAGAATAAACCTGGCTCAACCGTGTTTAGGAGGTGCTCTGAAGTAAAATAGTAACAGAGTATAGTAAGATAACTTCAGCACTCAGAGGTAATGGAAATTCATAGACGAAAAGATTTGTATACTTATTTTATTGTGAGAAAATAATTTTTTTAAAATAACTTTTTTATATGTTACCAACGTTTCAGTCTATAGAAAATGGCCTTAATCACGGTGATAGGAATCTATCAGAAAAAACTTAATATTCAGTTTTTTTCAAAATGAGAGTTGCTGGAAATATGTATCACAATTTCTTGAAACATACATGTATGTAGATATTCAGGTGTGTCCACCAGATTAAATGTCACTGGAGTGTGAGCTATTGTACGCCCACAATCATCAAAAGTGTCCTTGATGACAATAGTAAATTCTAGAGATATGTGTCTCTTTCCCAAAGGGATGAATAATATCCTTTTATATAGTGATAGATGTGAGCAATAGAGCCTGAAAAAAGTGCTGCTGTATCACTTGTTTGGATGAAGTCCCACTGTTCAGTTGAATTATACCAGGTCCCGCTATAAAAGGATTATAGTGCCGGGAAAAGTGGCTGCAGTGACTTGTCTGGGGGAACCGGTTCAGATATCAGATAGAGACACCATTGGAAAAAGTAGTTGTTTATTTATTTGCATAATAGAATTGCATTGTTAGAATTGTTATAGTAACCGTCATATCCAGAATCAATATACTCATAGTGTAAATTATACTGTACTGTATTCTTATAATTTGTCACCTTCCTTATCATTGTACCCTAGCTACCAAAATTGTTTGTGTTAAATAAATAATCTTCGGTTCAAGTTACCACTGCATCTTCATCTTCTGTGCCGTTGCATCCTCGCACCTGTTTACAGTTTCTTCAGTAATTTGCACTTGTGTTTACCTCCTTTATTAAGGGAGTCTGCTGCATCCTGTGTGTGTATTTGTTTCTATGACCCTGTCTGGTAAATAGCATCACCTTTTTGTTATATTTATAACTAGATGTAATACCCGGCATTGCCTAGGATAGTTGTGGCGCCCCAGGACTAGAGTTGAGCGCGGTTCTAGGTTTGTGGTTCTCCAGTTCGCGGCTCGAGTGATTTTGGGGCCTGTTCTTGATCGAACTAGAACTCGAGCTTTTTGCAAAAGCTCGATAGTTCTAGATACGTTCGAGAACGGTTCTAGCAGCAAAAAAACAACTAATTCCTAGCTGGCTTTACGCTGTAATAGTGTAAGTCACTCTGTGACTCACACTATTATGAAATTTCAGTGTATAGTGTGCGGGAACAGCGCCCTCAGATCACTGCTGTTTGTATAATGGCGATCGCCATTTTTTTTTTTTTTTCCTTGTCTTCCTTCCCTAAGCGCGCGCGTCTTGTGGGGCGGGCCAGCATGTCAGCCAATCCCAGACACACACACAGCTAAGTGGACTTTTAGCCAGAGAAGCAATGGCATGTGTGATAGGATGTCCATGTCACATGTCCCTGCATTATAAAACCGGACATTTTCCTCCAGGACGCCATTATCTCTTCTGCGTCCTTGGTGTCAGACATCACTGGCGCAGCTCCGTCCTGAGTCCTATCGCCGATACAGCTGTATGCGCTCCATACACAGCGCTGGACAGCTTAGGGATAGCACTTTCTATCAGTCCTTTTAAGGGCTCGTACCGGCAGGGTCAGAGCCATAGGTGACAGGTCCTGAAAACAGAGACAGCGTCTGTGTAGCCAAGGTCAGGGATTTCCTCGCTGCATTTCCCCATTAGGAGGGAATAGAAAGGCAGGCTTCCTTTCCTCTACCCAGAGCCCCACAACCCTGGCACTGTACCCTCCTGTCCTCTGCACACTCCAACTCATTATAACTAAGCCATTATACTAGCAAACACTGAGTGTACCTAGTGGCATCCTAAACGTGGCTATTTGACTTCTGTATAGTCCCAGTAGTGCACAGATATTTGCAGCACGTCTGCCTGCATTGCACACTCAAACTGATAGTTACTAAGCCATTATACTAGCAAACACTCAGTGAACCTAGTGGCATCCTAAACGTGGCTATTGGACTTCTGTATCGTCCCACTATTGCAAAGATATTTGCAGCACGTCTGCCTGCATTGCACACTCAAACTCATTGTTACTAAGCCATTATACTAGCAAACACTCAGTGAACTTAGTGGCATCCTAAACGTGGCTATTGGACTTCTGTATCATCCCACTAGTGCAAAGATATTTGCAGCACGTCTGCCTGCATTGCACACTCAAACTCATTGTTACTAATACATTATAATACCAAAAATTGAGTAAACTTAGTGGCATACAAGAAGTGGCTGTTGTACTCCATTAGTGCCCCACTGGTGCAAATCTATGTGCAGCACCTCTGCATGACACCCTCCTGCTCTGTTTTTAATAAGCTATAATAATAGCAAAAAATGCTGCCATTTAGTGGCATCATAGAACTGGCTGTTGTATTCCATTAGTGCCCCACTGGTGCCAAGCTATTTCTAGCACCTGTGCAGGACACCCTCCTGCTCTGTTTTTAATAAGCTATAATGATAGCAAAAAATACTGCAACTTAGTGGCATACAAAAAATGGCTGTTGGACTCCTTTATTGTGCCACTTGTGCCAAGCAATCTCAAGCACCTCTGCATTCTACCCTCATGCACATTTTGCTATGCTAATTTTATAGCAAACTCAGGGAATTCCTTGCTGCATTTGATCATTAGGAGGGATAGAAAGTGAGGCTTCTTTTACTGTCCTGGTACCCACAGAACACGGCCACTGTACCCATCTGTCCACTTTTGCCACGCTATTTAATTTGCCCAAAGAGCTGACTCTTTTTCTGCCATCCTAAAATTGTCTGGAATACTAAGTTAGTGTTCCTTTGCTGCCAAGCAAGGTACAACACATGTGCATTCTACACTCCTTTCCATTTCTGGAATGCAATTATTAACTGCAGGTAGTCCAGCCAATCTGTGACGAAGGTGCAGGCGTGGATATAATGTAGCCTGCATCCAATGATGGTTCTCTCGATGTCTGACAGCTCAACAATACCTTCTGTTTCCACTTCCAAAATAAGTGATGACCTGACAATCACACTCCCTGTTGCGGGTAAAGGAGTGGAAGTTCAGTGTGAAAAACCATGTGTGACTGCTGTCCCCACAGTCACAGAGGATGAAGAGCACGCAGATGCACTTGATGGGGTAGGCGGTGGTTGCACAGGCACGCTAGGCCGCATTGTAGCACAGTGAAATTCACATTGCGACTTATGCTTCATTTTAAGTTGTGTACAGGGTGGGCTCCCCAGTATGCAGCAAAACCAGGCAACAGGAAAAGGACTCTAGGCAGTTGGGTTGATAAATGATTGTTTAACTTTACCAAAACAAACAATAAGAACCATGCATACAATTTAAATAATTGAACAATCTATTCTGTTGCCTACTACCTGCTAATCCCTCTGTGTAGCAGTAATTGTGTGTTTGTGCGTGTGTGTGTGTGTGTGTGTGTGTGTGTGTGCGAACACGACTTACCAGTGGCGCATCACAAGAGCTTCCAAGTTATCTACCTAAACAAAGACAAAACACATGACCCCCCCTGAATACCCTTGTTAGCTGAAGCCTCACAGATAATGCAGATGATAACAGTGTGAATGCAAACCACACAGCTCTGCAACACAGTCATGGAAATCTTGAAAAGCAACAGTCAATGCAAACATGTGTTGCTGTCCCTCTATGATTTAAACTGTACGTGACAATTTGACAGTGCAGAGGCAGCAAGTCTTATTGTCTATATAGACGGCCTACCCAGAACAGATATGTGTTTTGCTAATAAAACAAAGTGTTGCGTGCCCGCATTATTGTCTGGGCACAGCCTACCGTACCCGGGTACTGTGATGTCCAGTTGCCAGAAATACAGACTTTACGCTCCTCTCACGGTAAATAGTATAGACAGCACCGTAAGAATGTTGGTCTGTGGCACAGGATGCTGCTCACTGACGTTACAGTGCTCATCATGAAAGTACAACACAACTCCCCTCACAATTGAACGAACTGTTTCCGCGGTGGCTCCTTGCTGTAACACACACCTTTAGCTTTTCCTTCTGTTCATAGACAGCATCTCCAAGTCCACACCCGAAGAGCAATTTTATATTGCTATAGTGACCAAAGGCAGATCCAAAAAAACAGCAGCCCCTTGTGTGTAGTCTGCAACAATGCATGCAATGAACGGCAAATAAGCATATTGCGTTGACAGTTGCTAAAGCTGAGCAATACACTTTCACGCTGTCAATTCATATCCATGTGATACTTCATGGAGGAAGTACTCAAAAGTGTGAGTTTTTGCCTTCTACTTACAGATTGTTGACAAATCTTACAGATTCCATGACTTGGGTGATCCTTTGCGATGTCCAAAAATTCACAGGCTAGGAAAGGCTTACAGCCCATGCGACCTGCATAGCCAACACGACTTCTGTTCAGAGTCAAAGTTGTGGTCCAGGATTCAGTTGTTGACGTGCTTCCAGTACTTTGTCTCTGGCCAGGAAGACGCAACGTAACCTCGTCGTCAGTAGCATCCTCCTCCACCTCCTCTGCTGACCTCATCGACTGGCTGACTTTGGTTTGACAGTAAGTGTGGTCTCCAACCTCATCAATAACCCTGTGTGTTTTCATTCCCCTCGTCCTGAGTCCTCCGAGACAACCTCTTCCTGCCCTGACCGAATAGTAAAGTTGTCATTCCAATCAGGTATCTGTGCTCCTCATCATGTTCCCCATTGTCTCCACCAGGAGGATTTACTTTTTGGAAATGAGGGTGTAGATTAGGCTCAGCACCTTCTTCATCAGTGCCTGGATCCCACTCACAAAGCTTCTGGCCATCTGCGCAGATCATTTCCCCTGTCTCATGGAACTCGCTACCTCAACACGTCAGATTATCTGCTACACCCGCAAGCTTCAAACTGAATCTGAAAACTTATCTGTTCAGAAATGACTATAACCTTCAATGACACCACCACCATACATACTTGACGCTCAACCTAAACCACTCCTACTGTCTCCTCCCAAAAATCCTTTAGAATGTAATCCCGCAAGGGCAGGGCCCTCTTTCCTCTGTACCAGTCTGTCTATAGTTACTTGTATATGTATTCTGTATGTAACCCCCTTCTCATGTACAGCACCATGGAATCAATGGTGCTCTATAAATCAATAATAATAAAAATAATAATAACTTCCTTGTCTGTACTCATTGCAGCTTTGGAGCAGACCTCTGATTCCCAGGCTATAGTGCGACTGAACAGCTATGCAAACTCAACCATCTCTGTTACCCCATACTCAGCAGGGCTGGTGGAAACTTGAGAGCTGTTAGGAAGCAAGTGCGATTGGATTGACACCACAGAGGAATGGAGTATTTGGGATCTTGAAATTGGGGTGGAGGAGAGGCCACTTTATGGAGCACTTCAGATCCATTGAAGCAGCTGCTGTTTTGGCCTCATCTACATTTGTTAGCGATGGTCGTGTCAATGAAAAAAGGGATCATATCAGATTATCCATGGGAAGAAGTACACTTGTTCTTTTGTATGGTATTTGTTGTTACAAAACAGTGACGCCTTAAACGCAAGCAGCCTGCTGCGGTTTCAGTTGCGCCCAGGCATCAGCTGCCATTTAGGCCTGTGCCTCGGGTTGTCCAGCTGGCTGCTTTCTCCTCCACGTCTAAGTGTGGAGAGGCAGCTAGTGCGCATGCGTGTGCCGATTTACCCCAGCCGCAGCCTAACTCCAGTGTTTCGCCTAGTGAGTATGCTCAGCCTGACTGTGCCATTCCTGAGGCTAAAGGCTACTTTACACACTGCGATATCGGTCCCGATATCGCTAGTGTGGGTACCCGCCCCCATCTGTTGCGCGACACAGGCAAATCGCTGCCCGTGCCGCACAACAGCCGTCACACATACATACCTGTCCGGCGACGTCGCTGTGACAGGCGAACTGCCTCCTTTCTAAGGGGGCGGTCCGTGCGGCGTCACAGCGACGTCACTGAACCGCCGCCCAATAGCAGCGGAGGGGCGGAGCTGAGCGTGACGTAACATCCCGCCCACCTCCTTCCTTCCTCATAGCGGCCGGGAGGCAGGTAAGGGGAGCTTCCTCGTTCCTGCGGCGTCACACGCAGCGATGTGTGCTGCCGCAGGAACGAGGAACAACCTCGTTACTGCTGCAGTAACGAGATTTGAGAATGGACCCCCGTGTCGCCGATTAGCGATTTTGCACGTTTTTGCAACGATGCAAAATCGCTTATCGGTGTCACACGCAACGGCATCGCTAATGCGGCCGGATGTGCGTGACGAATTCCGTGACCCCAACGACTCCGCATTAGCGATGTCGCAACGTGTAAAGCCCGCTTAAGTCTTCATTTCGGGCTACAGCGCATGCTCCCACACTTAGTGCGAAAAGCCTCTTTGCACAGGTACTTGCACTCCGTGCCGGGTCTAAGTCCTGTGTTGTGCCTAGACACCATGCTAAAGCTGATAGTCTTTTTTCAGAGACTGTATTTCATGCAACTGACCATGGTCAGGCACTTACTGCATCAGAAACTAGGTCCGGCAATGAACTCTTTGGCCCTGCCCCTGATGTGGGGGGCCCATTTAGACCACAGGGCATCAGGTGTCCTGACGATGTGGCCAGGCCACTCCCAAATGGCTTGCAGAGGCCCGCCCCTATGACTTGTCACCTCATTATTGATGGTCAGACGATGACTGGTGAGGTGTTTGGGTCATGACAGCCATGAGGTCATCATTGAAGTTGCGGTTCCAAATAGGACGCTAGTTATGCCACTCATGACGTATCACTCTGCTTTTGTCTCCAGGAGGTGCATTGTGGTCCACCCTGGTTTGGGGCGGATCCAGGTTATAAAAGGGGCTGGAGACAACAAGGAGGTGCGCAGTCTTCTATTATGCTCCGAAAGAGCACACCTCCATGTGTTGAACCCATTGCAGCTTTAGGCCAGAGGTAGGCAGGGATAGGGCGTCGATGCAGGCCGCCACCACAGTTGGTAACGCAGAACGGTTAAGACCAGGTCCTGTCCTACAAGTCCTGCTTGTGCAGCCCAGTGGCATTAACAGGCCTGCTGCTGCTGATGCGCCTGCTGTCCACAGGTGTGGCCCCAATGCACACGGTCAGCGTACTGAATGGCCCCTGTGATGTTAACAGGGAGTTCCTGGGCTGGGTGGGCGTGTGGACCCTGTGACGCTAACAGGGCTCCCAGTCTCAAGATCCGAGTGGCGTCTAACTTGGTTCAGGCTACTATTAGTTTCATAGCCACGCAGCTCTGTATCCTCCACCTAACCTTCCAGTTGCCAACCTCTCCTTTTCCATCTGGGAGCACGGTGGACACTGACTGCTGATGGGGATATATACCTTTCTCTTTCTTTTCTTATTAATTTTCGTTATATAGCGGTAACATAGTATATACCACTTTATCCAAATCTGCCAGTCCCACCGTAACAGATGGTGTTTCTTCATCAAATGTTACTTTTGCTTAACCACCAAACCCACGGACCAAATCATTTTTCCCCTTTCCAACACACCTGTTCCCCTTTCCACCAGCATCTGTCCTTTTTCAACTCATTTTGTATATGACCAAAAGTGCAACTCTGCAGGGACACCGTACTCAATGCCATCTCAGCACAGCAGCCAGCCCTCGGTCCCTCAGATGTGGACAAGTAAAAGAGCATTTCCTCCTATCCATGACAAAGCGTTGAGATTCACTCTGTGCAGCACTGGTGTTTAGTGGAAAAGCAGATCTAAGATTGCGTACCACATTCTGCAGATACTCCTGTATACGTGCGTCCCTTTCTATGGCAGGAATTATTTCGCCAAATTTTGTCTTGTACCGGGGATCTAACAGTGTGGCAACCCAGTAGTTAGCATTACTTCGAATTCGTACAATCCGAGGGTCATGTTGTAGGTAGTGCAGCAAGAAGACGCTCATATGTCTTGTGCATCCAGGAGGACCAAGTCCTTGGTGTGTTGGTGGCAGAGAGGTGAGAATCATGCCTCCTTCCTCTGCCCTCTCCCCCCAACCTCACACAACCGAAATGTGAGCAAGCGCTCACTCATCTGCTGAGTCTTCCATGCCCATCGCAAGTTCGTCCTCCATTTCTTCATAGCTCCTGCACCTTCCTCAACACTTTTTGCAGATACTATGCGCCCTTGTTAATCCCTATCCCCCACCATAACTGCTGCCTAGGTGCCGCTTACCGTATGGACCTTGTAGATCTTATTATCTCTTCTGCATATGACTCCTCCTGTACTTCCTCACCTTCCTCTTGGACCAATACCTGACTCCGAATAATGCTTACAGTGTGCTCCATCATGTAGATGACCAGAATTGTCACGCTGAGAATGGCATTGCCAGTGCTAAACATCTTCGTCGACATTTGTAAACTGTGTAGAAGGGTGCATAGGTCCTTGATCTGACACCACTCCAGCAGCGTGATCTGCACCACCTCTGGATCAAGTTAGCCCAGGGTATACGTCATAACGTATTTCAGCAGGGCTCTGCGGTGCTGCCACACACGCTGCAACATGTGCAGATTCCAATTCCTGCGTGTCGGAACATCGCATTTCCGGCGTTTAACTGCCAGAACCTAAGACTTCCGGAGCGATGAAAGTTGTTGAGCTGCTGGGTGCGAAGGATGAAAGTGAGCACATAGCAGCGTGCCCGCTGCACAAGGCCGGGATGGTATTTTAAAAATTGCTGGAGAATCAGATTCAACACGTGAGTCATACAAGGCCCGTGTGTCACATTGCCCTGACGAAGGGCCGCAGACAGGTTTGCATCATTGCCGCACACGGCTGTTAAGTCACCAACGTAGTCCACTCAATCAATTTGTACTCTGGTCCCAATGGGAAGACACCACACCCTTTTTTAGGCCCCTCCTGTCTGCAGACCACTGCCAGACAAAGCTATTAACCTCTTGTTACTGTTACCCCCAGTTCAGTTTTATGAGTTTGTGTGCTTGTTACCTGACTACGTTTCCTGCTTGCTGTTTATGTACCTCGTTGGCCGATCCGCATTTCACCTCTGCTTGTTTTCTGATTAAGTCCTGGCCATCCCATTCTGTTCCTCTTCCTCAATTAATGTTTTTGACCCTGCATGACTACTATTCTCTGGAACTGCAACCTTCCACAGGTATTGATCAACTTGGGCCCTGTGTAATTCCAAATCAGTGTATAGGGGTTAAAGGGTTTCAGGGTTCTGGGTGTCCAGCTTGGTGAGTGGCTTGCCTCTAGCCTATCCTTTACAGCCCATCTGAGTGTGTCGATCCAGGCAGGCGTTACACCGTGCCCTCTGCAGAAGGCCATGTAGGCCGGGATAGTGTTTTAAAAATTGCTGGACAACCAGGTTCAACACGTGAGCCATACAAGGCACGTGTGTCACATTGCCCTCAAGAAGGGTCGCAGACTGGTTTGCATCATTGTCGCACCCGACCTTCCCTGACTGCTGGTTGAGTGGAGACAACCATTGATGAAACTCGGTCTCACTCTCCAGAGCTAACCGTCCACAATTCCTCAGCGGTGTCTCACATTTCCCCTACATTTCAAAGTAAACATTTGACCGCCTGATGGCCTTGAGCTCTGCTGCCAGCATAGTAAGGAGGTGTGTGGGATTCCTTGGGCGCAGTTACAAGGAAGGGTGGCCTGACCACACAGGGTTTGGGCCGAGGTGGAGGACCCACACGAGGTTGAGGAGGCAGAAGCAGTGGAGGAACTTGTACATACAGAGGAAGGATTGACACACAAGTCGTGGGGACGGCAAGACTTGTACAGCAAACCCTCCTCCATCTCTCACCATAGTTACCCAGTGCCCAGTCAGCAACATGTAACTCCCCTGTCTATGCTTACTGGTCCAAGTATCTGTGTTGAAATGCACCCTGTCACACACAGAGTTTCTCAAGGAATCGGTGAGGTTGTGTGCGACCTACTGTGGTAGCGCGGGCACGCCTTTCTTGGAGAAGGAGTGACGACTGGCCATTGGCTCTTGGGGCACTGCAATGGGCATAAGGTCTCGAAAATCCTCGGTCTCAAAAGGGTGTAAAGGCAGCCTTTCTGTTGCCAACAAGTTGCAGATGATGAAACTCAACCTCTTAGGCATGTCATGCCCTTCGAAAATCACGTAAAACACAGCGAGGGGACTCCAACCACAGTCTCCCTCGTTGCCACTAATTGGGCCACACACACCCCACTTGACTGGCATCAGTTGACCCCCCTTTTGAAAAAGAAAAAGATGCTTTGCATGAAGCACTCTGAAAAATACGCGTGCCTTTCCCGTCCCCTGGCTGACCCAGGGGAAGACAAGTCCTCTGAGAGCCATGATTTGTTCATTTTGGTTCTTTTAGAAACACAGCGAGGGGACTCCAACCACAGTCTCCCTCGTTTCCACTAATTGGGCCACACACACCCCACGTGACTGGCATCACTTGATCCCCCTTTTCAAAATGAAACAGATGCTTTGCATGAAGCACTCAAAAATACGCGTGCCTTTCCCGTCCCCTGGCTGACCCAGGGGAAGACAAGTCCTCTGAGAGCCATGATTTGTTCATTTTGGTTCTTTTAGAAACACAGCAAGGGGACTCCAACCACAGTCTCCCTCGTTTCCACTAATTGGGCCACACACACCCCACTTGACTGGCATCACTTGATCCCCCTTTTCAAAATGAAACAGATGCTTTGCATGAAGCACTCTCAAAAATACGCGTGCCTTTCCCGTCCCCTGGCTGACCCAGGGGAAGAAAAGTCCTCTAAGAGCCATGTCCACATTGTCAGTGGACAGACGCGTGTGCTTATCTGCCAGCAGACCCCCAGCAGCACTGAAGACAGGTTCCGAGAGAACGCTGGCTGCAGGACACGACAAGATCCCCAAGGCGTACGTGGCAATCTCAGGCAATTTATCCAGATTGGAAGCCTAAAATGAGCAGGGCTCAAGTTGCACAGTAATGGCATCGATGTTTCCTTGCATATACTCATATATCTGTGTGTCCTCCTCTTTTTCCTTGTCCAGCTCTTTTGTTTTCGCATAAGTATATGTCCTTGTCACTTTCCCATGTGTTTGTGTTGTGTTGTGAGTTGTTTATCACCTTTTGGACACCTTTAAGGGTGTTTTCTAGTTGTTTTTATGTGTTTGTGATTGCCTGCCATTGTTTCCTATGCAGTTCGAGTTCGGTTCGTCGAACGTTCGACGAACCGAACTCGAACGGGAGCTCCGTTCGGCGAACCGCCTCGAGCCGAACCGCGACCGGTTCGCTCATCTCTACCCAGGACCTGGTCGCCACAACAGCATTGCCCCTCCAAAGGGTTAATGCTGAGCCTGGAGGTAATTGGGAGGGCTATTGGCCAGTAAGTTCAACATCCAACGCAGTTTCTCCCTCAGGCCAGCAGGGGGAGCTCTGAACCTGGAGTTCCAGGGAGCATTCCTACAGTCTGACCTGAGGGAGGAGTTAGTGTTCAGTCTGTGAGGAGAGAGCAGAGAGAGGAGACGCAGAGTGTGCAGTCTGGTGAACTGGGGCTGGAGCTGGTTAGCTCAGTCCAGGGAGGCCAGGGCTGCAGCGAGGCAAAGAAGTAGACTTGGATATCAGAGTCTGTGGCCACCAGGGCCTAAAATATTCCCTGGTAGCTGAATCCGAAGGGCAGGAGAGCTGCAAGCACCTGGGCCCGGTGTGGACTCCAGCAGAGAAGCACCAGAGAGGGCCTGCGCAGCCTACCACACAGGGAGAGGGACGTATCATCGGTCCCAGCAGCAAGAGGGCCATTGCTAATCCAGAGTGCAGGGTCCTATAACAGCAAAGAAAGAACAGGAGTAGGCCTCATCTGGCCAAAAAGATACCTCAGTTACTTCCAGGCCGGCCGGAGGCCTCTACCACCTGTAACGGTCTCCCAGGACTGGACTATTCTCAAAGTAAAAGAGGAGAAGGTAAAGAGACTACTGTTTATGACTGTTTCTTTCACTGCCTGTCGGCCCTGCACCGTATCATTCACACCAGCATCACCATAGACACTTACAAGCACCAACTGTTGCCCCGGGGCACCGCTCCACCTGTGGGGAGCAGTACCACCATTGCTGCCGTTCCATCACCCCGGAGGCCTCATACAGCAGCGGCGGCTTAATAGCCGCAAACCACAGGTGGCGTCACGAAAATTATAAACTTTAACAATCACCCCCACTGAAGCCATCTTAATTGACCCCACCAGGGCCACGGAGTCGGGCCCAGCCACCACTGACAAACCCCGGACTAGTCCGGCCCGGCACCGGGTGTCCCATAGCCCTGGGGTGGGCGAGTCAACTTTGGCGTCATGAACAGGATAACGTGCCCGGCTCCCACCGGGTACTGTGCGCCTGAAAAGACTGTGTGTTTTACTGTTGAAAAACTGCCGCTGCCATTACCGCTTGCAAAGTGCAGGAAGAAAGGGGGCGTGCCCAAAAAAGAGCGCGAAGGGAGCGCGCCATCAGAGCGGAGGGTTGTTAACCCCGCGCGACTCTGCAGAGATTTTGAAAAGTGAACGGAGCCTGGTAAGGTCCACTAAGGGGGAGGAAGATGTCCGACACAGAGCAGGTGGCTGCCATAGCCCGAGACGCCGCAGCACCGGCCCAAGCAATCCCAGTCACCGTCGCCCCAGCCCCCGCTGTAGCGCCGGTAATGCCGCTCACAATGCTGTACATCCCGGGAGCAGAATGGCTGCCGCAGTACTCCGGGGAGTCACATACCCTGAGCGACTTCAGAGAAAGGCTGCACAGCTTGTTTAGAGTGTATCCTCTGACTGAGAGCCAGAAGGTGGGCATATTAATGGGGCAGCTAGCCGGCGCGGCCCAGCGTGAAGTGAAGTCCTGGCCTGATACAGATAAAGGGACAGTAACCCAGATACTGGCCAAGTTAAAGAGTACTTTTGACACCCGCACCGCAGCAGAAATAAAGATGAGATTCTTTGGGTGCAAACAACGGGCCA
The DNA here is from genome assembly GCF_048569485.1 of Anomaloglossus baeobatrachus. Lineage (NCBI taxonomy): Eukaryota > Metazoa > Chordata > Amphibia > Anura > Aromobatidae > Anomaloglossus > Anomaloglossus baeobatrachus. The sequence continues at coordinate 710,085,816 of NC_134354.1, read as the reverse complement.
CAGACAGCATAAGGGACTATGCCTTAAACCTGCAGGAGACCCTGAAAGCAATTAAACAGGTGGACCCAGAGAGTGTACGTGAAGAAGACAAACTCCTAACTGAGCAGTTCATAGAAGGGCTCCTGTCAGATGCCCACAGGACACAGCTGCGTATCATGGTCCTGCAGAACCCTGCTCTGGACTTTGCAAGGTTTAAGGACCAGGCCATCCGGGTACTGAGAGAATCTACACTGAATGACACAGTACCCCTCCGGCCTCTTGCTATCATGTACCCAGAGGTGGTGCCTGCAACACGAGCCGCTGCACGGGCTGAGGCGCAGTCCCTGGATAAGGATCCCGCTGCAGAGCTCAGACAGCAGGTCCAGGAACTGACCAAGACAGTGGCTGCCCTCGCAAAAACAGTGCAGTCTCTACAAGTGACCGCATCACCTGCAAGAATCGAGTTGGCCTCCAGTCCAGATGACGTCCCGTGGATGCGACAAAGGAGGATTCCGCCGACCCGAGGAAAAGACACAGACCGGTATGATTCAGCTGGACAACCGATCTGCCGCCGCTGCAGCCAGGCGGGCCACATTGCAAGACACTGTCCTTTAAATGGGCCGAACCTGGGGCCAGGAGCCAACCCCCAGGTGTAAGGAAGCCCGGCTCAACTCCCAGTCGCAGCAAGTATGTGGGAGGACGACCGGTCCTTCCTATTGTGCTGGATGGGATCCCTTTGAATGCCCTCCTGGATACGGGGTCCCAGGTAACAACCATCCCTTATAAACTGTACAAAAGATATTGGGCTGATTCAGACATTGACCATGGCCCAGATGATGATTTAACAATTGTGCCCAGTAATGGTCAGCCCTTGCCTCAAATTGGGTATAAGGAGGTAACCATTAAAGTGGGGCGGGTAGAATTGCCATGTCTGGGGATGATAATTGTAGATATTGATCGCAAAGAATCTAACCCACTGCTAACCATTGGTACAAATGTGATGGAAAATTGTCTTGCCGAAGTGATAATTTTGTTGCAGCAGGCGTCTGAAACTGCCAGCTCCGGGCAGCAGCGTGCCCTACAGAGGGAAATCAGAGCCCTGATGAGGAGGCAGCAGGTAGAGCTGGCCGGAGGAGAAATTGGCAGTGTGAGGGTAAGTGACCCCCTCCTCATTGCAATACCCCCAAGAAGTGAAATGTTGATATGGTGTCGGGCAGCAATAGGCATCAAGGGTCAGGATTACCCGGCCTTGGTAGAACCGGTGTATTCAGACAGCAGGCCTGGAGTCCTGATAGCCAGAGGGGTAGCAAACGTCCGCAAGGGAAGAGTGCCCGTCCGTGTCCTGAATTGTGGGGAGGAGGAGGCCAAATTGCCCCGGTACGCCACCGTAGCAAAACTGTACACTGTCAGTAACAATACCATCAAAGCAGTGGAACCCTTGATCCCGTCCGACCAGGCGGAAGACAATGGCTCCAAGGGACAGCTGGAGGACTGGTGCCAAAAATTACATGTGGGCACCGACTCCACCCCCTCACACCAAAAGCATGGGGTTTACCGGGTGGTACAGGAGTACGAGCGGGTCTTCAGCAAACACCCCCTAGATTTTGGGCAGGTAAAAGGGGTTAAACATCAAATCCCCACTGGTGACCATCATCCCATTAAAGAGAGATACCGCCCTGTACCCCCAGCACAGTATCAGCGTGCCAAAGAAATGTTACAGGAAATGAAGGAGGCTGGGGTTATCAGAGATAGTTGTAGCCCCTGGGCAGCTCCACTAGTGCTCGTAAAGAAAAAAGATGGTACAATGAGAATGTGCGTAGATTACAGACAAATTAACCGCATTACACATAAAGATGCTTATCCACTACCCAGAATAGAAGAGTCACTAACAGCCTTAAAATCAGCTAATTATTTCTCCACCCTGGATCTCACCAGTGGGTATTGGCAGGTTCCCGTGGCAGAGGCGGACAAGGAGAAGACTGCATTCACGACACCAATGGGTCTCTGCAAGTTCAATTGTATGCCGTTCGGGCTCTGCAATGCCCCAGGGACATTTCAGAGATTGATGGAGTTCTGCTTGGGCCATTACAACTTTGAAACTGTGCTATTGTACCTGGATGACGTCATAGTCTACTCCAAGACCTACGAAGACCACCTGAGGCACTTAGCAGAAGTGTTTGAGTCCTTGTCGGATTATGGCCTGAAGATAAAGCCGTCCAAATGTCACCTCTTGAAGCCAAAGGTACAGTACTTGGGTCATGTGGTCAGCACAGAAGTTGTGGCACCTGATCCGGAGAAAGTCACCATAATCAAGGACTGGCCAAGACCCACCACGGTAAAGGAGGTGCGGCAGTTCCTTGGGCTGGTGGGCTACTACCGAAGGTTCATTGATAGTTTCACAAAGATAGCTGCGCCTCTTCAAGATCTCCTGGTGGGCCAGCCAAAGAAGGCTAAGAAGCAAAGCCCTCCATTTGAATGGAACAGCCAAATAGAATCATCTTTTGTCCGGCTGAAAGGGGCTCTCACGGGAGAAGAAATTCTGGCCTACCCTGACTACAGCCAGACGTTTGTACTGTACACAGACGCCAGCAACGTGGGACTGGGAGCAGTCCTGTCCCAGGTGCAGGGAGGCAGAGAGAAGGTGATAGCTTACGCCAGTAGAAAGCTTCATCCCACAGAAAGGAATCCATAAAACTACAGTTCCTTCAAGCTGGAGTTCCTTGCTATTGTTTGGGCAGTGACTGAATGCTTCAAGCACTATCTGGCGTCGGCCAAGTTCACCATCTTCACGGACAACAATCCTTTGACACATCTGGCAACAGCCAAGCTAGGTGCGTTGGAGCAGCGATGGATGGCCCGGCTGTCTAACTTTGACTTTACCATCAAGTTCCGGGCTGGCAAGAAGAATAACAATGCTGATGCGCTGTCCAGAATGCCTCACTTACCCGAGTCTGGAGAAGACCTGGATGAACTCGAAGAGATAGAGTTACCGGCTTTCCATCACCAAGGTGTCTCCCAGTGTGAGCATGCTGTGGGAGGGAAGCGCTCGAGCCAGCACGAGGACTCGGTCAACCCATTACTCCACCATAATTGGGAAGAGACACAGAACGGTGACCCGGCCGTGCGATTGGTCAAAGAAAAGCTAGCACAAGCTGAGACCCATCTCGGTCCAGATGCTCCACAAGAAGCCCAGCAGCTGTGGAAGGAGAGGGGACGACTGTTCACCTACCAAGGCAAGCTATGCAAGAGCTATGTCAACTGGCGAACGAATGAACTCGTCTGGCAGATAGTGATCCCACAGAGGGTTGCTCCAATGGTCCTAGCAGCTTACCATGATAAAGCAGGACACTTCGGGTGGAAGAAGTTGGAGACCCTACTCCGCGATCGGTTCTACTGGGTGCAGATGAGAAAGGCAGTCGAGAAGCGATACCGAGACTGTGGTCCGTGTAACCTGAGGCGGAAGGATGATACCAGCCAGAGGTCTCCCCTACAGCCAATTGTCACAAAGCAGCCCCTAGAGTTGGTGGCCCTGGATCACGTGAAGTTAACACCATGGCGGTCAGGCTATGTTTACGCCGTCACCATTGTGGACCATTACTCTAGTTTCCTGGTAGTAGTGCATGTGAAAGACCAGACAGCCAGAACAGCAGCTCGAGCATTTCAGGCATACTTTTGTCGACCTCACGGATATCCTGAAAGAGTACTGACTGATCAAGGCCCTGCATTCGAGGCAGAAGTGTTCCAAGAGTTCTGTAACATGTACGGCTGTAAGAAAATAAGAACAACACCGTACCACCCTCAAACCAATGGATTATGCGAGAAGATGAACCATGTGGTTATTGACATGCTCAAGACTCTACCTCTGGAAGAAAGAAACCAATGGCCAGAGAAGTTACCAGATCTACTGGACTTGTACAATAATATCCCAGTAAACTCGACCAACTGCAGCCCTGCTTACCTGATGCGAGCAAGACCTGGCAAGTTACCTGTAGACTTTGAGATGGGAACTGTGTCACCTGAAGCGGTCCAAGAGATAGAGGATTGGTATACAGAGCGACAACAGCAGTACCGCAAAGTTCAGAAATGTGTAGAAAAGAGCCTGTCCCAAGCAAGAATGAGACAAGAAAAGAACTACAGTCAAACAGCCCCAGCAACTCCCTTAGCACCTGGAGAACAGGTCCTCAAGAAAAAGCGGAGAGCGCATAAATTAGATGATCAGAGGGAGAATGAACCCTACACCATTATTCCCTCCAACTTTGGCAATAGTAAAGTATGTCTCATAAGCAAAGATGAAGGCAAGAAATCAAGCAGTTTCTAGAGACCGCCTGAAAGCGTGCCATGAACGGTGCAAAATCCAAAAGGAAGTAGAGGAAGTACAAGAAAGTCCCCAAATTCAAGAAAAAGAGGGAGAGATGATCCAAACAATACTTGGAAAATTCCCTAAAACATGGACCCGAATAAATAATGCTATAGTGGTACCAGTATTGACATTCCCGCAAATGGTCGAACCAGCAGCTGAAGAGGTCCCGGATCCACCTGAAGACAAGCCGGTCCCAACAATAGATGTCCCGCCAGCAGTGGAACAGAAGAATCAACCGCCTGCCAGTGGTGAACCTGTCGTACCCTCGGCGAATCTCAGACCACGTAGGCAACCATCACGTATACCTATCAGGGTTAGGCCTACCAGTAGCACTGAGGTAGTGCATACACCAAGTAGTCAGGGACAAACACCAGAGCTACGCAGGTCCCAACGCAGCACTCGGGGACAGCCTCCTCCGAGGTATAGAGAGTAAAAAGAAAAAGTACCTATTAGAATGTATATAGCTATTTAAAATGTCTGTAATGTTGTGTATAAAATGCTTTTTATTTAAATGATTAAGTATATGGACAACTGGGTCACTGGACTATGAGTGGCCAAAACTTCAATTGTTTATAGGTTGCACCTACTGTGCTCTTCACCCCTGAAGAAAAACCCGTCCGGCGTGCATAGAGTGGGGTCATCAATGCTCTGACGCATGCCCAGAGCCTACGCTGGGGGTTTTATCACGGCGGGTCCCCCATGGAGCAGTGTATTGGACACCCGGCAGGGAGCCACACTAGACTCGTATAGTTATTTAAGTTGTAACGTTTAAGAAATGCGCCTCCCACCATGGGTTGAAATGTTCTAACATGTTATGCCTTGTTTTTTTTGTTTCTTCAGTCCGGGAGTACTGAGTTTAACTAAGGGGGAGTGTGGCGCCCCAGGACCTGGTCGCCACAACAGCATTGCCCCTCCAAAGGGTTAATGCTGAGCCTGGAGGTAATTGGGAGGGCTATTGGCCAGTAAGTTCAACATCCAATGCAGTTTCTCCCTCAGGCCAGCAGGGGGAGCTCTGAACCTGGAGTTCCAGGGAGCATTCCTCAAGTCTTACCTGAGGGAGGAGTTAGTGTTCAGTCTGTGAAGAGAGAGCAGAGAGAGCAGACGCAGAGTGTGCAGTCTGGTGAACTGTGGCTGGAGCTGGTTAGCTCAGTCCAGGGAGGCCAGAGCTGCAGAGAGACAAAGAAGTAGACTTGGACATCAGAGTCTGTGGCCACCAGGGCCTAAAATATTCCCTGGTAGCTGAATCCGAAGGGCAGGAGAGCTGCAAGCACCTGGCCCATAAACAACCTGAAGGTACAGCTGCATCACCAGGGCCCGGTGTGGACTCCAGCAGAGAAGCACCAGAGAGGGCCTGCGCAGCCTACCACACAGGGAGAGGGACGTATCATCGGTCCCAGCAGCAAGAGGGCCATTGCTAATCCAGAGTGCAGGGTCCTATAACAGCAAAGAAAGAACAGGAGTAGGCCTCATACTCATCTGGCCAAAAAGATACCTCAGTTACTTTCAGGCCGGCCGGAGGCCTCTACCACCTGTAACGGTCTCCCAGGACTGGACTGTTCTCAAAGTAAAAGAAGAGAAGGTAAAGAGACTACTGTTTGTGACTGTTTCTTTCACTGCCTGTCGGCCCTGCACCGTATCATTCACACCAGCATCACCATAGACACTTACAAGCACCAACTGTTGCCCCGGGGCACCGCTCCACCTGTGAGGAGCAGTACCACCATTGCTGCCGTTCCATCACCCCGGAGGCCTCATACAGCAGCAGCGGCTTAATAGTCGCAAACCACAGGTGGCGTCACGAAAATTATAAACTTTAACAATCACCCCCACTGAAGCCATCTTAATTGACCCCACCAGGGCCACGGAGTCGGGCCCAGCCACCACTGACAAACCCCGGGCTAGTCCGGCCTGGCACCGGGTGTCCCATAGCCCTGGCGTGGGCGAGTCATAGTAACTAAGTGTTTATCTGTCTCTCTCCCACTCTCCCTCTCTCCAACTCTCTGTCTGTTGCTATCTGTATTTCTGTCTGTCTCTGTCTCTTTCCCTGTCTGTCTCTGTCTCTTTCCCTGTCTGTCTCTGTCTCTTTCCCTTTCGGTCTGCCTCTTTCCCTTTCTATCTGTCTCTGTATCCGTCTCTCTACAGAAATCATATTACCTCACACATAAGCTTCTTATACTATGAATGTCCTTCGTTCCTATAGCAACCAATTACAGCTCCTAATGACCTGTAGCTCCCAGCTTAATTGACTTTAATGTAAGCAGGTTTTTTAGGGAATAACTGTAAAGCGCGGGGTTTAAATTTTCCCCTCAAAACATAGTCTATGACATTGCCTGAGTCACATGAGACGTCTTGTTCAAAATTTCGTGATTGCAAATGTGATGGTGCAAATTCCTTTAGCAGACACAGACACACACACACACACACACACACACACATACACACACACACACACACACACACACACACACAGCTTTATATATTAGATTTAATTATTTCACAATTTTTTAAGAGTTCCTTCTATTTATGGTATGTTTTTTATTTTTATATTAATTTACCTGAAACCTCAAGGTTTAACTAGTGTCTGCAATTCGCACATCTTATGATCAGAATTTTGGACAGTAAAGTAGACATTTCATAGTTCTATAAGGATGGGAACAGGTGGATTCTCAGACTAAATTCTTCTAGTTACAAGGAAATCCAGTCTGACATTGGCTGTATGTTATGTATAGCAAGGATATCATTAAAATAGTCACATTACATAGAGTACAGAACATGACATTTAACCTCACTTAAATGTGACTGAGTGAAATCTCATAACTGCATGAAGGAATCAGACGGGAAAACAAGTATTCTTGACATTGTTCGGTGAAATGTGAGCGGTGTCAAGCAGGATCCCCATGAATGAACAATCGGATGAGGCCAGACCTCATTACACATATACTCAAGGAGCAGGTGGTAAAGGTGGCACTGTAACAGAAGATAATAATCAGAGATCAAGAAATTGAGTTGAAAGCACAGACAGTGTCAGAGAAGATTTCAGATAATCTACCGGACATAATCAATGCCATGCTCAACTGTGGCATGAATTAGAAAAAGCTAAGACCATATTGACAAGATGTGAAAGCATAGAAACACTAGTCAGTCATGAACAATTTATTTGTTGGTTCCCTGGTGATGTGGCTGCGTCAATCATTGTGTACTCTCCTGTATCAAAAAGTCAAAATGCAGTTAAAAGGGAATCTGTCACCAGGTTTTTACTATGTAATCTGAGAGCACCACAATGTAGTAACAGAGCCCCTGATTACAGTGATGTATCACTTACTGGGCTGTGTTTTACGGTTTCAAAACAATCAGTGTTTTATCAGCAGGAGATTATCATTACTGGACAACTTGGCATGTGCAGGGTAATCCAGCCACTCCCTGGCACTGATTAGTAACTGTCTGTCACTACATAATGTACACAGAAAGCTGTGGTGCGGGCTGGTTATACAGAACTCAACAACTGAGCTTTCCTCTATCATAACTGCTGCTCCCAGTATACTCAGTGATACATTTCTGAAATCTAGGCCTTTGTCCCTACTTCATGATGCTGTCAGATTACCCTTAATAAAAGAAATAAACCTATGAAGACAACATATTTATTACAAAACATTTATATAAGAGTGAACTGTTTGTGGAAATCTTACAGCTCTTATTACGGTTTACACGGACAGGCTACACGAGAAACTCTGCTGAGTAAGTCCTAGAAATACCTTGGCCTTTTAATCCTTTCACCCTTTTATGACCTAGGACATACATTAAAGGGAAGGTATCGTCAAAAAAAAAAAAAAATAATAACTGAAAAAATGTAAAGTAATAATTTTTAAATGTTTTGTTTAAATATAATTTTTTTTTTTTTTAATTGTGCAAAATATAAAAAAAAATTAAAAAGTTTGATATTTTCCACTGTTAAACACTAGGGGGAGCAGCTTCTGAAATCCTACAGAAATTCCACTGTATAAAAAGCTCAGATTACAGCCTGCCGTAAAGTGGGCGGAGTCTTCTCTCCTGTGTGTGGTGACACGCCTCCCCCTCCTAATCTGAGTGTTTACAACAGATAACAGAGAATGACATGTAAGGACACTATGCACAGCCATTTTCCTGGTGACCAGAAATGTCTAAAGTGTCACCAAGGACAGCAGGAGTATCACACAGGAGAGAATTAGATACACAGCTCAGCAGACAGTATCACACAGGAGAGGATTAGATACACGGCTCAGCAGACAGTATCACACAGGATAGGTTTAGATACAGCAACTCAACAGACAGTATCACATAGGACAGGATTAGAGGGGGAGCGGGTGGGTGTCAGTGGAGACAGTAGCAGCGGCAGAGGGGGGAGGGGCTCGGGTACTCACATGCTCTGCATGCACACAAACACACACATAGCTCTGCTGCATGGACGACGGTGGTGGGGGGAGAGTGGGGCTGGGTGGAGTGGGGGGAGGGGGTGTCATTGGAGATGGTAATCCACTGCTGCACGCTACTCCAGCTGTCGGTAACGTTACTGTTCTAGGATCTGTTAGCATGGTACTGCTTGGTCTTTCAGATCCTGGCTGTAGGGGACAAATGCAGCCCAGCCGAAAGCATGGGCTATGGAAAAATGGCGGCTGAACACACCCACGGCTGTGAATTGGGCAGCCCACATAGGTGTTACCATTTCAGTTGTAATAGAACTAAAGGGGTCGGAATCTGACTACTATCGCCTATGTCCATGAGGTGCTGTAAATTAAGCCTGCACTGTCGTGCTAAAACTTGGAATGTAAAATGGCAGCCCCCATTGCCAGCTTTCCAGCATTATAAAAACTGAAAGACATCTTTATTTAAAGCAAGATAACATTATAACTGCATGTTATCTTACAAGTAATCATTGTTTCGATTATATAAATCCATGACACCTTCCCTTTAATGGCCTTGGTCACCTTCCTCCATTAAATGCGGGCTCGCACAGCTAGCCTGCATTCTTCCCTGCACATGTCCACTTATCGAATCTGCAGACATGTGCGGCTAACAGATCAGAGATCTATCCAAGCCTGTTAACCTCTTAAATTGCGCTGTCAAACTATGACAGCGTGATCTAATATGCTCAAGTGGCGATCATGCCATCATTACTAGCCCCGTGATCGAGGGGTTGTCATGACCGTGTGACGCCCTGGCCTATCAGGTCGTCAGAGGGTATTGTGCAATCTGCCCTTCTGTGCAATATCCACCTCCTCCTTGGTTACAGGTCCCCAACTTAAGATGTTGCCAATACAAGCCAATGAAAATCCTAGGAACACTCTGCACCACACCCACCAGACACACCAGTAGACGGCCTGAGTGGAGTAGGGTCGCCCACTTGGGAGGTTGGTAAGGGGAGGTCAGGAGTGTCAGGAGTAGGTCAGTGGAGCGTAGGAACTGAAGGAGAGAGGAGGTCAGGAGCCGGGCTCCTTGAAAGTAACTAGGTGGCAGACGGTGGTCTGAGCCTAGTAGGAGCTGGACCCCCGGTCGCAGGGGATTGTGAAGAGGGGCACAGATCTTTCAAGGAGGACAGCCGGCGGCCTTGTACCATCACCGGGCTGGGACCAGGGCATGACAGGGTACATAGACCTTAGGTCAGGGAATAGCTTCAGGCAACCTGACAATTCACCCAACGAGAACGGAGCCTTCAAGATCCACTCTCCACCCGCTCCAAAATCGGGGTACTAGCGCAACGAGGGGATAGGACTTTCCACAAAAACAGTCCAGAATATCCTATGTGTGAACTCTGAGAGCAAACTCCCACAGTTAGCCACACTGGGGAGCGGGACTCAACTAGTTTTACACTACAGGGGCCAACTAGCAAGAGGACTTAGTGCCAAGGGAATGGTCACAGATCATCAGGCAGCACAAGTGAGAACGGGACCCAAACTAGCACCCTTCGCCGGCAGCGGAGTCCAGAACTTTGGTTTACCAAGTTGTCGGTGTCAGCTTTATGGAGTACGCAATTGACCCTTTCACCTCCAATGGCACTTCCCAACTCCATCACCGAGTCCCGGGGCATTCCCCCTACACGTGGAGGGTCGCAACACCTGGCTGCCCCCGTCATCACCCTGGGTACTCCCAATCGGCAGCGGTGGTACTCCACCTTACCACACACCACGGGTAACGTCACAAACTTTAACTATACAACCCCCCTGTAAATACCCCCCTTTATTTGAGTGTCCGCACGATCCCCGAGTCTGGACGCCCCTCGAGCCACTGCGGATCCAGATCCGAGCAGCCCAGCTGCTGACGTGGGGGCAGCACAACAGCAGTGATGCAGCTGATGACCCATGCCACTGTCATGACTCACTCCCTATGAATGACAAATCAAAAGGGTCCGTTGAGCTTCTGTTAGGAGTCTCGCCACGGAAAATAGCCAGATATCCCCCCCGGGAAGGACCTAGCCAAGGAGTGCCTCTTTTTAGGAGACCACCATAACCACCATATTAAGTGGCCCTTCTAATCAATATCCAGCTCTTGATGAGTTTAAAGATATGTCAAAGGAACTACCAAGAGCTGGATATTGACTAAAAGGGCCACTTAATACGGTGGTTATGGTGGTCTCCTAAAAAGAGCCACTCCTTGGCTAGATCCTTCCCAGAGAGATAGATGGCTATTTTCCATGTCGAGACTCCTAACAGAGGCTCCACAGACCCTTTTGATTTGCATACTTCCCAGGGGGCAATGCACCTAGGATTTCCCTGTGTTGAGCGCCTTAGCTGGCTGCCAGCAGTGTTTTCTCTGGCTGTTCTCCCTGAGATCAGTGATTGTTTTGTCTCCCTGTGAATAACAGCAGAGCGTCAGCACTTACATTAGAACTGCATTTCTCCTGATCAGAGGGGTGCTGGAGCATCGCTTTGAACAGCAGAAGCAATTGGATAGTGCAGGTATAAAGTCCCCTAAGCGTACTAGTAAAATCAATAAAAAAAATTAGTTTTTAAAATTCTGAAAAAATCCTAAAAGTTCAAATCATCCATTTGCCCAAGTGAGAATAAAACTTTTTAAAAAAATACACGATTAGTATTGCTGCATTCAGTAATGACCAATATAGGCCACGTGACCGTCTTTTCCGGCTCTGACACCTCACACTGCACAATGAATGTGATCTGAGGATTCACAAGCATGCAGTCACATCAACTGAATGCAGACTTGTGGATTTAGACCAGACAACCCCTTTAATTAATTGGGTCAAAACCGGGGTTGCAATTACAAGACAAATCGAGGAAGAATTCTTAAAAAAATAGTTTTTTTATTACTTGCATTTTTTCTAGGATCCACATAGAAGCCTATAGAGAAAAATAGCATCAAAACTGCACAGTACAAAGCGTCTTTAGACCCACCGAGGGCGGAGATTTTATGAGATTCCGCGCATCCACTTTGCTTGGCTATTATTTAAGCCATATTCACATGTAGTGTAAATGGTGCACATTTTCTGATGTTTTTTTTGCGCAGAAATTCTGCTGCATTTTACTGTCCAAGCAAAGTGGATGTGATTTCATGAAATCTTAGCCCCCTGTGTGTCTAAAGACGCTGCTGATATACGATTTTGGTCCTTATTTCTTCCAGTCGTTCTCTGTGGAGCAGAAAACAAAAGATGTCATATAGTGAAGCTTACATAAAAATGAGAAAGTTCTGGCTGCTACAACTATGAAGAAATGAACAAAAAATAAATCCATGGATCTAAGATGAGCACAGATGACATTGCGCCAGTCCTGGTTAATCAAAATACGTGCTAGCAGGTAAGAGACCTCCCATCCAGCCGCCAGGTAGCACTGGCCAGGACACTGGACCGCTGTCCCGGGAATCGACCTCTTATATCTAGTCCCAACGGTCCTGGATACAACTGACAGTGTCGGATTTGGGTCTCCAACCTGTAGTCTCAGATGTCAACTAAATCTCTCCCACTGCCACCGCCCCTCTGACATCTCCTCCTGCCAGGGTTGAAATTAATGGCAAATGGGTTTAACTCGAGTATTTGGCTAGGGCCATGGTCAAAAAAAGCTGTGGCATTCGTAGAACCCCACATTATTTATCCCTATTTATCTTCTTCAAAAGTTGGGAGATATGGGTATCCAAAAAGCTAGGTAAGGAAACAGATTTTAACAGGTGACAAAAAAAAAAAACAGGGCAAGTATTTACTTATAACTCCCAGGAGACAGCTAAGTACTTAATTGTTCTGCCCATAGGTAGATGATTACACCTGCTGACCTGCCTGCTCTGTAGAAATATGCACACTCCCTGGCCGGCACCTCAATTCACCAAGTGACGCTTGCATATAGCAATCTCCATTGTCAGCACCGTCAACAGAATAAAGGCAGCCACCTCAACGGTGAGGTACACCTGCCTTACACTTCTTTATTCTTATAAACACACATGAAATGCAAAAAAAAAAAAGGAAATCCAGCAATTTTGATCATGTTGGTGGTCTTTATCGTGGCATAGCACATTGGACAAGCCCTCGAGACCTACTTTTTACCTAACATCTCAAAACGAGTCGGAGGGAAAGTGAAGCAGGAAAGGGATGGACCACACTCCAAATCACTATATGCCAAATAAAACTAATAGATACAAAATGGAGAGCCTGCCATTAACCTACTATACCTACTGTGTGTATGAAGAAAAAGTGCAGAGATTAAAGGGTGCTTTACACGCTGCGACATTGCTAGCAATTGCTAGCGATGTCAGGAGCGATAGCACCCGCCCCCGTCGTTTGCGCAACATGTGGCGAACAATATCGCTACGGCAGCGTCACACGCACATACCTGTTCAGCGACGTCGCTGTTGCTGACGAACAATCCCTTCTTCATGGGGGAGGTGCGTTCGGCATCATAGCGACGTCACTGCGGCGTCACTAAGCCCAATAGCAGAGGAGGGGAGGAGATGAGCGGCCAGAACATGCCGCCCACCTCCTTCCTTCCTTCTTTCCGATGGACGCAGGTAGGATGATGTTCGTCGTTCCTGCGGTGTCACACACAGCGATGTGTGCTGCTGCAGGAACGACGAACAACCTGCGGAATGAAACACCAACGACATTATGACGTGTCAACGATCAACAATTTTTGCCGTTTTTGCGATCATCGCTTCTAGCTGTCACACGCTGCGATGTCGCCAACGATGCCGGATGTGCGTCACAAACACCGTGACCCCGACGATATATCGTTAGCGATGTCGCAGCGTGTAAAGCACCCTTTTAGACGAACATGCCAAATCATTCTGTAAATTAAACCTCTCGAGAAGCAAATTTTTCCTATCAACCTATTTATTTTACTAACCCTTTCAATATCAATAATTTTGGTTTCGGAAAGGGAACTAATAACTGGTGAAATAATCCATGATAAGATTATCCCAGACATGAAGATAAAGGAAAGATGTGTTCCCTATAGTCAAAGAATAGTATTTTGCAATTATTACATTAAATATAAAGCTGCCATCAATTGGCTTTGTATCGTCTGGTATGTAGAAAGCACAGTGATGAAATCTTTAGTTAAGGGCTATATATCGGCAGGTAAAATAATGCCAAGTAATAGTGTGCCGCCCCAGCAGCGGATCGAACTGCTCGGATCCGTCGGCAGTGTCAGTTCGCGGCTCGAGGGTCTCCGGACCCGGGGGCTTAGGGGCCACACTCTAAAATAAAAGGGGATATTTACAGGTGAGTTATTGTTCGTGACGCCACTCGTGGTGTGCGGTAATTGGGAGTAGTGCCGCTGCCGTTGGGAGTACCCTGGGTGATGGAATGGGGCAGCAAGGTGTCGTTACTCTCCACGGGTAGGGGCAAGCCCCGGGGCTCTGGAAGATGACACTGGGTGCCGTGATGGGGAGATCACTCATGTACTCACTCAGCCAGTAAGCAGCCGCTGACAACCGGGTAAACCAAGTCTCTAGGTGCTGCTGCCTCTCGAGGGGACCTCGTCCGGTTCCCGTCCCCTGCAGTGCTGCCTGATGATCCGTGACCTGCCTCCTGGCACACAATTTAGATTTACTGTAGTGGCCCGGTAGTCTGGAACTTGCCGGGCCCTGCTCCCCACTGTGGCCAAGTCTGGTAGCCTGCTCTCAGGGCTCACGATCGGGATTTTAGTGGGCTGCTTGTTTGGAAAGCCCTATCCCCCTCGTTGCGCTAGTGCCTCGATTCTGGAGCTGGAGGGAACAGTCTATAAAAGGTTCCTCAGGTTAATTGCCGGCTTACCTGAAGCTTCTCCCCGACCTAGGGTCCGTGTACCCCGCCGTGCCTTCATCCCGGACCGGTGATAGGACCTGGCTGCCGACCGTCCACTTTAACAGGTCCAGGCACCTTGCCTCTATCCCCTGCGACCGGGGGTCCGACTCCTCTAGGTCCAGACCACCACCTGCAACCTAGACAGCTACTCTTGGGAGCCACCGCTCCCTGCTTCCTCCACTTCACTCCTTCACTCCACTCTCTTCACTGACACACTATTGACCTCCCCTTCCTGACCGCTAAGTGGGAGATCCTATTCCGCTTAAGTCGCCTACTGGTGTGTCTGGTGAGTGTGGTGCAGGGTGTTCCTAGGATTTGATTTGCTGTTGGAGGCAGCACTGTAAGATGGGGACCCAGAACCATGAGGGATTTGAATACTGCACTAAAGGAAAAGAGCGTGCAGTACCCTGTGACGACCTGATAGTCCAGGGGCGTCGCAATAGTGTTTTATATTATGAATCTCAAAAGTACATAACCACAAGACCCTAAAACTATGCCTTGCACTATATGGTAACTTTGTAGCCATAGACATATATAATTAAGCACATTGTGATTATTCATGCACCTAGATTGTGACTGTTGCAGATCGATAGACAGTAATGTGTTTGCAAGATTTATACCTTTTATAACTGCATGGCACAGGTTGTCATGCATTTAGTAACACCTGCAATGTAAAGCCCGTTTGATCAACTATATGTAGACTTGTGGCAGTCACTTGGCCCAAGGTTGCACTCACTGATAGCATACAAGAGGGTAGACCAGGAGTGCAGAGCTGTCTTTCATGCATCTCACACAGTGAGAAATCTGGCACATTTGGCACATGTTAAATAAAAACATTTTAGAGTAGGACTGCCCCAAAGAGATTTGCGTGGCGGGGTAGCTCAAGAAATTGCAATTTTTTTTGCCAAAAATCTCAAACTTTAAAATAGTCCATTTTGAAATTTTTAGTGCAGTGCACATCATTTTTGAGTTGAACTGTCTTTCTTGTTTTTTTCTATATGGTAACTTTGTAGCCATAGACATGTATAATTAAGCACATTGTGATTATTCATGCACCTAGACTTGTGGCAGTCACTTGGCCCAAGGTTGCACTCACTGATATCATGCAGGAGGGTAGACCATGAGTACAGAGCTGTCTTTCATATATCTAAGGCCCCTTTCACACGTCAGTGATTCTGGTACGTTTGTGCTTTTTTTTTTTAAAAGTACCAGAATCACTGACATACGCAGACCCATTATAATGAATGGGTCTGCTCACACGTCAGTGATTTTTCACTGAACGTGTCTCCGTGCGGCGTACCCGCATGTGCGTGATTGCCGCACGGAGACATGTCCATTTTTTTCTGGCATCACTGATGTCCCACGGACCACGCAGTGGTGTGGTCCATGAAACACGTGCCAGAAAAAACGTGCTTTTAAAATAAAAAACATTTTAACTCACCCGGCGTCCTGCGATGTCCTCTGCAGCCCGTGCAGCTTGCTGCTTCTGAGCCGGCTGATTACTGTCGCGCATATTCATGATGCGCGACACAGCCGACCCGGAAGCAGCTGCTGCAGGGGTCAGCGCCGGCCGGATGCTGCACCGTGGGAGCGATCAGCACCATGGAGAGCGGGAGCGGGCGCAGGTGAGTTGATTACTAAGTGCAATCATGGGCCACGGAGAACGGAGCCCGGATTGCACTTAGACAAGTGTTGTCTAAGTGCAATCCGGGCTCCGTTCTCCGTGGCCCATGATTGCACTTAGAAAACAACTCACCTGCGCCCGCTCTCCATGGTGCTGATCGCTCCCGCGGTGCAGCATCCGGCCGGCGGTGACCCCCGCAGCAGCTGCTTCCGGGTCGGCTGTGTCGCGCATAATGAATATGCGCGACAGTAATGAGCCGGCTCAGAAGCAGCAAGCTGCACGGGCTGCAGAGGACATCGCTGGACGCCGGGTGAGTTAAAATGTTTTTTAGTTTAAAAGCACATTTTTTTCTGGCACGTGTTTCATGGACCACACCACTGCGTGGTCCGTGGGACATCAGTGATGCCAGAAAAAAATGGACATGTCTCCGTGCGGCAATCACGCACACGCGGGTACGCCGCACGGAGACACGTGCAGTGAAAAATCACTGACGTGTGAGCAGACCCATTGATTATAATGGGTCTGCGTATGTCAGTGATTCTGGTATGTTTAAAAAAAAGCACAAACGTACCAGAATCACTGACGTGTGAAAGGGGCCTAACACAGTGAGAAATCTGCTCTAAGCTATTATGGGGCATGTTCTTTCTCTAGCATGTTGCTGTCTACTTATGATTGGTCAGGATCTTACAGGAAGGATAAGTACATGCCCATAGTAAATCTCTCTGATAACAACGAAAAGGGAAAATTAAAATAAAATATAATATAAATAATATAAAATATAATATTATAAATAAATATAATATTATATATAATAATATTATATATAATAAATAATATAAAATAATATAATAACAAGAAAAATTTGGTGAAAATGTCTCTTTCGTGTTTTTTTGGGAATCCCTATAAATACAAAAATGTCAGCGGTGTTAAAGAGATAGTCTCAACCCACTCAACACACACCACACACAGACATATGGAAAAAGGGAAAAAAACATCAGCTGACCACAATTACAATATTCTGAGAATGGTGCATGGATCTTCAAGACCAAGAAAAAAGGAAGTATGTGTGATCCAGCACCAAAAATGGGTAGAATTCCAACTTTCTTTGAACTCTTAAAAAAAAAATCACATGAAATTAAAAAAGCTGCTGGAGGTCCAGAACTCTTTACGTGTTTTTGACATTATTGTCCTTATTCATAGGTATAATCAGGGCTGTATTTTGCCTTTGTGCTGCCCTAGGCACTTTAAGTGGTCGCGCCCCTTAGTGACAACGTAACACTGAGTTTTCGCACACGACATCTGTTTAAGGCAGATCTACTCTGTAAAACACTTGAAAAAGTATCAATGAGAAACGAAGGGCACTAACCCCCCCCATGGGATATTCCCACCACACCGTCCCCACTTATATAGTGTGACTGTCACACTGCCCCTAATAAACTACACACTGCCCTCCCTTATAAATTATACCCACCACACCTTCCTCAATTATGAAATATGATCTGTACATTCACCTCACATCATGCTGCCTCCTCCTCACAGTGTCCCATGCATGCTGCCCCCTCCTCACAATGTCCCATGCATGCTGCCCCCTCCTCCCAATGTCCCATGCATGCTGCCCCCGCCTCACAATGTCCCATGCATGCTGCCCCCTCCTCACAATGTCCCATGCATGCTGCCCCCTCCTCACAATGTCCCATGCATGCTGCCCCCTCCTCACAATGTCCCATGCATGCTGCCCCTCTCCATGAGCTCCTAATGCTGCCTTCCTCTTTTCCATAATGACACATCCATGCTGCCCCATTCATCATACTAAGACCACCACACTAACGTTTATGCTGAAACACCCCACACACACACACACACACACACACACACACACACACTACCCCACTCTTGATATTGACTCCCCTACATTGCTCCACTCTATACTGAGCCCACACATGCTGCCCCTTCTCCATAATGAGCTACCAATGCTGCCCCCCTCTCATTCTGAGTCCTTACACTGCCCCCCATCGATTTTGTCATTGCACTATCCCTCAACCCTTGTCCTCTGTCTCTAGGATTGGCCCCTCTCTCCCATTCCCCCAGCAGCAGCCTCTCTCCCCCGCCTTCAGCAGCAGCCTCTCCCCCAGCATCAGCCTCTCTTCCCCAGCCCCCCCAGCATCAACCTCTCTTTCCCCCAGCATCAGCCTCTCTCACCCCAGCCTCCCCCAGTTTCAGCCTCTCTCCCCCAGCATCAGCCTCTCTCCCCCAGCTTCCCCCAGCATCAGCCTCTCTGCCCCCAGCATCAGCCTCTCTGCCCCCAGCATCAGCCTCTCTGCCCCCAGCATCAGCCTCTCTGCCCCAGCATCAGCCTCTCTGCCCCCAGCATCAGCCTCTCTGCCCCCAGCATCAGCCTCTCTCCTCCCAGTCTCCCCCCTCCCAGCCTCCCCCAGAATCAGCCTCCCCCAGCATCAGCCTCTCTTCTCCCAGCCTCCCCCAGAATCAGCCTCTCTCCTCCCAGCCTCCCTCAGCATCAGCTTCCCCCTCCCAGCCTCCCCCAGCATCAGCCTCCCCCAGCATCAGCCTCTCTCCTCCCAGCCTCCCCCAGCATCAGCCTCCCTCAGCATCAGCCTCCCTCCTCCCAGCCTCCCCCAGCATCAGTCTCCCCCCTCCCAGCCTCCCCCAGCATCAGCCTCCCCCCTCCTAGCCTCCCCCAGCATCAGCCTCCCTCCTCCCAGCCTCCCCCAGCATCAGCCTCCCCCAGCATCAGCCTTTTTCCTCCCAGCCTCCCCCAGCATCAGCCTCTCTCCTCCCAGCCTCCCCCAGCATCAGCCTCCCCCAGCATCAGCCTCTCTCCTCCCAGCCTCCCCCAGCATCAGCCTCTCTCCTCCCAGCCTCCCCCAGCATCAGCCTCCCTCCTCCCAGCCTCCCCCAGCATCAGCCTCCCTCCTCCAAGCCTCCCCCAGCATCAGCCTCCCCCAGCCTCAGCCTCTTTCCTCCCAGCCTCCCCCAGCATCAGCCTCCCTCAGCATCAGCCTCCCTCCTCCCAGACTTTCCCAGCATCAACCTCCCCCCTCCCAGACTTTCCCAGCATCAGCCTCCCCCCTCCCAGCCTCCCCCAGCATCAGCCTCCCTCCTCCCAGCCTCGCCCAGCATCAGCCTCCCCCCTCCCAGCCTCCCCCAGCATCAGCCTCCCCCTCCCAGCCTCCCCCAGCATCAGCCTCCCTCCTCCCAGCCTCGCCCAGCATCAGCCTCCCTCCTCCCAGCCTCCCCCAGCATCAGCCTCTTTCCTCCCAGCCTCCCCCAGCATCAGCCTCCCTCCTCCCAGCATCAGCCTCCCTCCTCCCAGCCTCCCCCAGCATCAGCCTCTTTCCTCCCAGCCTCCCCCAGCATCAGCCTCTCTCCTCCCAGCCTCCCCCAGCATCAGCCTCCCCCAGCATCAGCCTCCCCCAGCATCA
Source organism: Anomaloglossus baeobatrachus (assembly GCF_048569485.1). NCBI lineage: Eukaryota > Metazoa > Chordata > Amphibia > Anura > Aromobatidae > Anomaloglossus > Anomaloglossus baeobatrachus. The sequence continues at coordinate 710,066,158 of NC_134354.1, read as the reverse complement.
GCCTCCCTCCTCCCAGTCTCCCCCAGCATCAGCCTCTCTCCTCCCAGCCTCCCCCAGCATCAGCCTCAGCCTCCTTCCTCCCCCAGCATCAGCCTCCCCCAGCATCAGCCTCCCCCAGCATCAGCCTCCCCCCCTCCTAGCCTCCCCCAGCATCAGCCTCCCCCAGCATCAGCCTCCCCCAGCATCAGACTCTCTGCTCCAGGGCCCGCTGTCATCTTCCTGGCTCACGTGAGTATCCTCTTCTGACACCGGCTTCCATCGCGGCGTCCACTGCTGCGTCCTGCTGTGAGCTCTGCATGTGAAATCCACACAACATTGGATGCAGCACAGAGGAAGGAGCTGATTGGTGCGCCTGCGACCCCGGAAGTGCAGGCGCCGGCAGTTCCGGGGTCAATCAGCTCTCTGTGCCCAGCCGCCGCAGTTTGTCTGCATTTGCGTCTTAATTGATGCGGATACAAATAAATGGAGGTGCGCCTCTCCCCCCTCCGAAAATACAGCAGATTTAATAAATATGTAAAAAAAAAATAAATTTTTTTTTTTTACTGCTAGAAGGTGCCGCCACCCCGCATCCTGCCGCCCCAGGCACGGGACCACGGGTGCCTAATGGTAAATACGGCCCTGGGTATAATATATCTGTATATCTGAAGTTTTGGTGTATAAATAAATATTCAATGTCCAGAAACTAACGATGTGCTAATAAAAAGCCTTGCCCCTAGTTAAAATACAGTATATACACAAATATCAAAGGAAAAAACAACAACCTAACACAGAACTCATATAATATAAATGACACAAGTAAAATAGCAGAATAAAGTGTTGAACATCAGTTCTAGAAGAAATACATCAGATCATTCCAATAATTCAAACCCAGAAGGAATTGTGCATTCAATTATATAATCCAATATGCCTCCCTTGTGACCAGTGCTTTCGGCTAATCTCCTCCCCTGAGAGATCTGCTACTTCGCTCGAAGTACTTGACCCAAAGGAAGTGGTGTTAACCTGGCAGTCCTCAAGGAAATGTTTTGATAGCGCCAAGATATATAGAATATAGATTATTCCAAATCCAGAAAATGCAGCTGATTTGTTAATAATAAATGAATATATAGTATTCTGTTATTCCATGCACAGTATATTAATTTACCTTGTGTTTCAATATCACTGCTCATAGAGATTAACAAACCAGACAACACTCAAAATCTCCTGTTTGAATAGATTTCATTGTGAAATGTGTTACTTTTGGTGAATTTAATGTCCCTTATTATGTGCAAGAGGTCTATCCAGACCCCAAAGCATAATAAACATTGTAAGTAAAAATCCTTATACTCACCTATCGCGCCCATCCGCTACTCACTGGTCATCATCGCCTCTTCTGGTCCGCTGCTGTTCTGGATTCTTCAGGGCTCTCACGCTATGCCATGTTTTCGCTTTTATAAAGTTTGGGCACTACTGCACAAGCGCATGGAAGGTAAGGTTGTCATGATATTATAATATTCAAAAATAGCAACAAAAAGAGGAGATAAAAACTCCCCCAAAAATGTATTATAAAATATACTCACAGCAAAAAAAAAAAAAAAAAAGGGCAACCAGTCCAGTTAGCCCAGGCCAACATATCCAATGCACAAACAGGATGCAGACAAATCTCTCAACATGATGGACACTTCACAGGTGCAAGGTAAATTGCACACTAGTGGCACGCATAGGGCGCTGTTTACACTTGTATGCGCATGGTGTCCAGCCAGCAACCTATTATCACTCCCTTACTATTAGGCTATGTGCGCACGTTGCGTTTTTACCCGCGTTTCCGCAGGGTTTTTAGCTGCAGCGTTTTTGCGCTAAAACGCATGCGTTTTTGTTTTCCAGCAAAGTCTATGGGAAAAGATGAAATCCTGTCTGCACTTTGCTTTTTTTTCTGCAGCGTTTAATTTGCAAATTTTGGGTCAAAAACCATGCAGAAAAAGAAGCAGCATGTCAGTTGTTTTTGCCATTTCTGCAGCGTTTCCTTAACATTGGAGTCAATGAGAAATGGCAAAACGCAACCAAAATCAACTTTCCTGCGTTTTTCATGCTTTTTACCTGCTTTTCCACTGCGTTTTTGGCTTCAAAAACGCATGCTTTTCTGGCATAAAAAATTAAAGGGTTATAATGTTCCTTTACACACACACAAAAAACGAAAATTTAAATGCTAAAAAATATTAAACTTTACCTATTTTTCTGTTAAAATGTGCATAACCACTATTATTTCATTAAAATTGATAATGTGCCATATATTTTTATTAAAAGTTAATTTTATCCTTTTTTTCCTCTTTTTTCATTCGTTTTGACTATTCCAACTTTATTACTCAGTGTCTTGATCTCAAAAACGCATCTGCAGAAACGCAGGTGAAAACGCAGGTAAAAAGCGCTGAAAACGCACTAAAAACGCGGTAAATACGCATGTGTTTTTAGCGCTAAAAAATGGTCAAAAGCCATTTGGTCAAAAACCAAGGGAAGGAAAACGTGCAGAATAAACTGCAGGTACTCCGACGCAACGTGCGCACATAGCCTTACATCCACTTAATACCCCACCAAACATCTGTGGGGTAATTGTCCAATGTTCCAAAAATTGCACAGGCTTGCATAGGGTGCCATTCACACCATTACGTGAGATGCACCACAGTCTGGATAACAGCCCTACTATTAGAACAGATGAGCTACTCAGTACCATATGTACACCTTACAGGACAGACACCTCAAGCTACTCAGCCACAACTAAAGTGCCCAGCCTGCATCCTGTATAAGGCTATGTGCCCACGTTGCGTCGTGTCCCTGCAGAAATTTCTGCAGCGATTTGAACAGCACATGTGCGCTTCAAATCGCTGCAGAAACACTGCATAATCAATGCAGTGAAAAAGCCGATTTCATGCTCTCTGGATGCAGCCCCCACCATAGACAGAGCAGGAGCAACATCCAAAGCGCACGGAATAACTGACATGTTGCTTTTTAAAACGCAGCGATTTGGCAGCATGCAAATCGCTGCATTCTAAAACGCAACGTGCGCATGGATTTTGCACAATTTTCATATATTGTGCTGGGGACGCAGGACGAATGCAGTTACGCTGCAGTGCAATACGCAGTGTAACTGCATGCAATACGCACACGTGGGCACATAGCCTAAAAATGAAAAATTTGCACAAAAAAGATGCATATAAGGAATTATACATTGGTAGATATTTTGTCTAGAACACCAAGCTAGCAACCCACGTGAAAGGTCCCCATGATCTTGAGAGTCAATAAAGTAAACTAAAAAACAGTTACTGAAAAAAGGACATAAAATGAAAAAAAAAAATCACAGAAAAAAGACAACCATACTTACCTATACCGGTTCCCTGAAAAATGCCCACAGGAAAATTGCCCACAGGAAACATGCCCACAGGAAAATTGCCCACATGGAAAATTGCCCACATGGAAAATTGCCCACACGGAAAATTGCCCACATGGAAAATTGCCCACACGGAAAATTGCCCACACGGAAAATTGCCAATTGCAGCATTACAAAGTTTCAGATCTATGATATTTGAGGTGCAAAGTGAAGATGTTCACATGATATGTGATCAACTTGTGATTTACAGTTGACCTAGTGCAAAACTGCAAAAATGCTGAAGATCTGTGGTATTATCAGCAATAGATACAGTCTGCTCTCATCTCTCTCTGATTCTGCCTTACTCCTCCCACCAGCCCAAAACAGCAGCACATGCAGAACCAGCAGCAGTGTGATTCAGTGGAGCAATCACTACTATCTGTACTCACAAAAGTATCACTGTATTATCTGTTGAGTTACATGTGACTGCAGGTCACATCTAATACATTATCATCTCAGTGGGAGCCCACCAAAAGCAAGGTGCTGCTGGCAGAGATAGTTGGTCCTGAAAGCCCCAAAGGCACAGTAGAAAGGTGAGACTCTGTCACTTGCATACCTCCCAACATTTAAAGAAGGGAAAGAGGGACAAAGTTTGCGGCGCGGCAATTTTTAGGCCACGCCCCCTAACCACACCCATTTTACAAACGGCCATATCCACTCCCCATCTACACCCATCCAGCAAACTGAAACTGCAGGGTGTGCAGGCAGCTAGGACCCAGGAGGAGAGCTGAACAGGGTGTGCAGGCAGCTAGGACCCAGGAGGAGAGCTGAACAGGGTGTGCAGGCAGCTAGGACCCAGGAGGAGAGCTGAACAGGGTGTGCAGGCAGCTAGGACCTAGGAGAAGAGCTGAACAGGGTGTGCAAGCAGCTAGGACCCAGGAGGAGAGCTGAACAGGGTGTGCAGGCAGCTAGGACCTAGGAGAAGAGCTGAACAGGGTGTGCAGGCAGCTAGGACCCAGGAGGAGAGCTGAACAGGGTGTGCAGGCAGCTAGGACCCAGGAGGAGAGCTGAACAGGGTGTGCAGGCAGCTAGGACCCAGGAGGAGAGCTGAACAGGGTGTACAGGCAGCTAGGACTCAGGAGGAGAGCTGAACTAGGTGTACAGGCAGCTAGGACCCAGGAGGAGAGCTGAACTAGGTGTGCAGGCAGCTAGGACCCAGGAGGAAAGCTGAACATGGTGTGCAGGCAGCTAGGACCCAGGAGGAGGGCTGAACAGGGTGTGCAGGCAGCTAGGACCTAGGAGGAGAGCTGAACATGGTGTGCAGCTAAGGGTATGTTCACACATCAGGTTTTTGCTGTGCGGCACAATCCGGCGCTTTGCGGGAAAAACGCATCTGGGTTTTTTTGCCACCGGGTGCGGTTTTTCCTCATAGACTTTTATTAGCGCCGGATTGTGCCGCATGTACTTAGTTTGATCTGGTTTTTGCCAGATGCGGCAAAAATCGTCACTCTGGCGGCCGCACAGGACGCAGAGAGGAACGTTTTTTGCCAGCGGCAAAAAAATGCATAGCGCCGGGTGCGGTGCTGTGCGGCATGGTGCATAATGAAAGTCTATGCGAGCCGGATACGGTGTCATGCTTCAAACACCGGAAGCATGTACCGTATCCGATTTTTACTTCTGAGCATGCCCAGAAGTGATATAAATTCATTGCTTGTCAGAAAATCAATCAATCAATCACTCACTCTCTCTCAAACTCTCTCACTCACTGACTGACTCACTGACTCATTCACTCACTCTCACCCACTCACCGATCACCGGCGCGCGGCTGCACGGCTGTCACACTGCTCCGGCGGCTTCTACTGATTTGCAAATGCCGGCCGCCCATTATTCAATCTCGTATTCACACCGGCGCCTATGATTAGTTGCAGTCAGACACACCCCCACGCTGAGTGACAGCTGTCTCACTGCAACCAATCACAGCCGCCGGTGGGCGGGTCTATATTGTGCAGTAAAATAAATATCTAAAAGAAAAACGTGCGGTTCTCCCCCCCCAATTTTCATACCAGCCAAGATAAAGCCACACGGCTGAAGGCTGGTATTCTCAGGATGGGGAGCTCTACGTTATGGGGAGCCCCCCAGCCTAAAAATATCAGCCAGCAGCCGCCCGGAATTGCCACATCCATTAGATGCGACAGTCCCAGGACTCTACCCGGCTCTTCCCAAATTGCCCTGGTGCGGTGGCAATCGGGGTAATAAGTAAATAAACACATACACCCAAAAAAAATCCTTTATTTGGAATAAAAGACAAAAAAACACCCTCTTTCACAATTTTATTAAAATCTTCAAATACCCCTCCAGGTCCGACGTAATCCACAGAGGTCCCGCGACGCTCTCAGCTCTACTACATGAAGCTGATAGGAACAGCAGTAGAACACCGCCTCTCTCTATCAGCTCCACGCAGCAACTGAAGGGAGTCATGCTTTCAGCGGTGACGTCACTGAGGTAATGCCGGGTTGTGTGCGGTGAAGATGCGTGCAGTGTAGTGCCTGCGTGTGCGGTGATGATGCGTGCGGTAGTGCAGGGGTGTGCGGTGATGATGTGTGCTGGGTAGTGCCTGCATGTGCGGTGATGACGCGTGCTGGGTAGTGCCTGCGTGTGCGGTGATGATGTGTGCTGGGTAGTGCCTGCGTGTGCGGTGATGATGCGTGCGGTAGTGCAGGGGTGTGCGGTGATGATGCGTGCGGGGTAGTGCCTGCGTGTGCGGTGATGATGCATGCTGGGTAGTGCCTGCTTGTGCGGTGATGATGCATGCTGGGTAGTGCCGGCGTGTGCGGTGATGATGCGTGCGGTAATGATGCGTGCTGGGTAGTGCAGGGGTGTGCATTGATGATGCGTGCGGTAGTGCAGGGGTGTGCGGTGATGATGCGTGATGGGTAGTGCGTGCGTGTGCGGTGATGATGCGTGCTGGGTAGTGCCTGCGTGTGCGGTGATGATACGTGCGGTAGTGCAGGGGTGTGCGGTGATGATGCGTGCGGGGTAGTGCCTGCGTGTGCGGTGATGATGCATGCTGGGTAGTGCCTGCGTGTGCGGTGATGATGCATGCTGGGTAGTGCCGGCGTGTGCGGTGATGATGCGTGCGGTAGTGCAGGGGTGTGCGGTGATGATGCGTGCGGTAGTGCAGGGGTGTGCGGTGATGATGCGTGATGGGTAGTGCATGCGTGTGCGGTGATGATGCGTGCTGGGTAGTGCCTGCGTGTGTGGTGATGATACGTGCTGGGTAGTGCAGGGGTGGGCGGTGATGATGCGTGTGGTAGTGCAGGGGTGTGCGGTGATGATGCATGCTGGGTAGTGCCTGCGTGTGCGGTGATGATGCGTGATGGGTAGTGCATGGGTGTGCAGTGATGATGCGTGCTGGGTAGTGCCGGCGTGTGCGGTGATGATGCGTGCTGGGTAGTGCTGGCATGTGCGGTGATGATACGTGCTGGGTATTGCAGGGGTGTGAGGTGATGATGCGTGCGGTAGTGCAGGGGTGTGCGGTGATGATGCATGCTGGGTAGTGCCTGCGTGTGCGGTGATGATGCGTGCTGGGTATTGCCTGCGTGTGCGGTGATGATGCGTGCAGTAGCTCAGGGGTGTGCGGTGATGATGCGTGCGGTAGTGCAGGGGTGTGCGGTGATGATGCGTGCGGTAGTGCAGGGGTGTGCGGTAATGATACGTGCTGGGTAGTGCCTGCGTGTGCAGTGATGATGCGTGTTGGGTAGTGCCGGTGTGTGCGGTGATGATGCGTGCGAGGTAGCGCCTGTGTGTGTGCGTGTGGGGTCTCTCTCAGCATAAAAAAACAAAAAAAAAACGGATCCGTCGCATCCGTTTTTTCACAATCTGAGACGGATCCGTTGCATCAGGCACAAACCAGATTGTGCCTGATTGGAAAAAAAACTGATGTGTGAACAGCAGCTCTGCCAGGCAGGGGATCATGTGGTCGGTAGCCGATAGAAGCATTTGCAATGCTTCTATCTTTGCATATTACCGGCCAGTGCTGTGCTCCTGCAGGAGAGGACACAAGTGGTAAGTACACACTGTCTTCTCCCCAATGTCCTGATCTACCGTGGTGTGCCTGCAGCATTGAGAAGCAAACACTGTTTGATTCTCAATGCTGCAGGGCAGGCACACACGATAGATAAGGACACACGGGAGTCAGAGAAACAGCTCGAGGATCTCACGCTCCGGCTGGGGGCGGGGGGAGGGGAATCAGCGCTGGGGAGATTCAGTTTTCATACCTTAGCAGCAGCACAGACCACAGAGCAGATAGAGACTAGTTTCGGGTAGCGCGCTCCGCTCTGTTATGCTCACGTCACGTGTTAGGATGGTAGGAGGGAAAAGCAGCAAGGCGGGGAGAGAGTGGGTGGGCGGAGCCACGGGATACGGATCTCCCGCCCGGGGCAACGGGACAAACAATGCAAATCGTGATAGTCCCGCTGTATCCGGGACGGATGGGAGGTATGCCGTTGTACCACCTTGTATTCGTGCTGGGAATGTATGATATATTTTTGCAGGGCCGCCATCAGGGCATTACTAATGTGACTGGTGTAGGGGGCCCGGTGAAGAGAGGGGGCCCGGATAGGCCCAGGGTAATTACTTAGCTTTGTTAAGCTCTGGCAGGCCAGTCCTCCCCTCTTCACCGGGCTCCAGTCACAGCCGCAGCAAAGGGACCCGGCCGTTTCAGCCACTACACACACACACTGCTAAATTGCAGGCGAAGCCCTTCCAGGGCATCGCATGCAAATTAGCCATGTGGCTGGAATCAAGGCACATGGAGCAGAGCAGGGAGGCGGCGCATCATCCCACAGCCCAATGTGATGAGGTCATCACTCTGCGCCTCATCACTGTGTTGCGGGCAACGTGGAGGTGGCAAGGACACGGCATCCGGCAGGGAAAGGTAGGCGCTCGGTGAGCTGAACACTGCCGGGGGGGGGGGGGGGACCGCGGGCCTGCAATGATTTTTTCTGCGCCCCCTGGGCAGATTCCCAGGGGCCGCAGTGATCCGGTGCTTATATACAAATGTGGTCGGGACTGACTGTGTGAGCGGGTTTAGCTGTGTGCCTGGAGTCCCCCCTGTGTTGTGTGCCTGATCTCCAGTGAGGTCAGCCCCCCCAATGCTGTGTGCAGTCCCCTAGTGCTATGTGCATCCCCCAATGCTGTGTGCAGCCCCCTGGTACTGTGTGCAGGCCCGCCAGTGCTGTGTGCTTGCCCCCCAGTGCTGTGTGCAGCCCCCTAGCACTGTGTGCAGCCCCTTAGTGCTGCGTGCAGCCCCTTAGTGCTGTGTGCAACTCCCCAATGCTGTGTGCAGCCCCCTAGTGCTGTGTGCAGCCCCCCCGTGCTGTGTGCAGCCCCCCGTGCTGTGTGCTGCCCCCCCAGTGCTCTGTGCAGCCCCCCCAGTGCTCTGTGCAGCCTCCCCAGTGCTCTGTGCAGCGCCCCAGTGCTCTGTGCAGCCCCCTCCAGTGCTGTTTATCACCACCAGTGTTGTGTTCCCTCCAATGCTGTGTACCACCCCCAGTGCTGTTTGCCCCCCTAGTGATGTCTGTACTCTGCAATTGCTGACCGTTCAACCCAGTGATGTCCATGCCCCCTAGTGATTTCCGTGCCCCCTAGTGATGTCTGTGTCCCTCTAGGGATGTTCGTACCCACCTAGGGATGTCTGTGCCCACCTAGGGATGTGTGTGCCTCCCTAGTGATGTCTGTGGCCCCCTAGGAATGTCTGTGTACCTCCCCTAGTGATGTCTGTATACCCCCTAGTGATGTCTGTGTTTCTCCCCCCAGATGTCTGTGTACCCCCCTAGTGATGTCTTTGCGCCCCCCTAGTGATGTCTGTGTGCCCCACCTAGTGATGTCTGTGCGCCCCCACTAGTGATGCCTGTAATGTAATTTTTTGAGGGAAATACTTCTTTTTCTGGAACAACTTCAAAGGTGCTTTTGGCAGTGTGTGTTTGTGTGTGTGTGTGTGTGTGTGTGTGTGTGTGTGTGTGTGTGTGTGTGTGTGTATGTATGTATATATATATACATACACTAGCTGTAATATCCAGAGTTGCCTGGGATGGTAGCTGTCTCTCTGTCTCTCTCTCCCACTGTCCCTCTCTCCCAGCCTCACTTTGTCTCCCTCTCTGTCTGTCTCTTTCCCTGTCTGTCGCTGTCTGTCTGTCTGTGTGTCTGTCTGTCTCTGTCTGTGTGTCTGCCTCTTTCCCTGTCTGCCTCTTTCCCTCTCCCTGTCTGTCTCATTCCATGTCTGTCTCTCTCCCTGTCTCTCTCCCTGTCTGCCTCTCTCTGTTTGTCTCTTTCACTGTCAGTCTCTCTGTCTCCCTCTGTCTCTATCTTTCTCTCTCTGTCTCTCTCTCCGTCTCCCCACCGATATCATATTATCTCACACATAAGCTTCTTATACTAAGAATATCCTTTGTTTCTATAGCAACCAATCACAGTTCCTATTAATGACCTGTAGCTCCCAGCTCCGTTGACTTTAATGGAGGATTTTAGGTGAAAAACTAAAGTGTGCGGTAAAATTTTCTCCTCAAAACATAGTCTGACGTTCCCTGAGTCACATGAGGCGTCTGTGCAAAATTTTGTGATTGAAAATGTGACGGTGCGGATTCCTTTAGCGGACAAATGCACACACATACACACACACATACATACAGCTTTATAGTAATATATACACACACACACACGTTTTTCCAAGCATGGCGTCGAGAGTGTGGAAGGTTTTAGGGGTGGAGGCAGAGCTGGGGTGCAGCCTATGCAGATTCTCAAGGGGGCCCAGAAATGTTTCCAATATGGGGCCCTGAAATTCCTAGTGGTGTCCCTGTGTTTTTGCAGATTTAGGAAAGCCTGTACTTGCAGGCGGTTGGACTCAATGGCCCTTGAGGTCCCTTCCAACTCTACCATTCCATTCTATGATTCTATGATTCTAATAGGCTGGCACCCTATACAAGCGTGTGCATTTGGAATACTGGACAACCACCCCACAATGGTTGATAGGCTATTATTTGGTTATTTTGTTAACCACTTACCTACTTATTTTAAAGTTTTTAATTTTAGATAAAAATATACTTTAGGGCTAATTTGATATTGTCCTTTATAATTTTTTTTTAATATACATCAATTTTTATTGTTTTAGCTGCCTAACAGCATAGTCCCAGTGATTCACCTCAAGCGATGTCTACTTCAGTGTGTAAATTAAAATGTAAAGATTAAAGTGAGTCCATTATAATGTTTATAGGCTTAATTTACTTGCAGGCTACATACTTCATTTCATTATCAGGCAGGCCTTTACGTTTTCCAAGCTTAAACAATAAGATATAGTTAATGAATTGAATATCTTACTCAAGCAGGAAATTGCAAACTGTCTGTAGAGAGAATGTGTTCCTGTGTCCCCGAAAATAAGCCCTAGCAGGAGTTTTCGTCCTTTTCGGTGCAAGGCTTAAATATAAGCCCTACCCTGAAAATAAGCCCCAGTCGCGGTTCAATAATGAAGTGGCCATGCAGCTAAAAAAGTTAAGGATACTACAGGACACTTTATTATAGAAAGTAGACACCCCCAAAAGAGAGAAGAAAGAAGAAAGAAGACCCCACAATCATATTCACCACACCCCGAATGGGAAGACCTGCATTGGAACCCATCGAGGTTCTTTGTGTGATCTGATGTGTGTGTGTGATCTGATGTGTGATTGTGTTTGTGTGATCTGATGTGCATGTGGGTCTTATTTTTGGGGAGACACGGTAGTCAATAAAGTCTGGTGATAACAGCAGCCTCTGCACTGATCCCAAAAAAAAGTAATATCTCTCACTCCATGGTGTGAGACTGGTGGTAACGCTAATGTAATCTAACAGGCTTGTGATAACAATTTCTGCTACTGATTTATAAAGACAGGGTAATTTTCTTAGAAGCTCAAATACAATAGATGAGATTTAGAGAGAGAGATTTATCAAAGATATTGTACATGATGCCCTTTGTTTTTATTTAATGACTATCATCTGTCTCTTCCTTTTAATATTGCCTTCTTCCCACGTCATGTCTCGTCTTCCCAAGATAAATTAATAATAATTCAATTTCAAAATCTAGTTATTTGTATATTATGCATCTCTGGATGTCTCGTACCTAATTGTGTCCCAAAATAGGGTGATAGATAGTGCTCCACATTGAAATATAAAAACAAACATTTAGGTAGAGTGGAATTTGGCAGATGTTCTATTATCTATTTATCCCAGGGAGATATTTTGCTTTTTTTCAACAAGCCATCTGGATTTGAGTGCTTAGTACATAGCTCTCATGAGACTTCAATAATGAGTGGAATCTCAACAGCTTTATCTGAAATTGCACATATTATGTTCTTCTATGGCGAAAAAATGATAGCAAATCAATCGTTGAAATACATAAGAGTTTACCGTCTAGTTGCTACTTTCTTTACAGAGTTGATATCTGCTTGTTCATGAAAATACATTGACATTCATTACCTGTTTTAGGCTGCAGGTTTTGGATAGCTTTATCTTTTTGCTTTACTTTTTTGCTTACTTTATCCATTTAATCTTCTAATTGTCTTATCTCAATGTAACCCCCAGTAAAGCGGGCTTTACATGCAACAACATCGCTAACGAGATGTCGTTGGGATCACGGATTCGTGACGCACAACCGGCCTCATTAGCGACGTCGTTGCGTGTGAAACGCACTAACGACCATTAAACGATCAAAATTATTCACCTAATCGTTGATCGTTAACCGGTCGTTCTAATCCCGATTATCATTGCTGTTGCAGGATGCAGAGTGTTCGTCGTTCCTGAGGCAGCACACATCGCTATGTGTGACACCGCAGGAACGAGGAACATCACCGTAACTGCGGCCGCCCGCAATGAGGAAGGAAGGAGGTGGGCGGGATGTTACGGCCGCTCATCTCCGCCCCTCCGCTTCTATTGGGCTGCCGCTTAGTGACGCTGCTGTGACGCCGAACGAACCGCCCCTTAGAAAGGAGGCAGTTCACCGGCAACAGCGACGTCGCTAGGCAGGTAAGTATGTGTGACGGATCCAAGCGATGTTGTGCGCTATGGGCAGCGATTTGCCTGTGACGCACAACCGACGGGAGCAGGTGCTTTCACCAGCGACATCGCTAGTGATGTCGCTGTGTGTAAAGCCCGCTTTAGGATCAATAATTCTACAAATAGGTACGTGTCCACTGATTTATGTGGTCGAATCAGGTGGCAGGTTCCCTTTTAAGTTCAAATGAAAGATTTGTGAAAATAATAGTAAAATGACCAAAGTAGGAAAAAATTTTATCCACATGTGAAATGAAGGCAATGGTTATAGAATAGAGATGAGCAAGTACATTCAAGTGGAGCTGAAATCTACCGTACTCAAATTTTACCAAAAACTGCGTTCACCAAAATGCAGACTTTTGTAATTTGCTTCTGTGCAGATGCAGCAGAATGGCTACCACTGGGTGACATTTTTCTGAACCATAATGGCAATCACAAGGTTAACAAAAAAAAATACTCTTGTCACCACTCATTTCCTCAGCCTCTCTGCTACTCACCATCACCTGTCTAGACCTTGATGCATCTTCTGATCCCAATGTAATCGTTGCGCCTCTCACACTGCATTCAACTTCTAGGTGTCATGGCAGCTGGGATGGCTCTGTGCAGGCGTGCAGAAGGTCATGGTGCACATCTTGATATCATTTACCACCACAGCTCGGGAGGACCAATGATTCCAAAGTGAGAGGCGGGGGATTAGAAAGTGGTGAGGACCAGACTGATGGTATTGAGTAGCGGAGGGGCTGGAAAGGCTGAGTATAACTATTTTTTATATTTTTTGTGTATGAAATTTATTATGATTTAGCATGAGCAAGGACACTACATTTGTAGGGAAAACATCTCCGTTAATCAAATTTTCTGGGGAAAAAATGTACAAATAGGCAAATTTACTTTTTTTTATAGTCTCCACAAATAAAAAATCTTATTTTGCTTGCTAAAATAGTATACAATTTTCTAATTCATGTTTTTTAGCAATTTCACCTGGCTTTCAAGATCTATGCGGTAGTTATCAGTAATGATGAGTGAGCACGACCATGCTCGGGTACTCGTAAAGAGCAGTTGGTGCTTGGATGGACACCACTCAAGTACCCAAGTATAATGGAAGTCAATGGGGAACTTGGGCATTTTCACAGAAGAGTTCCTGGAAAAATGCTGGAGTCCCCCATTGACTTCCATTATACTCAGTACTTGAGTCGCACCCATCGAATTGCTTGCTCCGAGTACTGAGCACTTGAGCATGGTAGTACTCGCTCATCACTACTGATATCTACTGCATAGATCTTTAAAGCCAGGTGGAATTGCTCCAAAATATAAATTAGAAAATGATATCCTATTTTATGGTAGTGCTCACTCATCACTAGTTATCAGAGCCGCATATTGTAACTTAAGCTCTTAGTGCGGCGCTAGATAAAACATTTGATATCCCCAAGAAACGTCTTCTCTATCTCTGAAGGACTTTTATCAGAAAAAGTAATTCAATACAAAGCTGCCACATGGGTAACATGTATCGTATTTTATAAATCTACTTTACAAATCTGTTTTTTGACATATCTACATGCAGAGGTGTACAGAGGCAAGTGATAACTGAATCCATTATATTGTGCTGCCACAAACATTTTTAGTGATTTGTGCTGTTCTAAACAAGTTAAAATTTACTGCCTTATGTCATCTTGCAGCATCAATGTATGGAAAGTTATTTCTATGTTAACATTTGAGAAATCTGTGTTATATACACAGTTCGGTCCAGTTAAAGGACATGTGGACATGTGAAAATTACTTTTTGTTCTTGATTTCCTTTGCTCTAAGTTTCAGTCCTCAATCTTCAAGTCTTCATATATTTTGTACCCCTTGATATGCAGTTTGCTCAATGATCCAAGTATCATATTTGTTTCTTTTGGCAGTGTCCCTCACAGTACAACAGGAGGGAGGTGAGCTCTGTGTTTATCCAAGGTGCTGCTGCCCTCACTTGCTTTCGTGACACAGTATAACTCCAATACTGTACATACTTTCCCCCCTACCCACTTTATTTATAGCTCCCTCTATCCTAAAATCTTTTATATAAAGACAAGACAGGGAATTGCAAAGAGGTATGTCAAGGGCAGAAATTGACAGGTGTCTGTCTTTTTTTTGCAGATCACTTAGCTATACAGTCATGGCCAAATAAAGTATTGTCAATGTGACGCCCTGGACTAGCCAGGTAGTCACAGGTAGACCCCCGCACTACACCTATCCCCCAATAAGGTAACATCAGCCAACTATAAAAACCTAGTCACCTCCCTCAGTGCTTGATGGACACACCAGGGGGGCAGAGCCAGGCGAGGAGTTCATAGGGCCTGAGGCAGGAAACACACATTCAGTCAGAGGAGATCAGAGTAGTGAAGAGAAGGAGTGAGAGGAATCTGACAGGTGCCGGGGTTGGAGCCCAGGCAACTTTGGCTAGGAGGCAAACGGTGGCCTTAGCCTGCATGAGCCAGGAAGACGGCTCGGTGGAACTGTGGTGGACCGGGACAGGGTAGTGGCCCACCGGTACCGACCCGGGGAACCAACTCGGAAACCGGAGCACACAGGGGGGTACTCAGACCCTGAAACGAGGTCCAGAATTGACTTGACTGAGTTAATTAACTGATTGTGGTCTGGACTATAGGTGTTACGGTTGCTGCGAGCACTGGAGACTAAGTCCAGATTTCTTGCTACTGCACATGTGCGAGCGCTGGAGACTAAGTCCAGATTTCTTGCTACTGCACATGTGCGAGCGCTGGAGACTAAGTCCAGATTTCTTGCTACTGCACATGTGCGAGCGCTGGAGACTAAGTCCAATCTTGGAGCCATTGCACATGTGCGGGTGACATCATCGCTGACACGAGGTCACATGTCTCTGACACCTTCTATGCCGATTGGTCGCTGGTCATGTGCTTGTGACGTCTTGCTCGGTGATAGGCCAGCATGACGTCACTCCTGTCGTTCTGGCAGCGGATTGGCTCTGGTGTCCTCCATCTTGGATGAGGCACAGAGTCTATATAAGACCCTGACACACGCCGCATGGTGCTCAGTCCTCTTGGTTCATGCATATGAGTAGACGCTCTGTGCACGTTCCTCTAGGCATTCCTCTGTCTATGCTAGGTGAGCGCTACCGGCAGGGTAGCGTTCTTATACCTTACAGCTTCGGCTGCTGTCCGTATCCTTACCTCTTAGGGGAGCGGACATAGGCAGGTGCCTGAGGCACATGGTCTGGCTGGGCCTTGTGATTCTACTCGTAGGTGGACGTTGCCGCTAGGGTAACGTTCCTTATACTGCGTCTGGCAGTTGTTCGTATCCTCGCACACTAGGGGAGCGAACAGAGGTAGGAGCTTTGTGCGGCTTACGCTGCTGTTCGTCTCTTTTGCACCACTAGAAGAGCGGACCTAGGCAGGTGCCATATCTAGTGGTTCGTGTCCTCGCACACTAGTGGAGCGAACGCAGGTAGGAGCTTTGTGCGGCTTACGCTGCTGTTCGTCTCTTTTGCACCACTAGAAGAGCGGACCTAGGTAGGTGCCATTTCGCACACATTGCCTTTGTCTCTGTGATTATTAACAGAGATCATTCCACACACCCTCCAAGTAAGGGAGGAATTGCTTTACTTACTTATTATATCCTTCTGTGAGTTAACAGAGGTATTGCACTCTGCCATAGTCTGCAGCAAAGTCTTTGCACGGTGGACCCTGACTGTCTGATACTCCTTTCAGTTATTATCAGACAGCCCCCCGTAACATTAGGACTGAGCCAAGGGTCTGGCAGTTATGGCAGAATATCAGCAGTTACACCGTTACATACAAGTACTTGAGTCACGGCTCAAGAGTATAGAGGATAAACCTCAGACCATGGTGACATCTGCACATGATCCTCGACTTGCTCTGCCAAACAGATATTCTGGCGATGCCAGATCATGTCGTGGTTTCATTAGTCAGTGTCAGATACACCTAGAGGTCAACTCTTCTCGCTTCTCTACGGAGAGGTCCAGAGTAGGCTTTATCATCTCCTTACTTCAGGACAAAGCCTTAGAATGGGCGACTCCCCTATGGGAGCGCTCTGATGTGGTTACTCTGAGACATCAAGACTTTCTTGATGCTCTTAAGGCGGTATTCATGGGTCCGCAGGTTACCCATGATGCGGCCCTGAGACTGTTAGATCTATCTCAGGGTTCGTTATCCACTAGTTCTTATGCCATTGCTTTTAGAACTCTGGTGGCAGAACTAGATTGGCCAGAGAAGGTGTTGATTCCTATCTTCTGGAGAGGGTTGGCAGGCTATGTCAAGGATGCCCTTGCTACTCGTGAGGTCCCTGCTTCTCTGGAGGACTTGATCACAGTAGCAACGAGGATCGATGTACGCCATAAGGAACGTAGACTCGAGGTCTCTTCCTCACGCCCTAAGCATCGGGCTATTCCAGTTGTTGAGGGTCCACTACCATCTTCCTCAGCATCTGAAACATCTCCCACTCCTATGGAGTTAGGTCATACGTCCTCCAGACTACGCAAGTCTGGTCCTCCTATATGTTACGTATGTCGTCAAGCTGGGCACTATGCCAACAAGTGTCCTAGTCGTCAGGGAAACTCCCTGGCCTAGTAACCATTAGAGGGGGGTTAGTAGAGACGTCTTCTGCACCCTCTAAGTGTTGTATCCCAGGTCAGCTCTCGTTATCTGAGAATACATGGCCTATTATGGCTTTTGTGGATTCCGGAGCTGACGGGATTTTTGTGTCCTCAGGATTTGTAAAGGGACACAATATTCCCTCTATCATGTTAGAGGCGCCTATTCCTGTCCGTGTTGTTAATGGAACTATGTTGTCTGACTCCATTACATTGAGGACAGTTCCCTTGCGCCTTTCCCTGTCTCAGGGTCACATAGAGGAGATTTCTTTTCTTGTTTTGCCTGAGGGTATAGACGACGTCCTTCTGGGTCTTCCATGGCTTCGGACTCATGCTCCTCACATTGACTGGGAGTCTGACAGCATTATTAGTTGGGGTTCGAAATGTCAGTCCCGATGTCTTCCCTTACCACCTAAGGTCGTTGCGGTTGCATCAACTGATCTCTCTCCCATACCTACACCCTATTTGGATTTCGCTGACGTGTTTTCCAAACAGGGTGCTGAGGTTCTTCCACCCCATAGGCCGTATGACTGTGCCATAGACCTTATCCCAGGTTCGGTTCCACCTAAAGGCAGGGTTTACCCCCTGTCGATACCTGAGTCGGAGGCCATGTCGACCTATATAAGAGAGAGCTTAGAGAAGGGGTTCATTCGTAAGTCTGTCTCTCCCGCGGGAGCTGGGTTTTTCTTTGTTCGGAAGAAAGAGGGTGATTTGCGTCCCTGCATAGATTACAGGGGTCTCAACGCAATCACAATAAAGAACAAATACCCATTACCTTTAATTTCGGAGCTCTTTGACAGACTGAGAGGAGCTCAAGTTTTTACGAAGTTGGATCTGCGGGGTGCGTATAACTTGGTACGAATTCGAAAGGGTGACGAATGGAAGACCGCTTTTAACACCCGAGACGGTCACTATGAATACCTCGTCATGCCTTTTGGGTTATGTAATGCACCCGCAGTATTTCAGGACTTCGTAAACGATGTGTTCAGGGATTTACTGTTATCCTCAGTAGTGGTGTATCTGGACGACATCCTGATTTTTTCTCCTGATCTGGAGACTCATCGTCAGGATGTCGTTCGTGTCCTTTCCCGTTTAAGGGAGCACTCATTGTTTGCTAAACTCGAGAAATGTGTATTCGAGCAGTCCTCATTGCCTTTTTTGGGTTACATTATCTCACAAGAGGGTCTGGCTATGGATCCTGCGAAGCTCTCTGCTGTCCTGCAATGGTCCGAACCTCATTCCTTGAAGGCGGTGCAACGCTTCTTAGGATTCATAAATTATTACAGGCAGTTCATACCCCATTTTTCTACTTTGGTGGCCCCTTTGGTGGCCTTGACTAAGAAAGGTGCTAATCCCAAAGCCTGGTCTACTGAGACATCTCAGGCTTTTGAGGCAGTAAAAAGACACTTTTCAACTGCTCCCGTTCTTCAAAGACCCGATGAGAGTAAGCCCTTCCTCTTAGAGGTTGATGCCTCTTCAGTGGGTGCTGGTGCGGTCTTGTATCAAAAGAACGGTGCAGGTAGAAAAAGGCCGTGTTTCTTCTTTGCTAAAACTTTTTCACCGGCAGAGAGAAACTATACCATTGGGGATAGGGAACTGCTCGCCTTGAGATTAGCCTTGGAGGAGTGGCGTCACTTGCTGGAAGGAGCGAAACATCCTTTCCAGGTCTATACAGACCATAAGAATCTGACGTACTTACAAACCGCTCAGCGTCTGAATCCTCGCCAAGCCCGCTGGTCCTTGTTTTTCTCCCGCTTTCACTTCTCCATCAACTATCTGTCTGGGAGTAAGAATAACAAGGCAGACGCCCTGTCTCGCTCTATGCTTTCTACCCAGGAAGAGATTGACGAACCTCGTCTTATCCTTCCCTCCAGGGTTTTTCATACGCTCTCCCCTGTGACATTAGACCAAATCCCACCGGGCAAGACCTTTGTTCCGCCTGATCGACAGAATGATATACTGTCATGGGCCCACACCTCAAAGGTGGGTGGGCATTTTGGTATTAGGCGGACACGAGAGTTACTGGAGAGGTGGTATTGGTGGCCACACTTAGCCAGCCACGTCAAGAGATATGTCAGTTCCTGCTACTCGTGTGCTCGCAACCGTCCATTACGGCAGAGACCGGCTGGGCTCTTGCATCCTTTACCAGTGCCAGATAGACCATGGGAGGTGGTAGGCATGGACTTTGTGGGTGATCTTCCATGTTCACAGGGACATAGATTTGTGTGGGTCATTACGGACCATTTCTCCCGGATGGTTCATCTCGTACCGTTATCGAGAATCCCATCTTCCAGGGTACTAGCCAAACTATTCCTCAAGCATGTCTTTAGGCTTCACGGGATGCCAGATCGTATCATTTGTGATAGAGGCCCGCAATTTACTTCCCGTTTCTGGCGAGATCTTTGTAGCCTTCTGCAAATTGAGTTGAATCTCTCTTCGGCATACCATCCGGAGACTAATGGTTTGGTTGAACGTACCAATCAATCTATGATTATATACCTTCGACACTTTGTTGCTGAGAACCACGATAACTGGTCCTCCCTCCTACCCTGGGCAGAATTTGCCCTTAACAATTCGCTGGCTGAGGCCACTGGGCAGACACCGTTCGTACTCAATAATGGGCAACACCCTAGGGTACCAGTACCGTTTCCCGCTGCTGCACCTCCTCCTCTTGTGGCCGACTGGGCAACTAATGCCAGAGAGGTTTGGGATCGGACTCAAGAGTCGATCCAAGCAGCTAAGGACCGTATGAAGACGGTGTCCGATCGGTTTCGTCGCCCGGCTCCTGTCTTTTCTCCAGGGGACTTTGTGTGGCTCTCTGCAAAACACGTGAGACTTAGAGTGAGCTCTGTCAAATTTGCTCCTCGCTTCCTGGGTCCTTATGAGGTTCTTCGACAGGTAAATCCTGTAGTCTATCAATTGAAGTTACCTGTCCATCTTAGGATTCATGACAAATTCCATGTCTCACTGCTAAAGCCGGCTATTTTACCTCACGCTCGTGAAGTGCACTCTCCTGCCTCTGATTCCTCTCGCTCTAGCTATGAGGTACGAGCCATAGTTGGTTCTAAGATGGTTAGAGGGCGCAGGTTCTTCTTGATAGATTGGGAGGGCTATGGTCCGGAACATCGCTCTTGGGAGCCTGAGGAGGCTGTCCATGCTCCCGACTTAGTTGCCGATTACCTGCGTCGCCGGGAGGGGGGTCCTTGAGGGGGAGGTACTGTTACGGTTGCTGCGAGCACTGGAGACTAAGTCCAGATTTCTTGCTACTGCACATGTGCGAGCGCTGGAGACTAAGTCCAGATTTCTTGCTACTGCACATGTGCGAGCGCTGGAGACTAAGTCCAATCTTGGAGCCATTGCACATGTGCGGGTGACATCATCGCTGACACGAGGTCACATGTCTCTGACACCTTCTATGCCGATTGGTCGCTGGTCATGTGCTTGTGACGTCTTGCTCGGTGATAGGCCAGCATGACGTCACTCCTGTCGTTCTGGCAGCGGATTGGCTCTGGTGTCCTCCATCTTGGATGAGGCACAGAGTCTATATAAGACCCTGACACACGCCGCATGGTGCTCAGTCCTCTTGGTTCATGCATATGAGTAGACGCTCTGTGCGCGTTCCTCTAGGCATTCCTCTGTCTATGCTAGGTGAGCGCTACCGGCAGGGTAGCGTTCTTATACCTTACAGCTTCGGCTGCTGTCCGTATCCTTACCTCTTAGGGGAGCGGACATAGGCAGGTGCCTGAGGCACATGGTCTGGCTGGGCCTTGTGATTCTACTCGTAGGTGGACGTTGCCGCTAGGGTAACGTTCCTTATACTGCGTCTGGCAGTTGTTCGTATCCTCGCACACTAGGGGAGCGAACAGAGGTAGGAGCTTTGTGCGGCTTACGCTGCTGTTCGTCTCTTTTGCACCACTAGAAGAGCGGACCTAGGCAGGTGCCATATCTAGTGGTTCGTGTCCTCGCACACTAGTGGAGCGAACGCAGGTAGGAGCTTTGTGCGGCTTACGCTGCTGTTCGTCTCTTTTGCACCACTAGAAGAGCGGACCTAGGTAGGTGCCATTTCGCACACATTGCCTTTGTCTCTGTGATTATTAACAGAGATCATTCCACACACCCTCCAAGTAAGGGAGGAATTGCTTTACTTACTTATTATATCCTTCTGTGAGTTAACAGAGGTATTGCACTCTGCCATAGTCTGCAGCAAAGTCTTTGAACGGTGGACCCTGACTGTCTGATACTCCTTTCAGTTATTATCAGACAGCCCCCCGTAACATTAGGTCCTTTCCCACCCAAGTCCCGACTGAAGACAACAGCCCACCGAGGGGGATAGAAAGTCACCGCACAGGCAAAGAGATCCCACGGGCCAGCGTCTGCGGGAAAACAGGCTCTCCTGACATACACACAGCTGGGAAGCGGACTCCCGTCGCTGAAGTGCAGGCAGCCTACACGTACACTACAAGGTGCAGGAAAAAGGCAAAGACCACCGAACCGGGTGGGGGACCAGATGCAACCGGCTGCGGGCACTGACCACCATCAACTTTGTTTACCAGAGACTTGTGTGTGTCAATAACAGTGAGTACAACAGTGCCACCCAGCCACGCACCACCCTGCACTGCCCAGCTACCCCTCAAACGGGTCCCGGGGGCCATCACCCCTGCCCACGGAGGGGTTAACATCTGCCCAAGGAGGGGTTAACATCTTGCTGCACTACCATCTCCCCCGGGTGCCCCGTAACTGCAGCGGTGGTGTCTACACCTTCACCACATCCCATGGGTGGCATCACGAACTTAAGCGCGGCTCCGACCGTGCACCTACCTAACCCCCACCAAAAGCGCCAGCAATCCCTTTCAGAGCGAAGTGACCCCAGGTCCAGAGGCACTCGAGCCACCCACTAACGAGCCCGGATCCGAGCGGCTCAGCTGCAGCCGAGCGCGGGGCGGTACATCATCCTTCAAATTGTTCTAAAAAATGAAGCATTTCTCCCAGAAATTTATTGCAATTACACATGTTTTGTCATTCACATGTTTATTTCCTTTGTATGCATTGGAACAACACAAAACAACAGAAAAAGACAAATTGGACATAATTTCACACAAAACACTGAAAATGGGCTGGACAAATTTGTTGGCACTTTTGCAAAATTGGGGGTAAACAATGTTGTTTCAAGCATGTGATGTTCATTGAAACTCATCTGTGGCAAGTAATACTATGAAACAGAGCTAAAATGTCTGAGGACTTGAGAATCAAAATTCTTGAAAAATATCAACAATCTTAAGGTTACAAGTCCATCTCCAGAGATCTTGAAGTTCCTTTGTCCACGAGACACAACATATTAAAAATATTGCCAGAGTGAGGGAGGAACAGGTGGCGGGGGGCGGGAATACACTGCATAACCCGCCCGGACGTTAGCAGCGAGGTGCACACGTCAATCAAAAAGATGATGAATTTTCAAACTTTATAAACTTGGATTTCACAGCCTACACATCCGAGCTGCCCACTAATGGTATGTACAGCCTGTGCCTGATAGTGCCAGTACTGCACTGGCTGCACCTTATACACGAAAATCCTGATGTTTGGTTCCCTTTAACTTTGCATTTAGAAAGTAAATGAACAATAAAAAAAATTGTTTAAAGATGTACATAGCCTTTAACATATAATGAAGTTTAATAGGTCCAATAATGGTAATATACATGCTAGTGAACTTCATAGCAGTTGTTGGGTCAGCCATAATTGCATTTGAACAAAAAATGGAGCAACAGACATCTATATACGATATTTATGCTAAATATAAACATCATCTATTTCACAGATAGAAATGTTAAAGACAAACTTATAAGTGTCAGAAAAGTATAACATTTCCCACTTAATCTAGAGTTTAAATTTCAAATCCTAGAATCATAGAATGATAGAGTTGGAAGGGACCTCAAGGGCCATCGGGTCCAACCCCTGCGAGTGCAGGTTTTCCTAAATCATTGCACCTATATGTTTATCCAGTTTCCGCTTGAAGATTTCCATTGATGGGGAGCTCACCACCTCCTGTGGTCACCTGTTCCACTCCCTGGCTGCCCTCACCACCTCCTGTGGTCGCCTGTTCCACTCTCTGACTGCCCTCACAATCAGAAAGTTTTCCTAATGTCTAATATGAATCTCCTTCCTTTTAGTTTCATCCCTTTGCTTCTTGTACTTCCTTGTGCTAGTGAGAATAGAGTAATTCCCTCTGCACTATGACTACCTTTGAGATATTTGTAGACCACTATTAAGTCTCCTCTCAGCCTTCTCATTTTCAAACTAAACATCCCTATTTCTCATAGCCGTTCTTCATATGACATGGTTTGCAGACCTTCTACCATCTTGGTTGCTCTTTTCTGGATTTGCTCTAATATATCGGTCTTTCTTGAATTGGGGTGCCCAGAACTGTACACAGTATTTCAGGTGGGGTCTACTAACGGACGCAGCTTCAGATTTGGGTTCTGGTTGAATACTGTACTGTAGAGACCTGTACTGGGCATGAGGCACACAGAAGCTAGTTAGGTAAAAGAATAAAAACCAGGTCCATGAAAAATAGATTGCTTCCATGTGCTGTTATAATGGTCAGATCTGATCTGCAAAATATATCAAAGTAGGTCTTGCATTGAGATGAATGGAATTGACTGTATTTAAAAAAAAAAAAAGATATGTGAATAGCTTTATTAAATTTGATGGATATTTGTGCTACCTGTTCTTCAAGTGGAAAGTACATGAACAAGAGATACTGTAATGTGCCCTAAGTGTCACTAAGGCGATGACACAAATATTGTTATGGTAGCCCATCAAATAAAAAAAAAAAGTGTGCAAAATCGTTAAAAATGTGTTTGTTGTTTTAAGAGTAGCAAAACACTCTGGCTATTTAGGGGTTAAAAGATTTCTGAATTATTTCCCAATATTTCTTTGATCTCACGCCAAATTCCTTGATCAGATTCATAGAATGGTTGTAAGACAAGCAATCAATACTGGAAAGTGATACTAGAAGAGCACTTCATGAAGCCGGCAGGAATGTAATATCAGTAAATGATTACAAACCTGTACAGCCACATTATCGTACCCATCACACTTACAGCAGAAAATCATTCATCTTACATAAGTAACCAACAAAGCGATAGAACAGATCCATCGTAACAAAGCTCACATTAACATAGACGTGAAATGAAGGCTGGAAACTTTCCCTTCGCCCACACAGTTACTTTATACGATAACCTTGTAACGTGTCCTCTGTACAACATACCTAGAATATTAATACACCTAAAAAGAAAAACAGATGTCTGTAACAAGCAAAATAAAGAATGCAGAATTAAAAATCATGTTAAGTATTTCACTCCTAGTGTAAGTCATTAGTGCTCCTTAATAGTGATGGGCGGACCTGCAGATACTCTGGATCTGCGGGTCCAACCCTGTTCCAGCCCGGAATGGATATCTGCCCGGATGTGGTCCCCATATAAGATTATGGAGACCAGAATCTAGCACTAAAAAAAATTCACAAAAACGATGCGGTTTTATACCAGGAGGTGCAGATTTGGTTGTGAAATGTTTGCACCATATTGCTGCACAGAAACTACATCTCCTGTCAAAACAATTGTATCAAAATCACATGTGTTATGATGCAGTTTTGAAGCAATTTTTTTTTGCCAGGATGCCTCCCATTTAAATCTAAGGCTTAATGGCAGCTGTGAGCTGCCATTAACCCCTTATTACCCCGATTGCCACCACACCAGAGCAATCAGGATGAGCCAGGTAAAGTTTGTCACATCTAAAGGACTCGACAATCCTGGGTGGCCGCAGGCTGCTATTTTTAGGCTCTGGGGAGCACAATAACCATGGGTCCCCCTAGCCTGAGAATACCAGCCAATAGCTGTTTGTTTTATAATGGATGGATATCAAAATTTTGGGTGACAGCATGCTGTTTTTTAAAATGATTTACTTAAATAATTAAAAAAAAAAAAAAATCTGCATGCAGTCCCTCTTATTTTGATACACAGCCAAGATAAGCACAAGTCTCGGGGTTACAGCGTGTAGCCGTATGCTTTATCTTGCTGGTTATCATAATATGGGAGAACCCTATGCAAATTTTTTAATTATTTATTTATTTTTGCTCGGGTATTTTTGAACCCTTGTGCATACGGACTTTAGAAGTCCGGGTCTGCCAATCACTACTCCTTAATCAAGGTTATAATATATCACTGTACTCTAGATAAAAGCAGTTGCTATCACAAAAAAATACACTCAGCCAAATGCATAAAATTAGATTAATCTAGGATTTAGTGGCAGCTATGGGCTGCCATTAACTCCTTATTACCCCGATTTGCCAAAGCACCAGGGCAAATCGGGAAGAGCCGGGTACAGTTCCAGAACTGTCGCATATAATGTATGCGGCAATTCTGGGCGGCTGCTGACTGATATTGTTAGGGTGGGGGGCTCCCCATAACGTGGAGCTCCCCATCCTGAGAATACCAGCCTTCAGCCGTATGGCTTTATCTGGCTGGCAATAAAATTGGGGGGGACCGCACGCCGTTTTTTTTTAATTATTTATTTATTTATTTTACTGCACAGTATAGACACGCCCACCGGCTGCTGTGATTGGGTGCAGTAAGGCACCTGTCACTCAGTGTGGGGGCGTGTCTCATTGCAACCAATCATAGGCGCTGGTGGGCGGGGAAAGCAGGGAATAGGAGATTGTTTAATGAGCGGCCGGCTTTTTCAAAATAGTAAAAGCCGCAGCAGTGTTAATGCCGTGCAGCGCCGCGCCGGGGATCGAGGAACGGTGAGTATGAGAGAGGGGGGGAAACTTCAGTCACTCGGGGGATTAGCGGTCACCGGTGAATCCTTCACAGGTGACCGCTAATCAGTACTCGACACAGACAGAGTCGCGGTATGAGGATGAAGTCGGGTGAAGTTCACCCGAGTTCATTCTCATCGCGCAACTCTGTCTGCTGTCAGCCGACATTTATAAACGACATTGTGCATCACACACACGGACATTACACACGGACATTACACGTACACATACACGTTAATTCCACACGCACACACGGACGTTCTACACACAAACACGGCTAGCATACGCAATTCACACAGATGCCACACGGACCATAAAAACGGACACAAAAACGGGACACGGACCCGAAAAACGGCCCGTAACACACGTGCATGTTTTTCACGGACGTGTGAAGGGGGCCTTAAAGAGGTTCTTCATTAAAAGTGAATCCTGAGCTTCGCTACTTGGCTATCTGGCTTTGGCTGTGCACACAGCAGTCAATCAGTGAACTTAGTGGCTCTAGAGAAAAGATTTAAAGGGAATTTAATCTTTTGAAATACATTATATCATTAATGTGAGTATGCCTCTTTCATTTTTGTACAATTTTTTATTACATTTTTTCATGGGACAACACTGAAAATATGACACATTGATACAATGAAATGTAGTAGTCAGCGTACTCTTCTAAAGATATTGCACAAGAAAGCCCGTAGTTTGCTGGAGGCAAAGACTGAGGACATGGATTACTGGATCCATGTTCTGAGGTCTGAAGAGACCAAGATAAACTTATTTTGTTTAGATGGTGCCAAGCGTATGTGGCAGCAACCAGGGGAGGAGTGCAAAGATAAGTGTGTTTTACCTACAGTCAAGCATGGTGGTAGGAGGGTCATGGTTTGCGGCTGCATGAGTGCTGCCGGCTGTGGGTGTGATGCTAGTCACTACGGTAGCAGGGTTGTGAATGTGACACTATTCACTATGGTAGCAGGATTGTGACAGAATGTGAAGTATGTCACTACTTACAGACATAGAGACGACAGAGTGGTCAAACAATCTGGGGTCAGTTCTTGCAGAGGTTGTGGTACCAGAGGAGAAGGCAGAGACGTGGTCAAATATTGGTCCAAGGTCAGGTATTTCAAGAGGGCAAGTCGAGGATTAAGGGGTAAAAGAGATGCTTTGAACAGTTCACGGTCCAAGGATCAAAAAAGTAGGAGAAAGATAACAGGTACAGGGAAAAGTTAAAGAGTAAACAAAGGTCAGTCTGGGTCAGTAACTGAGATCAGGATAAGCAAAGGAGTACAGGCCACACAGTGGTTCAGGCAAATGAGTATTTTGATCACATGATAATTTTTATACATGTTGTCCTACTCCAAGCTGTATTGGCTTGAGAACCAACTACCAACTAAGTAAATCAGGTAATGTGCACTTCTGTAATGAGAAGGGGTGTGGTGTAATTACATCAACACCCTATATAAGGGTGTGCTTGATTATTAGGCTACTTCCTTTCCTTTGGGATAATGGGTCAGAAGAGAGATTTGACGGGCTCTGAAAAGTCCAAAATTGTGAGATGTCTTGCAAAGGGATGCAGCAGTCTTGAAATTGCCAAACTTTTGAAGCGTGCTCACCGAACAATCAAGCGTTTCATGGCAAATAGCCAATAAGGTCGCAAGAAATGTGTTGGTCAAAAAAGGCGCAAAATAACTGCCCATGAATTGAGGAAAATCAAGCGTGAAGCTGATAAAATGCCATTTGCCACCAGTTTAGCCATATTTCAGAGCTGCAATGTTACTGGAGTATCAAAAAGCACAAGGTGTGCCATACTCAGTGACATGGCCAAGGTAAGGAAGGCTGAAAATCAACCACCTTTGAACAAGAAACATAAGATAAAACGTCAAGACTGTGCCAAGAAATATCTTAAGACTGATTTTTCAAAGGTTTTATGGCTGATGAAATGAAAGTGACTCTTGATGGGCCAGATGAATGGGCCAGAGGCTGGATCAGTAAAGGGCAGAGAGCTCCACTCCGACTCAGACACCAGCAAGGTGGAGGTGGGGTACTGCTATGGGCTGGTATCATCAAAGTTTAACTTATGGGACCTTTTCGGGTTGAGGATGGAGTGAAGCTCAACTCCCAGACCTACTGCCAGTTTCTGGAAGACAACTTCTTCAAGCTCCATCACATGCATCCAACTACTCCACAGCGTGGCTGGCCAGTAAATGTCTAAAAGATGAAAAAATAATGACATGGCCCCCTTGTTCACCTGATCTGAA
This sequence comes from Anomaloglossus baeobatrachus, assembly GCF_048569485.1. NCBI lineage: Eukaryota > Metazoa > Chordata > Amphibia > Anura > Aromobatidae > Anomaloglossus > Anomaloglossus baeobatrachus. The sequence goes on along the minus strand of NC_134354.1, from coordinate 710,038,064 downwards.
CCCCATAGAGAACCTGTGGTCCCTCATAAAATATAAGATCTACAAGGAGGGAAAACAGTACACCTCTCGGAACAGTGTCTGGGAGTCAATTGACCTGATGAAGGCGTACCGCCGAAACGCGTAGTTTTTTTCATCTGCCATCTGTAAGTGTAAACAGCCGGTGTCATTATACCTTCTTTGGATATATTCTTTTTAACAAGATGAAATGAAGACATGCTTTTCATTCAAATCCTTGGAGTCTGAGCTGGATCCTTCCCTTGCTTGCTTCATGTCTATATACGGCTGGCTGCCGTGAACCGTGCTGGGACCGAGGATATCTGGAGGAATTCTTCAGGCTCACTCCTACAGTGGTGAGCGGTTTGTCTGTTCAGTGTCTACAATTATTACAAAATAACATAATTACATTAGAGTTGAGCAAAATGATTTGCAGGACCCCGGACAAGTTGCCTTGTTGGTAATCCATTAATGCCAGATTACAGCCATGTGAACACCCTATTTGCCGGGTATCCTTGGTGTGACCTTATTGTTTCAGCGAGACACACACGACATTGCAATGGGTCCTCTACACAGAAGTAATGCTGGGGAAGTCAGCAGGTGGAAAGAAGAGCCATGGACTATAGTGAAAGGGGCGCTGAACCAGGGTCCTGGGAATCTTTTTGCCAAAGAATAAATTACATAAATAAAAGTGATGAAATAAATCTAGTAATGAAACATTTCTGCTAAAATACAGAAACACGGATCTTATAAATGTGCCTCTGAGAATAATTCTATATTGCACATTGAAATTTTAATGAACTAGCTAGACAGTCAGGTAGTCAAAACACATAACAGTCTCCCAGGCGTGTCATAAAATAGTAAAGCAGTGCCTTCTAACAAGAGCATTGCAAATCAATAAATAAAGATATCATATGAACTTCACAGACTACAAGAAGTGAAAACGCAGAAGTCAAAAAAGCAAAAATGTGAAAATATTTTTCTTTTCTAGGCTAAAATAAAATAGATTAAAACAACCTTATGTGTGTACAATGTATTATAATTACTTATGCAACTTTGTACCACTTTTCATATAGTGGAATTAACTTAATAATAATCATTTTTTGACCACATTCTATAATATTACCAGCTGTTCATGTGTGAATGTGTTTTTTTATTCTTAGCTATTCTATTTTTCAATAGCTACAAAACATAATACCTTTTATAAGACTTGGAGCTCTATTTTTTCCGATGTTGAGCTTAGAATTAAGTTTTCCTAACATAAAAAATTGAGTGAAAGGTAAAGATGATCAAATCAATTTTAAACAAGTAAAAGTTAGTTAGAAATTTGTAAACTTCATGGATTCTGGCACCTCCAATTTTTAGGGATTTAATTTGTGCAAATCTACAAAAATGGAGGCCAGTTGGTCACAATGATTCATATGCGCCATGGAAATATTAAAAAATAAATAATATTGTTAAGTTGTGGGTGGGGATTATGCTTTCCTTGGAGGGGGCATGACTAAACGAGTACTTTGTCATTACTAGAGCCTCTGATGATGAGATTAGGCTTGTGCTGGAAGTTAGCCACCAGGTACCACTCCAGGGCAGTCCCTGGTTCTGCAGCAATTGACCCCGAAGGTCAGGAATAAAGGTAGAGACTTAAGTATAGGCAGGATGGCAAGAACAGACTGGATGGCTAGTACTGGTAGGACGACTGGTACAGACTGGACAGCAGGGACAGGCAGGAGCAGGTACACCAGATAGGAGTGGGCATGGGATCATGGGTACAGGTATACAGGACTGGAATGGAGTCAGAAAATTGGGTGCAGAAATACTGAACTAGTACAGAGACAAAAACACTTTGAAATGTATTCAAGGCAGGTACAAGTTCAGGGGATCTGAGAACTCGGAAGAGTGCAAACTACTGACAGGACACGTTGTTCAGGTACATCCCAAAGATGGAGGATGCCTTAAGAACCTAGTGCCTCTCAGCCGCCAGCTGAGAGGCACTTCTGGATAAACGCAATGCCCCTTTAAGAAAAAGGAAGAGAACACACGCAAGCCCTAAGTGAGCTCCCGGAGACCTGTATGGCATGTGCAGGCCCCATGAGCAGAAAGCAGTGGAGAGGACTGAAGAAACCACTTAGCCGTCGGGATGGTGAGTGTGCTAGTGTCCTTAATGCAGGGGTGCCAATCCTGGCGTTACAGTACCCTCATCCTTGTGCCCTCTCCTTTCCAGGCCTGAAAAGAATCTCCTCAGGAGAAGAGGGGCATTAAATTGTCCTCTGGCTAACATGACCTCTCTTCAGGACCAAAATTCCTTGACTCTGTTAAGAAAAAGGTTTTACCTCTCACCCTCTTCATGGCCAGATTTTTCATTAGCTCGAAGATGTCCTTCAAGCTGACAGGCTGAGGCAAGGTACCAGGATCCCTGAAGTAGCGACTCAGTATGATAGGCTTGAAAAGCGACACGTGGAAGGAGGAATTGGGTAAATGTAACAAAACTAGAAGCTTCAATTTGTTGGAGATGGCATTAATTTGAGAATCTCGAAAGGTCAAATATAGTGGGGAACCAACTTTTAGGAAGGTACTTTGAGATGGATATATCTTGATAAGAGACATCATACATTGATTCCAGGCTGAAAACTGAGTGGGTGCAGATGTGTCTTTCTTATATGCATGCTTCTTCATCTGTTCGGACGATTTCATCAGTGTGGCTTGGGTGTCCTCCAAGATTTTGGAGAATCTCTTAGAGAGGTCGTCGGCCACAGGGATGCCCAAAATAATGCCATAGGAAAAGTTATGTTGGACTAATGTCAATACACGATGTAGAAGGGAGAACTTGCCAATGCTTCCCTCACATTTTATTTTTATTTTATTCAAATGACTTATATAGCGCTATTAATGCCACAACACTTTACAGATGTGATCATATTTAGACAGTTTCCCCAAAAAAATCCTTTATAAAATTAAATAGAGACCTATGCAGATAAGTCATATCTGCAGGGACAAGTGAAGCAATAGGGATTTATAAAAAGCCAGCTAAAATAGTCTGATATGGAAGGGGAGGATACAATAAGGCTTTACAGTCATGGACACCCATTACTTTACAAAATAAATGGGATTTTCTTTTTCTGAATCCATTTGCCTCATCCTCGGATTTTGATCACTTGGAATCTGTGAAAATTCTGGTTGTTGTACGAGAACAAACAGTCATTGTGGTGAGGATTAATAAAGTGCCTCAGGAAGTTGGTCAGGACCTGGTTGACCTGCTCCACTTGACCATTGAATTGCAGAAGGTAGGCAGAAGAGAAGTCCAAGAACACATTCAAAAATTTGTAGGTAGCCAACCAGAATACTCTGAACCTCTGTCAGATATGATGTGGAGCAGTAAACTGTGGAGGCGGAAAATATGTGAAATGCATTTCTCCGTGAGTACTACAGCAGATAGGAAGACCAGACAAGGGAGTGAAGTGGGCTATTTTAGAAAAATGATCCACTACCAACCAGATGATGGAGCAACCGGAGACCACCAGAAGGTGTGTGATGAAGTCCATAACGATGTGCTGCCAGGGTGCAAACAACAATACGAAGATGTAATAGTCACCCAGGGAGTTTCTTAGGGGTCTCATTACAAGCACATGAAGGACAGGCGTAAACGAAGTTCATAACATTAGGTTGGCCATAAGTAAAGCTGTGAAATAAGAAGAGTTGTCCTCATCCCCCTGGCGGGACCTGAAAAGCTTAGAGGAGTGACCCTACTGCAGCAATAACCTCCTGCCATTTTTTAGATGAAAGTCTTTCCGGGTAGTACCTGAGACTAACTTACTGGAGCCACAATGAGCATCTTGGAAATCTCAATGATATGTTGAGGCGTCTCCTCTTGGTCGGCAGATAAATAGGACCTAAAGAGCACGTCCGCCTTGATGTTCTTGTCAGTGAGCCAGAAATGGAGAGCAAAGTAGAAGCTGGCAAAAAACAGCGACCAAAAGGCTTGGCGAGGATTCAGCTTCTGTGCTGACTGAAGGTAGGCCAAGCTGTAAACCATTCAGGGCAAGAATTCTAGAAGTCCTTCTATCTGGACCCTTCCAATTAGGTCACTATGATATGAAGGTCAGTCCCTGGATCTGATGCAGTCCCTTTCTCTCTGTATCTCGGTTGTTCAGTTTGTATCATGTTATCCTGGTTCCAGTCTCCGTAAACTTGTCTGCCACAGGTCACCCACTGCATGGTAATCTTTCAGACTTTAAGTCTGCTCTAGTCACAAGCTGGGCTCTAACTCGCTCTCTAAGACAACTGTCTCTTTTGCTACATACTAACCCCTCCAACTATGGGCTAGTCTCAACTTTACCGATTTCTTCTCAACATAATCATTTACTACATTGATAAACATTATACATTACATAAAAATTAACATTTGAAGTCCCAGAGAGGGGTCATTTAACATTTCTACCTTTGGAACCCAGAGACGGGTCAAATGACCTGAAGGATTTTAGCTAACATCCTATAATCACCGTCTTTTGTTCTGTAGTTAAGGCCATTACTGTCGCACCACAGGAGGTTGTTGTTTTCCATTGAGTTTAGCCATTTAGTTTCTAGTTAGTTCTATTCAGTTTATTGTATTTCATTTGACCCTCTTTCGGGACTTCAGGGGGGAGCTCGAAATTTCTGGGACTTCTAGTGTTAAGATTACATTACCTTCACAATGCACAGGTCATAATTCAAAGTATACTTCACATGACAATAACACTATTGGTATCTTCAGGGGGAAATATACCAACAAGTCCACCTCCTTACACATGGCTAGTGCTGTGAAAGAGTGAAGACAGAGATGCCTCCAGCCAGAGATTAGGACATGAGAAGAGGAACGGTGTAGAGCTGCGGGAGCATGGACTGCTTAGGGGTGAGGATAGTATCATATAAGATTGTTTTTTACTCCCTTCTAAGCCCGAAGCCTTGGGATTAGGACAGCATCATAAACAGATTTTTTCAACAGCAATTAAAATTCAAATGAATTTGCGAAATTCTAATTTATGCAGATTCACTAATCTCCAGTTAAAGGAGTTGTCCCATGCATTTTAATGGTAGGACTAAACTACTGGCCACATATGCACACAATCCCTGTACACATTATGTGGACATTCTGAGAGCACATTAAAAAAAAACAAAAAACATGGGGATACCATAACCGCAATATGTAGACACTCAAGCAGCTTTCTAATAATAATTATAGCAAAAAAATGCTATGTTTTGAATTTTCAAACATAACATCTAATCTCTTAATATAAATAATAAAAATATAGCTTCCTACAGTTTTCATTATTATCGACAATGTTGGAAATGGTATAAATATGTCTTTTTTGAGCTCCCCCTAGTGGTGGTTATTCTCTCTATTTAATTTGAAACAAAGTAGTGTGTAATATTTATTCAGAATTAGGTGAACATGTTACATTACACAGAGAAATGGCATGCTTAGCAGCTGATAAGTCTTGAGGGACATAACATTACTTGGATCACAAGATTACATATCACCAATGTCAGCACTTACATAACATAATATGTTCCATTTCAATTATAATATATGATTAGTATATTATCATCTCATTACCATAACATGTAACGGGCTGACACATATACAATGCCCTCAACTGCGTCATTCATCAAATGAAAATCAAAGTTCCTGCAGATTGCTTATGATTTTATTTAGCTCCAGAGCCCTAGATTCAGCCTGGAGGGCTATAATTAGAATAGAAATAAGCAATTTGTGATTTACTGCTATATATCCACAAATGTAAATCATAATCATAAAATAATCAGTGCAAATTATAAGAACAGTGCATTGAATGATTAAAACATAGAAGAGCTGCGTATCGTAGTTCTGCCTTAAGCAGATGACAGTGTTTTTTAAATGAGTGCTATCCGTCAAAAAATCGTATCACACTCGGACCAATGTTATTCTATGAGGCAGTGCACATGTACAATTTGCCTCCGAGAATCAGGTGTCACTCGGCCATTCAAATCTATGAGTTCTGTCCGAGTGTTGATCCGTGTGTGCAATGCAACTGCAATGCGATTCTGTGATTTTTCTCATGATTGTAGTCCATGTGCAATCCGTATGTGATCCATTTTTATTCTCAGCAGCTATGTCATCTGCCATTCAGCTCTGCTACATGGTCACTGACAGCAGACACAGACAGAGCCGCGGGATCAGAATGAAGTCGGATGAACTTCACCCGACTTCATTGTCATCCCGCGGCTCTGTCTGTGTGTCATGTCCTGATTTTCGGTCACCGATGAAGGTCTCACCGGTGACCGCAAATCCCCTGAGTGACCGCAGTGAGCCGCGCTATCAGCGGTGCTGTCACTGGATTCCTCCAGCTGAGATCTGTGGCCGCGGGTAACCTGAGTGACGTCATCGCTGATAGCGTGACTCACTTCAGTTGCTGCGGGGAGCTCATAGAGAGCGGTCGTGGTCTGTGGCCGCTCTCTGTCAGCTTCTGATGTAGCAAAGCTGAAAGCGTCGTGGGACCTCTGTGGATTACGTCGGACCTGGAGGGGTATTTGGGGACTTCAATAAAGTGGTGAAAGAGGGTGGTTTTTTGTCATTTATTTCAAGTAAAGGATTTTTGGGTGTATGTGTTTATTTTCTTTAACTTACAGGATAATCATGGATGGTATCTCGGGGAGATGCCTGCCATGATTAACCTAGGACTTAGTGGCAGCTATGGGCTGCTGCCATTAACTCCTTATTACCTCGATTGCCACCGCACCAGGGCAATTCAAGATGAGCCAGGTACAGTCCCGGGACTGTCGCATATAATGGATGCGGCAATTCCGGGCGGCTGCTGGCTGATATTGTTAGGCTGGGGGGCTCCCCATAACATGGCGCTCCCCAAGCTGACATTACCAGCCTCCAGTGGTGTGGCTTTCCCCTGGCTGGTATGAAAATTGGGGGGGACCGCACGTCATTTTTGTTTAATTACTTATTTATTTAATTTACTGCACGATATAGACCGGCCCACCGGCAGTTGTGATTGGTTGCAGTGAGACAGCTGTCACTCAACGTGGGGGCGTGTCTGACTGCAACCAATCATAGGCACCGGTGGGCGGGGAAAGCAGTGAATGCTAGATCGAATAATGAGCGGCCGGCTTTTTCAAAAGAGGAAAAGCCGCCGGAGCTTTGTGACAGCTGTTCAGCACCGCGCTGGTGATCGTGGATCAATGAGTATGAGAGAGCGGGGGAGAGGGATAGACCGACAGAGAGAGAGACAGAGAGGGAGAGACCGACAGACAGAGATAGAGGTTGACCGACATAGACAGACCTCACTCATTTCCAGTGTTTTCTGCAACATTCGATAAATGTATTTAGAAAAACGCATGTCACTAGGATGGTGTGTGTGCCGGCCGTGTAACATCCATTTTTTTCACGCACCCATAGACTTGCATTGGAGTGACTAGCACGAGAAACTCTACAAAACGCAGCATGCTGCGATTTTTTTCTCAGTCCGATTTGGACTAGCAGATCGGAGCTGCCTCATTGATTAACATTGGTCCAAGTGCAATGCGAGATTTTCTCGCATTGCACTCATGCGAGTTAATCGCAAGTGTGACTCCAGCCTTACTGGGGGACTAGCGGATTTGGATAAAGGTGGTGAATATCCCAATCGCCAGTCTGGGTCCACCGTGCTCCAAGATGGTAAAGGAGCTGCTGGCAACCCGTAGGTCAGGCGGATAGTACAAAGCTAGGTGGCTCTGAAATAATATGAGCCTGATCCAAGTTAAATGTCACTTGCACCAGGACTATTATGGACCCTATTAACGCCACAGGGTCCACACACCCAAACCAGGACCTGTCCTGTTAGCACCACAGGAGTCCTAGGATACACTGTCCGTGTGCGTAGGGGGCACAATGCGACAGTCAGCGCAGCAGCCTCAGCCCAGTTAACTCCACTGGGCTACTACAACAGGACGGAACGATAGGAGCGGAAGCGCGGCACCTGACTTTAACGTGCCGAGTTACGAATCTTGGCGTGACAGGCACCGTATGCCTAACCCTACCTACCGCTTCAAGAGCTGTAGCCACAATGTGGCTCTAAACATAGGTATGAATGTGTGAGCATAAATGAAGACTGCACACCAGGGTGCAGTCTCCAGGCCCTTTTAATACCTAGGGTCCACCCCAAGCTCAGTGTGAGCCACAATGGCTCCTCCAGGGTCCAATAGCAGAGTGCCACATCATCAGTGAAGTCACCAGCAGCCTATCTGGAACCACCATGTCACTGATGACCGCAAACACCCTACCAGTCATCGTCTGATGACCAATGATGGGGTGCCAGGTCATAGGGGCGGGCCTCTATGAGCCAGTCCAGAGTGGCCACATCATCAGGATACCTGAAGCTATCCAGCCTATCAGGGCCTGCCAGCTCATGGACATGACCAGTGAAGTCCTTACCGGACTTAGCCTCTGATGCACTAAGTGCCTGAGCATGCTCAGTAGCCTCAACGGCCGACTTAGTCTCACAAATCAGCCTAATTAATAGGCACAACACAGGACTTAGACACTGCACGGTGTCCAAGCACCTGAGCAAAGAGGCTTTTCGCACTTAGTGTGTGAGCATGCTCAGTAGCCTGAACTGAGGACTTAGCCTCAGGAATTACACGAACAGGCTGAGCATGCTCACTAGGCAAAACACTGGACTTAGGCTCTGGCTGGGGCAAATCGGCACGCGCATGCGCCCTAGCCGCCTCTCCACACTTAGACGTGGAGGAAGAAGAAGCCAGCTGGACAAGCCGAGGCATGGTGCTGTGAATACGTTTTCCAGTCTGGGGCTCCTTCTTGTGGTTAGTGCTGGCGGTGCAGTTGATTTGTGGAATGAAAGCCACACACCTGTGATAAACTGGCAATCAGGGTCATATTGGGCTATTTAACTGAGTAGTTTTCTCTTGTTACTTGCCGGTGCTCAATGGTCTCCTATGTGTTAAGGACATTCTGTAACCAGCCCTGCTCACTACCAGAACTCCTCTCCGATAAGTGGTCTTTGTACCTCTGCTGTTTGTTTTCCACTTTTTTGTTGTTTTTTCTGCTTTGATACTGCTTGATTCCTATTTTGTCTGTGTGGAGTTCTTGGTAGAATGGGATCATTCCCTACTGGGAGTATCTGTATACTTAGCTCCATGATTCTGCAAGGTATTGTGTTTGTCATGCTTGGTATTAATTCAGTCCCTCATCTATATTAGTGTTTTTGCATTCCAGTAACATCAGAGTGCTGATACAGTGGGGGAGAGGTTGTGTGACCTCAGGATTTTTCCATATCAGAAGTGCTGGTATATATTAGGGTTTTTTACGGTTGCAGACAGTGCTCCTTCCTATCCTTTCCTATAAAGATAGTTTGGGCCTCACCTTTGCTGAATCTTTCTTTTCTAGCTTTGTATTTTGTTTTTCTATATCACCATAGCCTTTACATGTGGGTAATGTAAAAAAAAACTATATAACCTCAATTCCACTCCTTCTGACCAGAATGATAACCTCAACAAAATTAATAACTTCTTGGACAAAATCCATCTCCCTAAACTAAATGAGCATCAACTAAATATTTTAAATCGTCCATTTACCGACTCCAAAATTTTACAAACAATTAAAAACCTAAAAATAAACAAGTCCCCAGGCCCAGATGGGTTTTCTAATGAATTTTACAAGACTTTTTCCCAATTACTTCTACCTCACCTCTGTAAAATTTTTAATCACGCAGCTTCCACCAGAGAATTCCCTGCAGAAATGCTCCAGGCAAATATAACCCTCATCCCTAAACCAAATAGTGACCCTGAATTAGTGACTAGCTATAGACCCATCCCTCTAATTAATACAGATGTAAAAATGTATTCAAAAATATTAGCCGAAAGATTAAAAGAAATTCTCCCATCATTGATCCATCAAGACCAATTAGGATTTGTTAAAAATAGACAAGCATCAGACGGTACTAGAGGATTACTAAACATTCTTGAATACGCTAAAAAATCTAGAACACCCACCCTACTTTTATCGCTTGACGCTGAGAAAGCATTTGATAGAGTGGGATGGGAATTCTTGACAAACACCCTGAAAAATGTGGCTTTGACAATACATCCATTAATTCCATCATGGCGCTATATTCCTGCCCCTCAGTCACAATTAAATCAGTCAACCACTCTTCGAAAACTTTTATGATAACCAACGGAACGCGTCAGGGATGCCCATTATCACCGCTACTTTTTGCCCTGATTATGGAACCTTTGGCAGAATGTATCAGGTCAAACGAAAAAATTAAAGGTATTTCCATAGGCAAAGAAAACTTTAAAATAAGTCTATTTGCGAACGATGTAATTATGACTCTTAGCGACCCATTAAACTCCATCAATGAGACCAACAAAATTTTAAAAGAATTCTCCATTCTTTTAAACTTTAAAATTAATGAGAAAAAGTAAAAAATGCCAACCCAACAGCACAAGAAAATCTTATAAATAATGTTAATTATGAATGGGTTACAGATGCTATTGAATACTTAGGTATTACTTTCACAAAAGATATTAAAAGCACCATAATCCTCAACATGAATAAACTCACAACTCAGATTGAAAAAGACTTTGCAACATACAACAAAACCGAAACGACATGGCTTGGTAGAATATTGGTAGCTAAGATGTTTATTCTACCCAAAATTTTATATACAATTAGATGTCTACCTATCATCATCCCAGACGAATTCCTAGTCAAATTGCAAAAATCGATCAACAAATATGTCTGGAATAATAGCAAAGCAAGGGTGGCCAAAAATACATTATTCAAAAATAAAATTAATGGAGGATACGGCCTTCCTAATATATAAGCATATTATTACTGAAATTTATTAAAACAAACCAACAATTGGTTATTAAAAAATGAATATACTCCAACTTGGGTTAACTTGGAACTAATATTGTCAGGAAATAATTCTTTCCGCTCTCCTTTACTGGAACAGTTACTAAACTCTGGAGGAAGAAAAGCCAATAGCTACCGTGTTTTTCCAAAAATAAGACACTGTCTTATATTTTTTTTGCCCCCAAAAAAGCACTAGGGATTATTTTTGGAGGAGGTCTTATTCTTGGAGAAACACGGTTGGGGGTAAGTTTACCCCCCCAAAAAAGCAGACCCCCCCCTCCACTTCCCAGGAGACTCATACTCACCAGACCAGGACGTCTGCCTGGTTCCCAGGTCCTCCTGTGATCTCCAGTCAGTGCTGCATGCCGTCCTACCCTGCTGCTAGCTGACACGCTGACACACACAGCAGATCGCAGGCACACACAGCAGATCACAGGCACAGCAGATCACTCACACACACACACACACACAGCAGATCACACACACACAGCCGATCGCAGGCACACACAGCCGATCGCAGGCACACACAGCCGATCGCAGGCACACACAGCCGATCGCAGGCACACACAGCCGATCACAGATACAGCCGATCGCAGACACACACACACAGCAGATCACAGATATACACAGCAGATCATACACAGCAGATTGCAGGCACACACAGCCATCACAAATACACACATCTGATCGCAGGCACACACAGCCGATCACAGATACACACATCCGATCACAGGCACACACAGCCGATCACAGATACACACATCCGATCACAGGCATACGCAGCCGATCACAGATACACACATCCGATCACAGGCACACACAGCCGATCACAGATACACACAGCTGAACGCAGACACACACAGCCGATCACAGAAAAACACAGCTGATAGCAGACACATACACAGCCGATTGCAGACGCACACAGCAGATCACACACACACACACACACACACACATACATCACATCACATCCAGCACTTACGGTAGCAGGGAATGAAGCAAGTCACGTGTCCGGCCGCAGGTCCTGTTCGTCGCGCTGCACTGCACTACCTCTCAGGATTCTCCCGGCGAGAAGAGATCGGTGTCGCTGGATGAGGTGAGTGTGTATGCGATCCGATGTGTGTGCGATCCGATGTTTGTGTGTGTGATTTGATGTTTGCGTGTGATCCGATGTTTGTGTGTGCGATCTCATTATGTGTGCGATCTGACTGTGTGTGCGATCCGATGTTTGTGTGTGAGATCTGGTGTGTGTGTGTGTTTGTGTGTGTGTGTGTGTGTGTGTGAGAGAGCTGCTGTGTGAGAGAGCTGCTGTGTGAGGGGGTGTGATCACTGCAGGTCCTGCCGCTCAGTGTCGGGTGAGTGTAATTGCCGGGTACCGCTGTGTATAATGAAGTGTCCTGCAGTATCTGTATCTTTTTTAGCTGCACGGACACTTCATTATTGATCCGCGACTAGGGCTTATTTTCGGGGGAGGGCTTATATTTAAGCCTTTTTCCGAAAATGCTGAAAATCCCTGCTAGGGCTTATTTTTGGGGGAGGTCTAATTTTTGGAAAAAGACGGTACGATAGGAGCACTATTAATGCTGCATTTACTTCCTGGGAAAATAATTCAAAAGTCTCCAAAGACAAAATGACTTTTGAAGTCTTTAATAATACAGAGATAAAAAATATAGATTTTGTCAAACAATACGGATACAGTAGATAGATGGATCCAATCAGGGATACAATACATAAAAAATATATACGATGGTGCAAATTTCACCTCATTCTTACAACTTAAACTACAAAATAATATACCAGATAAAGATCTGTATTTCTTCCTTGAAATAAGGAAAACCATGAGGAAACTTCTAGAACCCAAATGTAAAATAAACAAATTCATACTTAAATTGATAAACAACCCAAATAACAAACTAATATGGAGTCATAAGAACATCTATCTTGCCTATAATTCTGAACTCACCACAAGAAAAATGATACACATATCCAGTTGGGAAAAGGACTTTAAAGTAGAATTTACCCAAGTACAATGGGATAAAGCTCTTAAAAACACATACCTTTCCAATATCTGCGCTACATTACATGAAGCTTATTAAAAGATTTATACCAGATGGTATTTTACTCCGGACAAAGTAGCTAAAATATTCCCAAGCCCAAAACCAACATGATGGAGAGGTTGCGATACAAAAGGTGACATTGTTCATATTTTTTGGAGCTGTCCTAGAATCAGAAGCTTATGGCAGAAAGTGTCTAAAATAATAAATCTGATATTACACTCAAAAATAAGTCTAACCCCACAATTAGCTCTCTTATCGATAGATTTGGATACAATAAACATAAAATACAGGGCCATCGTAATTCATATCCTTCTAGTTACCAAAGTCGAATTGGCGGCACGTTGGAAATCCAATAAAATTCCAAATATTTACGATCTTATAGAAAAAATATCCCTTCATAAGTTCTATGAAGAGAAGCATGCTCTGATTAATAACTCTTGGAACAGATTTCATAAAAAATGGGACCCATGGACTGACATTATTAACAACTATACATAAAATTTTAAATCTAATATAGTTCTAATTCTGGTATAAACGTAATACATGATACTTATTCAATTAGTTTAATAAGAAAATTGTTTGTCTACATCCATCTCCTGACATGTTATTTGAAAATCATACTATCGAAATTCTTGATCCGACTGTATGTCATAGTTTTTACCAATGTTATTTGTTTCTCCTTTTGTATATGTCTATATTATTTGTTGATATAGCATGAAGTAATGCTATACAGTACATTCTGTTTTTATTGTTTTGTTAGCACTGTTTTATGTATAAACTTTGAAAACCTAATAAAAAAAATTATTGAATCATAAAAGCATGCTCTTAATTAGATCCAAGCAGGGCTCTGACAAAATCTGATCCCATGTCTCTTCTACATGTTCCCAATGTTGGTGCACCATGATTGAATCACTTGGGTATGTATACAGCTTTTAATACAACTCTACCTACTAGTGTTCAACTGCGGTGAGGTTTGGGGAGTGTGGGACTAATCCAACACCACTACTTCATTATCAATGAGCCATTTTTTCGCCAATATTGGGTTGTTAAACCAATATTAATCGAGTGTGCAAAGTAACTTGTCTTGTAGGATACTTACATATACTGTAGCTCACCATTGAGACCACCATTGACCCTGGTCACGTTTCCAACACCTTTGTTTGTGAAACGACCCCATATCTTCAGGCTTTTTCCACCAAATGTGACAGATCCTTTAATTTTTCGATCCATTAGCCCCTTTTTCTCTAGTTTCTACCAGACCCATTTGTACCCATCAGAGTCTAGTCTATTGAATTTTTGTCTCATTGCTCCAAATCACCCGTTTCCAATTTTCTACTGTGCACTTTTCATACTTTTTCAAACTCTAGCCAATTCTTCTTATGACGATAATGAAGTTGAGGCTTCTTCCCCGGTTTTCTTCTAAAAATCTAAATTTTCATTTTTCATATTTTGTTAGTATTTTGTAAATATACCTTTTGGCTTTCATCACTGCCTGAATCCTTCTGGGAAGCTCTTAATCGGATTCAAACATGTCTTGACTGAAATTTGATCCCACGTCTGTTTCCCTATACTGGGCGACTCACTTGGGTATGTATACTGCTTTTCCTTCCACTCTTCGCACAAGTGTTCAATTAGGTTGAGATCTGGGGATTGTGGGGACCAATGCAGCACCTCTACTTCATTATCATTGAATAATTTATTCACCGATCTTGATGTATACTTTGGGTCGATGTCATGCTGGAACACTATGTCAACATTTTCCTACCCATAGTACTTGAGTGTATGAAGTAACTCGTAGGATACTCACATATAGCTCAGCATTGAGACTGCTGTTCATCGCACAGTGCTTGAATAAATACAGTCATGTGAAAAAGTTTGGGCACCCATATTAATGTTAACCTTTTTTCTTTATAACAATTTGGGTTTTTGCAATAGCTATTTCAGTTTCATATATCTAATAAATGATGGACTCAGTAATATTTCTGGATTTAAATGAGGTTTATTGTACTAACAGAAAATGTGCAATCCGCATTTAAACAAAATTTGACTGGTGCAAAAGTATGGGCACCCTTATCAATTTCTTGATTTGAACACTCCTAACTACTTTTTACTGACTTACTAAACCACTAAATTGGTTTTGTAACCTCATTGAGCTTTGAACTTCATAGGCAGGTGTATCCAATCATGAGAAAAGGTATTTAAGGTGGCCACTTGCAAGTAGTTCTCCTATTTGAATCTCCTATTAAAAGTGGCATCATGGGCTCCTCAAAATAACTCTCAAATGATCTGAAAACAAAGATTATTCAACATAGTTGTTCAGGGGAAGGATACAAAAAGTTGTCTCAGATTAAAACTGTCAGTTTCCACTGTTAGGAACATATTAAGGAAATGGAAGAACACAGGTACAGTTCTTGTTAAGCCCAGAAGTGGCAGGCCAAGAAAAATATCAGAAAGGCAGAGAAGAAGAATGGTGAGAACAGTCAAAGACAATCCACAGACCACCTCTAAAGACCTGCAGCATCATCTTGCTGCAGATGGTGTCAATGTGCATCGGTCAACAATACAGCGCACGTTGCACAAGGAGAAGCTGTATGGGAGAGTGCTGCGAAAGAAGCCGTTTCTGCAAGCACGCCACAAACAGAGTCGCCTGAGGTATGCAAAAGCACATTTGGACAAGCCAGTTACATTTTGGAAGAAGGTCCTGTGGACTGATGAAACAAAGATTGAGTTGTTTGGTCATACAAAAAGGCGTTATGCATGGAGGCAAAAAAACATGGCATTCCAAGAAAAGCACTTGCTACCCACAGTAAATTTGGTGGAGGTTCCATCATGCTTTGGGGCTGTGTCGCCAATGCCGGCACCGGGAATCTTGTTAAAGTTGAGGGTCGCATGGATTCAACTCAGTATCAGCAGATTCTTGACAATAATGTGCAAGAATCAGTGATGAAGTTAAAGTTACGCAGGGGATGGATATTTCAGCAAGACAATGATCCAAAACACCGCTCCGAATCTACTCTGGCATTCATGCAAAGGAACAATTACAATGTTCTGGAATGGCCATCCCAGTCCCCAGACCTGAATACCATTGAACATCTGTGGGATGATTTGAAGCGTGCTGTCCATGCTCGGCAACCATCAAATGAAGGACCATTATGAAGAAGGGGGGAATAGTATGGAGAGAGAAGAAATTGTTGGGACAGTATGGATGAATGGGAGCCTAGTGGCAGTATGGATAATTGGTGGCATTGGGGGGGGCAGTATGGATAAGTGGAAGCATAAGGGGAACAGTATGGATAAGTGAGAGCATACTGGCAGTATGGATAAGTGGGAACATGGGAGACAGTATGGCTAAGTGGGGTACAGGGGGCAGTATAGATAAGTGGGAGCATAGGGGGGCAGTATGAATAAGTGGGAGCATAGGGGGGCAGTATGGATAAGTGGGAGTATAGGGGGGCAGTATGGATAAGTGGGTCTTTGGGGACAGTATGGATAAGTGGGAGTATAGGGGGACAGTATGGATAAGTGGGAGCATAGGGGGGGCAGTATGGATAAGTGGGAGCCTAGGGACAGTGTGGATAACTGGGAGCTTAAGGGACACTATGGATAAGTGGGAGCATAGGGGGAACAGTATGGATAAGTGGGAGAATAGGGAAACAGTATGGATATGTGGGAGCATAGGAGGAACAGTATGGATAAGTGGGAACATAGGGGGAACAGTATGGATAAGTGTGAGTATAGGGGGCAGACAGTATGGATAAGTAGGAGCCTAAAGGACAGTATGGATAAGTGGGAGCATAAGGGGAACAGTATGGATAATTAGGAGCATAGGGGGAACAGTATGGATAAGTGGGAGCATAGGGGGAGCAGTATGGATAAGTGGAAGCATGGGGGACAGTATGGATAAGTGGGAGCCTAGGGAGCAGTATGGATAAGTGGGAGCATGGGGGACAGTATGGATAAGTGGGAGCCTAGGGGACAGTATGGATAAGTGGGAGAATAGGGGGAACAGTATGGATGAGTGGGAGCATATAGGGAAACAATATGGATAAGTGTGAGCATGGGGGGATTGTATGGAGAAGTGGGAGTATGGGGGTATAGTATGAAGAAGTAAGGGAACTATATGGTGAAGTGAGACCATGGAGGACAGTATGGAGAGGTAAACCTTTTGTTGGCTGGTAACAGCCTTACCATTCTTAAAGAAGCCTCTCATTGATTTTTGCATTCATTAAATGTGTGCATGTGCATCTAAAGTAGTGTGAGTGTAATAAAATACTCACTTACCGCTGCTTTCTCCAGTGTCCAGTGCTGTTCTCCATTTTTGACTGACATCACCGCTATCCAGATTCTCCAGTACACGTTGCTCTGCATGTCGCAGAGGTGACCTTTTTGGCACGGGGAGGGAGGGGGCCCATACACAATTCTTGCACAGGGGCCCTATGCTCTCAATGTCTGCCCCTGGTCAGTGTACACCTGTTACCCTAAAAGAACTAAATATAAAAAAGCAAAAAAAAGGAATAAATATCATTACTTACAGCAAATATGGAACTGCAGCTGTATATTGCCCGGGCCAAAAGACTACTACTACTCCAGCAGGATACAGCTAAACACCCACTAAGTGGAGGCATCACAGGTGCAGGAGGAGCAAATCACACACACACTTCCAAACATGGAGGAGGAGATTGCTGGGGGATAAAACTGCACACTGATGATTTGCATAGAGCACTGTTCTCACTAGCAGACTTACAGTCACAAACCCGCAGCCTATTAGGCGACGCCCATACTATTAGATCAGGCGGGCTGCCAAGCTGTACCCCAACTGCGCACTATATAGGGACAGGAACTCTAATAGCAAGGCCTAACAAAAAGGGGCCTGGCTGTATCCTGTACAAAAAAATATGAGTTTTTTTGTTAGCGTTATGGCCATAAGACAGAAGCCTACAACCCTCGTCACGGGAACCTCATGCTTGTACGTCCCTACACTATATATAATATAAAAAACCTAAAAGAACTAAAGCAAGGTTAGCAAAAACTAAACACCCAAAGAAAAGGAGTATCTGCTGGGGTCCAGCGGACAGAGAATACGGCTACAGAGCACAGACTCAGTAGTTTGAATTCAGATGCATGATAGTATTAACACATAAAGTGACAAGTCAGATTTGGAAAAATAGCACTCTGGGTCAAGCAATCAATTTTGGATAAACCCCCTCCCCTGTATATGTGACGCCCTGGACTAGTCAGGTCGTCCCAGGTGGTCCCATGCCCACACACCCCCTCCCTGAAAAGGTGACAGCGGCCAACCAGGAAACCCTTGTCACCAACCTCCGGATTTGATGTCCACGCCAGGGGGTCGGAGCCAGGTGGTTGACTCCACCCACCGAGGAGTTCACAGGCCTGGAGGCGGGCGAGACACAAGTTCTAGTGCTAGTGTAGAGAGTAGTCTTGACAGTGAAGGAGGGAGGACAAGTTCAAGGGTAGACCTGTGACCAGGCTTGCCAACAGTCTACTCAGGTGGCTGGGTCGGAGCCCAGTCACCTTTGGCAACGAGGCAGACGGCAGGAGCTGGGATTACAGCCAATGGAACCGTAGTGACCGGGGTCGGGCGGTGGCCCGCCGGTACCGAACCGGGGAACAGATTGGAAACCGGAGCACCAGGAGGGGTACTCAGACCCAGTACAAAGCCCCGAACCGACAGGGCCGAGTCAAATCAACTGATTGAGGACTGGACTTAAGGACCTATCCCACACAAGACCCGTTAGAAGACAACAGCTCAACCATACAGGGTAAAGCCACCGCCAAGGCATAGAGACCCAAAGGGCCAGCGTCTGTGGGCAAACAGGGCTCTTCCAACAACCAGCAAGCCGGGGAGCGGACTACCGTTAGGCATAGGAGTCAAACATTCATACAAAAAGGTGCAGGAGAAAGGCGGAAACCATCAACCCATTCAGGGAGAAGCTGCAGCCGGCTGCGGGCCCTGTTCATCATCCTGTTTGGTTTACCAGAGACTCCAATGTATTGTGTCATAGTGAGTACACCAGTGCCTTTGGGCCGCGCACCGCACCAGCATACACCCGCTCCATTACTCCCCTACCCACGGAGGGGTCAACACGAAGCTGCGCAACACCATCCCTGGGAGGCCTAGTTAATGGCAGCGGTGGTGTCCATCTATTCACCACAACCCGTGGGTGGCGTCATGAACTTTCACCCCCTACCAAACCACCGCGGCCCCAGCCGTGGAACCCCCCACGAAGTCCCTGCGTGTAGCGCCAACCCCCTTGCAGAGCGACGTGACCCCCGGGTCCATGAGGAGCTCGAGCCACCACCCACCGTACGAGCACGGATCCGAGCGGCTCGGCGGTCGCAGCCGAGCCCGCGAGGTGGTACATATATTCATAGATGTTTAAAAAGAGTCTGTCACCCCCCAAAAAGGCAAACTGAATCAAATTTGCAAGAAGACCTAGCCCCTATATAAATCATACCAGGCATGTATAGTTTAACTCAATATTTTATTAAAAATCAACTTTTATTTCATGTGCAAATGATGGCACTTCGGTGCAGCCTTAGCGTGGTCTATGCCTTGTTGCACCATCAATCCCTCCTATTTGCATAATAAAGCTGGTATCTTATAGTGATTGACATGTCTCTGATTCTAAGAGCGAACGCTGTATCATTTAATTTCACATCTGCGACTTCGCACCAACACTGGATGTGCAGGGCTTTCTTATCATGTCAGTACGGATGTGCACTGTGACATTACACATCGTTCACACACTGTATAATGGGGGGGTTTACTCACTTTGCTTGCAATGCGAGGTAGACTCAGAAAACACACTCTTTCAAAGTCCAGCAGGGTTATTAAATACTCATAAACTGCTCCAGGAACATAAACAGAAATGGATTGGGTTACAGGTCCGTTATTCTCATGGTACTCCCACACAGTTTCATATACACTTTCTCCAGTATCCCAGTGGAGGTCACTCATCCTCCACTCACTCCAGTCTGTCGAAGCAAACCCTCACCTTCCTCAGCTGGGTCCCTTCCAGAGGTTTCAATACCTATATGAGTTTAGTAGCCTCTCCACACTGCTTCAGCGGCTGCTTCTCACACACACACTGACTCCTGCCAGTGTACCCACAGGACCTCCCCAAACGGCTCCTACTCACAGCCCAGCACTTCTCATACTGGCTGGAAACTCTCCACACACACACACTGACTCCATTAAACCTCATGTGACCTGTCAGACACATGTCACACACACCCATGGGTGGGGTATGTAGGTAACCAGACCCACCCATCTCTCTAGCTACCTATAAACCTGTCCCAATAAACATTTTAGCAAAAATGGGGCACTATATGTACCAGAACGGACCTTCAGGTTAACACCACTTGTGTTGTACATATGTGCTATTCGCAACATAGCCGGTCGCGATCTTACATGCACACAATGCTTTTCAGGTGCCCGCAGAGTCCAGACATTAGAAGGCGCAGAGCTGCTCAGATGCATACCTTTATAGTGGATCTGCAGTACCTAGCTGCAGCCACTATGCAAGTGATGGAGCTGTGCTGTTCGGCTCCCCAATTTATCACATCTGCCCGCCCACCATGCCGTAAGCAGCTGATCTGCGGGGGTGCAGGGTGTCATACCCCCACTGATTTGCTATTGATGACCTATCCTAACTACTGGACAACCATTTCAAATGCAGGCTCTGGTTGTACTACATTTATTTGTTAAAAAGATGAATTCTTCAAGGAATCATTTTTAGCATCTTTATTTCTTTGATTTTCTCATTTAGTTGAGAATAATTTCACTCTGGAAAATCAACAATCCCATTAGCGAAGTGTAATCCATATTTACAGAGATCTGTAAATATTTGGCAGTGCAAGATTTTATTATCAGCCGTTAAGTCCATATAGTAAATTGCTTTTAATTCCAAAATGCAAGCGGTAAATGAGAGAAATACAAATCAATACCCCACTCTGACTATATAATGAGCTCTGTAATTTTGTTTTAGGTTTTTCTGTGATCAATAAAATACAGTATTTTCATAGCATAATAGTTTATTTTAAGTTTTGTCATAATCTTCTCTGATTACAAGTGGAGTCAGTCTGCGCTGTATAGTCATAGAAAAAAAATGAGATAAATGTGTGTAGGTTTAAAGAAATGGCTTTGTCAAGAGATCTGACTGGTCCTTTACATCGTACAATTCTGCAGATAATTTACGCCTACAACATAGGACACAGGCAGTTCTTCATTAACTTGGGAATAACAGGAACAACACAGTATTTAAATATTTTAACATTAATTAAATATTTATTGCAATTACACTTTTAGGGCTGTGGATCTCCAATTTGCCAATATTGGACTCTAGTGCTATACAGTTAAGTCCAGAAATATTTATTTGTACAGTGACAGACATTTTGGCATTTCAACTGTTGATCAAAACATATTCAAGATGCAGTGAAATAATTAATATGGGCTTAAAGTGCAGACTCTCGGCTGTAATTTGATGGTATTCACATCCTAATTGGAAAAAGGGTTTAGGAATTACAGCTCTTTAATATTTAGCTGCCTCTTTTTCGAAGGAAGAAAAGTAATTGGACATTTATCTCAAAAGCTCTTTAATGGGCTCCATGGGACAATCCCTCATTAATTCATCACCATTTAGGCAGGTAAAAGGTCTGGAGCTGATTTCAGGTGTGGCATTTTTATTTGGAAATTGGTGCTATGAACTAATAACATGCAGTAAAAGAAGCTCTCAATGGAAGAAAAACAGACCATCATTAGGCTGAAAAAAAAAAGAAGTAATCCATCAAAGCGATAGCAGAAATGTTCGAAGTGGCCAAATCAAAAGTTTAGTGCAAAAAAAGAACACACTGGTGGGCTGGGAAACTAAAAATAAAGCTTGGACATCTACAGAAGACAACAGTGGTGGATGATCACAGAATCCTTTTTATGGTGAAAAAAAACTTTTCACAACATCTTCCCGAGTGAAGAACATTCTCCAGGAGGTAGACATTTCAGTGCCTAAGCCTACCATAAAGAGAAGATTTCATGAGAGCAAATACAGAGGGTTCATCACAAACCAATATTCAGCCTTAAAAGTAGAAAGGCCAGATTAGACTTTACCAAACAGCTCAGAAGCTAACCCAGTTCTGGAAAAGCATTCTTTGGACAGATGAAATTAAGATAAACCTGTAACAGAATGATGGGAAGAAGAAAGTATGAAGAAGGCTTGGATGATCTCATGATCCAATGCACACCACATCCTCTGTAATACATGGTAAAGGCAGTGTGATGGTCGGGCATGCAAGGCTTTCAATGGCCCTGGGTCACTAGTGTTTATTGATGATGTTACTGAAGACATAAGTAGCCAGATGAATTCTGAAGTGTACAGGGCAACACTTTCTGCTCATATTCCACCAAATACAGCAAGGTTGATTGGACGGCACAACACAGTACAAAAGAACAATGACCCAAGACATATTGCGAAAGCAACACTGGACGTGATTGGATTACAGGGTGCCAATGGATTTTCATGATAGCGAGTGTGCCGCCCCCATCACAGAAGCCGAGCTGCTCAGATCTGGACCCGCGGTGGCTCGAGGGGTGTCCGGACCCGGGGGTCTCGCGTCCACTCGAATGAAGGGGGGATATTTACAGGGGGTATGGTATATTGAGAGTTTGTGACGCCACTTGTGGTGTGTGGTAAGATGGAGTACCACCGCTGCAGCTGGGGAGTACCCGGTGGCGATGGAGTTAGCAGCCAGGTGTTTAACCCCTCCACGGGTAAGGGGGATGCCTTGGGACTCGGTGATGGAGACAGGGATGTGCCATTGGGGAGGTAAGGGTCACTTGCATACTCACTCAGTCCAATAACGCTGACACTGACAACTTAGTAAACCAAAGTTCTGGACCCCGCTGACGCTGAGGGGGAGCACATTTGGGTCCCGTTTCTGCTGGTGTTGCCTGTTGATCTGTGACCTTTTCCCGTGGCACCTTGTTTCTTTCTGGTTGGTCCCTGTAGCCTAAAACTAGTTGGGTCCCGCTCCCCAGTATGGTTAACTGAGGGAGCTTGCTCTCAGGGTTCACGCTTGGGATTTCTTGGACCGTATTTGCTGCGCTAGTACCCCGATTTTGGAGTGGGTGAAGATCGAATCTTGAAGGCTCCATTCTCATCGGGCAAATTGTCAGGTTGCCTTGAAGCTACTCCCTGACATAGGGTCAACGAACCCCGTCGTGCCCTGGTCCCAGCCCGGTGATGGTACAAAGCCGCCGGCTGTCCTCCACCACAATGCCGTGCCCCTTGTTACGATCCCCTGCGACCGGGGTCCAGCTCCTACCAGGCCCAGATCAACGTCTGCTACCTAGTAGTTCCAAGGAGCCCAGCTCCTGACCTACATTCACTTTCACTTCCAACTCTACACTGGCCTATTCCTGACACTTATGACCTCCCTTTAACCAAGCCCCCAAGTGGGCGACCCTATTCCACTCAGGCCGTCCACTGGTGTGTCTGGTGGGTGTGGTGCAGAGTGTTACTAGGATTTTGATTTGCTGGTTTTGGCAACACCATTGGTTTGGGATCCATAACCAAGGAGGAGGTGGATATTGCACAGAAGGGCAGATTGCACAATACCCTGTGACGACCTGATAGGCCAGGGCGTTACACGAGCGTGGGCTCAGCTGATAACCCCTGTCACTGTCATGACTTATTTCCTGTAAAGGCTGGCGCTCTGAACAGCAGAAGTGATCGGATAGTGCAGGCTAAGTCCCCTAAGGAAACTAGTAAAATAAATAAAAAATAAAAAAAATAAAAAGTTCAAATCGCCCCGTTTTTCCCCATTGAAGATAAAACAATAATAAAAAATACACATTCAGAAATGCCCAATCTATAAAAAATATAAAATCAATTAATCTGACTTTTAAAGGGCGCAGTGAGAAAAAAAATCAAACTGCCAGAATTACGCTTAAAATGTAATAATAATCGATTAAACAATCCCATTTACTCATATATACTATAATTAAAAACGTTAACTCAAGAGGCAAAAAAATGCGTTCACTCAGCCCCAGATCCCAAAAAATGAGAACCCTACAGATTTCAGAAAAAGGCGACAAAAGCGCAATTCTTTTTTTTTTTTTACAAACTTCAGAATTTTTTTCACCACTTAGATAAAACTAAAGCTATGCATCTTTGGTATGTACAAACTCGTACTGACCTGGGGAATCATAATGCCAGGACAATTTTACCATATAGTATACATGGTACATAAAAAAAACCCAAAAAGCATTGTGGAATTCCACTTTCTTTGCAATGTCACCGCATTTAGCATTTGTTTCCCATTTTCCAGTACAATAAGGGGCAGAATGAATTGTGTCATTCAAAAGTGGAACTCGTCCCACAAAAAGCAAGCCTCATATGGCTATATTGACTGAAAAAGAAAAAAGTTATGGCTCTTGGAAGAAGGGGAGGAAAAAATGAAAATGGAAAATCGCTGGGTGCTGAAGGTGTTAAGGGGCACTCAGGTAATAATACTAAATGATAAGTGTGCACTTAAGAGACTTTATTATGTGATAGGGGCACTCAGGGTATAGTAACCATCAATGGGACATGCAAATGGGGCTTAATTACTTTTATGATGGGGTCCAAAATGTGAGCACTATTACTTTCTAGGGCACTCACAGAGGGCGTTAATATTGTCTAGAAGGAAATTTTACCATCTAGAGGGGAGAAATGGGGGATTTTTCTACATAGGGGGAACAGTGGTGGACATTATAATAGGGGGCACTAAGAGGAGGACTGTTACCATGCCCAACAGTAGGACCAGTTGTGATGATGGGATATTGTGGGTTATGTACCATTTTGTGTGGCTTCATCTTTTGGGCATGGTAGTCTGTCTATTCGATGTATTGTTTGTCCTGTCTGCAGGGTTATAACCCCTTGCAGTGCTTCTGTCCCTACGTGTGGGAGAGGGGGCCTGGAATCCACCCAAACTCTCTATTTACCTGGGAGATTATTCAGTCTGTCGGAGAACTTCAAGAGACAAGGAAGAAGATTGATCCTCTGGGGAGGAGAAGCTGCAGCTACAGGCAGCACCCCAGAGAGCTTTTCCATTTGCCTTGAAAAGGACTGCTGGAGAATTGTTACTCATCACCGGGACATTTATGCCATTACTGGACTACTTTACCCTCTGTGTGGTGGATTATTTTTATGAACCTTCTGATTTTGCTTGGAATAAATGTTCTTTGGATTACTCACTGATCTCTCGCTCTATTGATTGTGTGATATCAGAGAAGGACCCCGTGACACCAGTAATAGAGACATACAGCAGTGAAAGGCTCAGCATTGAGCTTACATTAAGATGAGAATTTGTGCTGTTTGGTAGGGATGAGCGAAGTCAAACTGTATAGTTTAGGATTGATACCAGACACTAGATTTCTGGGCCTCAGACTCAAACATGGACTTTTAAAAAAAAAAAAAAAATTCTTGTCCGAGTTGTCATTTAGGTACTGTTCATATGTTAATAAAGTTTGATGAAAGGCTGCAGAGCAGCCAATCAACAAGCTTTATTGTATGAGTGTACACTATGGTAAACAATAAAGATTAAAAAAAAAAATGATGTGGGCTCTTCCTTATCTTTGATAACTTTCAATGCTGTAGGGGTTAATGCCACACTGATGGCGGAAGAATAGACTGTTGACTTTATTAACTTCTTTATTTTACAGGTTTATGTGTTTCGGAGATCAAAGTCTCCTTCATCAGGACAAAGGAAAAAAAATCAATACTATATATGATATTTTGTTGATTATTTTTTCCTGTCTACTCCAAGAACACTAAAAATTTTGTGTATTGCAACATTTCAATATGTAAAAATGTGGTCTAGTCAAGAAAAAGGTCCATCTTGTCATAAAAGGGTCAACAAATATTCAGCCTCCTCCATGTAAAAAACACTGAGAATAGGAAAGCAGTTTTTGAATTAAAGGAGGCTGATGGACAGTTCCGATCTGGACTGAAATAGGACATTTTCTATGCTGATATTATGCTTTTCAATACAAGCGGCAGGTTTACATTTCAATTCCAAAATGTCTCATAAACATACATGACTTAAGTTTTTAGCTATTGGAATTCACGTTCCAGTTAGTATGTAATATTGATGATTGCTTTGGTTGGTCTACTGGATGGCACAGAAAAAGCTAATAAAACCATGCTTCAGTCATGATTCCCAAAAATGGTAATTACATCAGATGCCTGGAGCAAAGCATTACTGCATTATTGTGATTCATATTCCATTTGATTTGATTCAATAATAGAAGTAGGTGTTATCTCTCATATCATTTATTTCACGGCCAGTAGCGAGTCTCGTGAATCGGTTTACATTCAGACAATATATTTAAATCATTCCCCATTGGCAACTTAAAAAACGTCATAAATAGGCATTTGGATCATAAAAATGTGTGGGATATTCTTCTATAGAGAACTATTATATGTATTATACTATTTATACATAATGAAAGAATCTGCTTGCACTACAGTTTACCAGTTATACATATATATTAAAAATTAAATATGTTTATGAAAGGAGGGTGAATACCAGTTTAATAATTTTGAGAAAATTCCTCTGAAATTCATCAAAAACTCCCAAATATTAAATCTGCCTCCTTACACCATGAGATCTTTAGAGCTGAGATATTGCTGCGTATACAGTCAAATTTAGTATTGAGGAGCCTAAAGAAGATGGGTGCAAATTTTCAGGGCTTTAAAGGGAATCTGTCTCCCCCTTTGACTGTTTTAAGCTATTACTATGCACATACAGGTAATAGGATGTTGAAAGCAGTCTTTCAACATCCTCATTGTAGATGCTTTGTTCAAGAAATATAACTTTAGATCACCATATGCAAATTAGCCTACTGGGCTACTGGGCGTTGTGCTTCGGCTACTGGGCGGTTGGCTCCCAGGAAGAAATACCCGCCTCCCTGCTTCATTATCCTTCCTGTCACCTCCTCTCAGTGTCACAGTCACAGCATCATAGCTAGCAAATTCCTCGCATGCGCAGTAGGGATCTTCAGCTTGAGTTAATTCACCCCACACTGAATCTACGCATGCGCCATGTGAGTCAGCTCCACTTCCGTTATCGGTGAGCTGTTAAAAGTTGTCCTCCCGACTTCCTCCCTGCAAGATCGCCCAGGCATGTGTGTATCCGCCTGCCTGTGATCCCCGCAGGGCTCAATAGAGGGTGAATTAACTCAGGCTGAAGAAAACTACTGTGCACGCGCGGGATTTGCCATCTGTGATGCTGTGACTGTGATGCTGAGAGGAGGTGACAGGAAGGATAATGAAGTAGAGAGGTGGGGATTTCTTCCCGGAACCAACCGCCCAGTAGCCGAAGCACACTGCCCAGTAGCCCGGTAGGCTAATTTGCATATGGCGATCTAAAGTTATATTTCTGAAACAAGCCATCTGCTATGAGGCATACAGGTAAGACTACTTTCAACATTCTATTACGTGTATGCCCATAGTAATAGCTTAAAACGGTCAAAGGGGGGTGACAGATCACTTGAGTCCAGCGCTTGATAACTTTTGAACCTGTGCGGATCTGGACTTTTATAGTCCGGATCCGCCCATCACTATTCAGGACACAATGATGTCTTTTGACCTGAAAAGTCTTTTTTGTTTCTTTTTTCTACTTATTAAACACTTTTTGGGATGTCTTTGGCCACCAATGTTTTTATTTTGCTTGTATTGTATAAACTAGCGAGCAGCTTCCAAGCAGAAGCCACCTCAACAATGGTCAAGTCACTTCTTTGCCTTTTGGGAAACCTGAAGCTCATAAGACAGAATATACGCATTACAAGCATTACAAGTAGTATTTATATGACGCCCTGGCCTATCAGGTCATCACGGGTTATTGTGCAACCTGCCCTTCTGCACGGTAACCACATCCTCCTTGGTTACGGGTCCCTGGCCTTTGGTGTTGCTAAGAACAAGCTAATCAAAATCCTAGAAACACTCTGCACCACACCCACCAGACACACCAATGGGTAGCCTGAAGGGAATAGGGCTGCCCACTTGGGGGGTTGGTAAGGGAGGGTCAGGAGTGTTAGGAGCAGTTCAGTTGTGTGGTGACTCTCGTGAGGAGAGGTCACAAGTCAGTTGGAGGAGGTTAGGAGCTGGGCTCCTTGTTACTACTAGGTGTCAGACATTGGTCTGGACCTGGTAGAAACTGCAACCCCGGTCGCAGGGGATCATGACAAGGGGCACAGTACTGCCGAGGAGGGCAGCTGGTGGCCTTGTGTCATCTCCGGGCAGGGGCTAGGGCACGACGGGGTACGTGGACCCTAGGCCGGGAAGTAGCTTCAAGCGTCCTGGTAATTCACCCGACGAGGATGGAGCCTTCAAGATTTGTTCTCCACCTGCTCTAAAATAGGGGTACTAGCGCAACGAGGGGGATAGGACTTTCCCAATACATAGTCCAGAAAATGCAAAGCGTGAACCCTGAGAGCAAGCTCACTCTGTTAGCCATACGGGTGAGCGGGACCCGACTAGTTCTACACTACAGGGGACAATCAGTAGAAAGGTGCTAAGGAAAAGGCCACAGGCTAACAAGCAACACCAAAGGGCACGGGATCTAAGCGTGCTCTTTCCCTTCTGCAGCGGTGCTCAAACTTTGGTTTACAAGTTGTTGGTGTCAGCGTTATTGGACTGAGTGAGTGCACAGTGACTCTAACCTCCCCAACGGTGTCCCTTCGCCAACATCACCGAGCCCCGGGGCATTCCCCCTACCCACGGAGGGGTTAAACACCTGGCTGCCATCCCATCGCCACTGGGTGCTCCTAATGGCAGCGGTGGTACTCCACCTTACCACACACCGTGAGTGACGTCACAGACTTTACACATATCACTCCCCTGTAAATACCCCCTTTTTCGTTTTGAGTGGCCGCACGACCCCTGGGTCCGGAGACCCCTCGAGCCACCGCGGATCTGGATCCGAGCAGCAGTCCCGGCTGCTGGCATTGGGCGGTACATTTACATTGCTATGCATATGTTCATTCTTTTTATTATAGTTAGTGTTTTTTCAAAGCAAACTTGGCTGAAATAGTTGTCATGTGCACATACTCTTTACATGACATCCTGATTTGCAGGCCATTGGGAATGGGTGTAATTAAGATGCTTTAGTGCAATATATCATGGATCAATCAATTCCCAGTCAAACAGACTGCAGTTGCATACTTGTTTCCCCCTATCATTTAAATGTATGTATTATTACTCACAGATTGAGACATCTACTCCAATTTCTAAATTCTTCAGCTATGGAGTAGTACACGGGTAAGGAAGCGGGAGTGCTGCCCACACACACCCTACCATGAAGAAAATGAGATGTTCTGCAGTTCAATGTATTGTTTTAAATGTGTTTTATGTGTTTAGTAAATGACATGCATTTAAGCCTGCTTTACATGTTACGATTCTGCATACAATATCGTATGCGATCGTAACCGCCCCCAACGTATGTGCGGCACGTTCAATTTTGTTGAATGTGCCGCACAAACGATTAACCCCGTCACACGTACTTACCCGTCCATACGACCTCGATGTGGGCGGCGAACGTCCACTTCCTGGAGTGGGAGGGACTTTCGGCATCACAGCGACGTCATGCGACAGCCGGCCAATAGAAGCGGAGGGGCGGAGATGAGCGGGACGTAAACATCCCGCCCACCTCCTTCCTTCCGCATTGCTGGCCGGGAGCCGCAGGACGCAGGTAAGATCTGTTCATCGTTCCCGGGGTGTCACACATTGCGATGTGTGCTGCCCCGGGTACGAAGAACAACTTGACGTTCAATTCATGAGGAATGAACGACGTGTATGCGATGAACGTTTTACCGTTCATTCGCAATCGCACGTAGCTGTTACACACTACAATGTACCTTACTATGCCCGATGTGCGTCACTTCCGACATGACCCCGCCAACACATCGTAAGATATATTGTAGTTTGTAAAGCGGGCTTTAGTTGTGCAGATCTAGGGTTAAAGGGAAGGTGTCGCATTTTTTAATTTTTGTATTAATAATAGTGATTATGGAGTTCATTATTATTAATACAAAATTAAAGTAATTGTTTAATCAGTTTTTATTTTATTCCATTTTTACTGAAACACTGGGGGCTGCCATCTTGGAGTAATGACAGTAACTCACCTCAATAATGGCAGCTCTCTGTGCATTCTATCTGATAGATGGGCTCCGGCCCTATACTTAAGGCCTCTTTCACATGTCCTTGTCTCTGGTATGTGTTTGGTCCACGTACAGGAGACACGGGCACACGTAGATCCATTCAAATCAATGGGTCTGCGCTTACGTGCATGTTCTGCCATGGACCGTGTGTATGTGTGGAGCATACTTGTGTCCGTGTGCTCCACACATCAACATGTCCATTTTTCTCTGGCATCACGAGTGTCACACGGAACGCAAACGGACCACACAGAGGTGTTCCGTGTGACACGCGCCGGAGAAAACACACGTTTGAGAAAATAAAAAAAAAACTTTACTCACCTTCTCCAGCCCTCCTGTCTCTGCCACTGCTGTCACTTGCTTCCGACCGCCACTCATTATGCTCATTGAATATTCACTTCACTGCGGCCGGAAGCAGCAGCAGCGGGGAGACGGCAGGACCGGAGACCAAAGATCAGCACCACGGACAGCGATGCCAGAGACAGGTGAGCAGAAAGTTCCCGTTCTCCGTGTGTTATCACGGATAACACACGGAGAATACACGTAGGCCATAAACATGGCTCACGGAGGGCAAAATGCACCTCTGACACATCCATGAAAAACGTGCGTGGTTTTTCATGAACGTGTGAAAGAGGCTGTAACAGTATGTCCCTCCCCCGCCTTTGCTCACGGTGTAATAGTCTGTCTCTCCTTGACTGTCCTGTATGTACTACTGGTGAGGGATTGTTTGTTCTTCTCAGCGTGGGACTTCTCCAATCCAAAACTTGGTAAACAAGAAAGAGCCAGGAATTTTAAAGTCCATTCATGTATCAAGTGTCCAGGTGGAGTTGGCATCTTCTGCCCACCTAAGGGGCTGATCCCAGGAAAAAAGAACAATGAGACCCATGTTAGTTCAGTTAGTTGGATCTCGGCTGGAGAAGGACTAGGATCTATTGCTGGGGCTGGATCCTAGAGCCTGTGTATAGACTGTTACAGATTGGAGATCAGTGGCAACGTGGGATTGCGTTTTGTTGTTCACCCTGTTGGACTCAAGGAACTCATATAAGGACCATTGCCATATTTTCCCTGGCGTTGGAATTCCGGTAGGTGCCCCTGATCTTTTGTTTTGTTGTGGACTCCTTGCAGACTTTAAGGATTTATATTTGTTTGGTGCTTTATCTTTATGGTTCCAATAAAGCCCTTTGGATTGTACCTTGGCCTGGCGTCCCTTACTGCTCTGCCGCATATCCCGTCACAAACTGGTTGGCAGCGGCGGGATCAGAGCAGAAAGAATGGAGGACAAAGGCCCATTAACATCTGGAATCAGAACCTCAGAGCACAAGAACTGGACTGTGGGGAGCCTACAAACAAAGGCCTGTGAATTAGGAGTCGGCTACAAAGGACTCTCTAAGGAGCAACTAATTGAGGCATTGGAAAATGCTTGCCTGCAAGATGGCACCGAGGAAGGGTTTCCACCGCAAGAGGAGGAAAGAGGGGAGCTGGAGGTAAATACCCCAAAAAGTCAATGGGTTGTGTGATATGAGGAGGAGATGGCACTGCTTGGAGATGAGGCCACCATAGAAGATAAGAGGGAGGCCATTCGCAGAGCTCAAGAGAGGGCAGCATTGCTGGAGAGGAGGCTCGCTGTGGAAGCAGCTAGAGGCTCCAGACAAACTGTAACCACAGCACCCACTATGAGGGAATTCTCCAGAGTGTCCTGCAAGGACTTTAAGCCATTTAATGAAGCTGCAGGCGACATTGAGGGCTTCTTCCAGGACTTTGAGCATCAGTGCCGATTAATGGAAGTCCCAGAAAGAGAGCGAGTCAGACACCTGGTGGGCCTCTTGGAGGGTGGAGCTGCCGACGCCTATAGAGCTATGGACCCTCAGTGGAATTGTGAGTATGGAGAGATAAAACAGACCATTCTAGAACATTATGCCGTGACACCAGATACTTATAGGACTCAGTTCCGTATGTTAGCCTGTGATGGGGAAGTGTCTTTCAAGATGTATGCCCAAAGACTGAAACAAGTATGCCATCGCTGGCTGGAGGGAGAGGGGGCCTTAACTTGAAAGACCTTCCTCCAGGTCATCCTGAAAGAGCAGTTCTATGCCAGGTGCCCTGCTGAAATCAGGGAATGGGTGCGCGAGAGGAGACCAGAGACAGTGGAACTAGCTGCTGCTCTAGCTGATGAGCTTCTCACCATCAAGCCTCAATGAAAAGGCTACTAGTCAGTGAAAAAAAAAATACCAGCTCCCTAACACCAGTGGTCCCTTGTCCTTTGGCCTCCAATGTTCACCGTCCCATTAGACTACCAACACATGGCGGACCCCGTGTGAATGTGCCTCCTACTACTCCTGCCTCCTTTTTGGGAGTACGACGTGGAGAAAGACTCATAGAACGTAGATGTTATCGATGTGGGCAGCTGGGTCATCTGCAAGCTCACTGTTCAGGTGTTCGGAGGCAAAACAGTTACAGACCCCCTTTGCCTGTCCATTATCTACAGACAGCCTCAACAGGAGAAGAGCTGGATTCACTCCCTGATGTTTCGACAAGAGACTCTGATATGTTGACTTCCCTACCAGGAGTCTATGGGGTGCGAGCCACAGCCGCCTGTTTTTCTGATCTTCAGCATAAACATCTATTGGAGGTCATGCTGGATGGCCAAAAAGTTGTTGGCTTTCGTGGCATGGGGCTTTTCTCACTATCGCAGATCCCCGAGTAATTCAACCAGAAGCAATGTAAAAGGGACCAGGAATTGCTATTGAATTGGCTGGAGGTACTCAAAGATACATTCCAAGAGCGAGTGTGACCCTGGATTATGGTTTTGGGGCAAAACAATGCATGATTGGTGTGATGAGCGGCCTTCCTGCAGACATTCTTCTTGGGAATGATGTGGGGAATCTTTAATACCACTTTGTCGGTGCGATAACCAGAAGTCAAGCCAAGAGAGCAGCAGATGTGGATGTGTTCAACCCATCAATGGAAATGAGGCCACCCGAACTGCCGTCACAGCCAGTGAGTGATTCTTATTGTGGGTCTCATATGAATGTCACTTGGGATAAAGTTCAGTTTAGACAAGAGGTAGAGACTGACCCCACCCTGGCTAGCTTTAGAGCTTGGGCTGAAGTAGGGCAGTTAGGAGAAAATGGGGAAAAAATTATCAGAGAAAATGGACTTTTATATCTGGTTGCCAATGCTTACTCCCTAGATAAACCCTATACTTATAGAAAACAGCTGATTGTTCCTCAGAAATACAGAGTTTCCCTATTACACCTTGCTCATGACATTCCTACTGCCGGCCATCAAGGGAAAACCCGCACCGAGAGACGATTGACTCAAATTTTCTATTGGCCTGGAATTTCTCAAGCAGTGGCGCATTTCTGCCGAACTTGCGACATATGTCAGCGAAGAGGGCGACCCGGAGATCACCCAAAGGCACCCTTGCAACCACTCCCTATCATAGAAGAACCTTTTCAAAGAGTAGCTGTCGATATCATTGAACCTCTGGCTAAACCAAGTAAATCTGGAAAGCAGTACATTCTCACTGTTGTGGACTACGCCACCCGATATCCAGAAGCCGTGACCTTGTCAAGTATTTCTGCAGCCAAGGTGGCCGAGGCCCTTGTTACCATTTTCACCCGAGTAGGATTTCCAAGTGAGATCTTATCGGACAAAGGCTCCCAGTTCATGTCAGAGTTGGTGTCTGTGGCGCACCTGTGGAGTACGAGCAATTCGAACTACAGCATACCATCCTCAAACCAATGGACTTTGTGAATGGTTTAATCAAACACTGAAAAATATGCTAAGGGCCTTCACTGAGAGGGATTCCGACTGGGAGAAGTACCTACCCCATCTCCTGTTCGCCTATCGGGAAGTTCCCCAGGAGTCCACTGGGTTTTCCCCCTTTGAACTACTCTATCGAAGAAAGGGCAGAGGACTCTTAACTCTGCTAAAGGAATATTGGTAGGGGCAGGTTGAAGATACAGGAACCCCTGTTGTTCCATATGTCCTCAAGCTTCGGAAAACCCTGGCTCAACTTGCTAGTTTGGCTCAGGATCATGTGCGGATGGCTCAAACCAGACAGAAGACATGGTATGACTGCAAATCACGCTATCAAGAATTTGTAGAGGGAGAACAAGTCTTAATGATTGTTCCCCATCAGCAAAATAAACTCCAGACAACATGGGAGGGTCCCTTCTGGGTTCTCAGAAAACTAAACGACACCAATTACCTTCTTGCTCTAGATGATCAGGGTCTAAGACAAAGGACTGTACATGTGAATATGATTAAGGAGTACCATGACCAGACATTACCTATGATAGCAAGCTGTCAGCTGGCTTCAGAAGATGGTCAGGAGGATGAGGACCCATTACCTGATCTTGTTGAAGCAGCCAGAGCCCCATCCACTGTGGAACAGGTTCCTCTGAGAGATCACTTAGATTCCTTACAGAAAAAACAAATGCTGGGAGTGCTCCATCAAAGACAGGCTGCTTTCTCATCCCGACCAGGTCGAACCACAGTAACCCAACATCATGTGGACACTCAGGGCATCCGTCCCATACAGCAGGCTCCCTACCAGGTACCAGAATCAGTTAGAAACACCATGCAGCATGAGCTGGAGGAGATGTTACAGCTTGGGGTGATTCAGGCCTCCCATAGTCCTTGGGCCTCTTCTGTTGTGTTAGTACCCAAGAAAGATGGGAGTACTCGATTCTGTGTGGACTACAGAGGACTAAATGACCATACCATCAGTGATGCTTCCCCAATGCCCCGCATTGATGAACTTCTAGACCGGCTAGCTGGGGCACGATACGTCACCACCTTGTATCTCAGTAAGGGATACTGGCAAATTCCCCTGACGGAGGAAGGTAGAGAAAGGTCGGCTTTTATAACCCCCTTTGGTCTGTATGAATTTCTAAACATGCCTTTCGGAATGAAAAATGCCCCTGCAACCTTTCAGAGAATGGTGGACCAGATTCTCCGGGCATGTGGCGACTTCGCTTGTGCCTACCTGGATGATATCGCCGTCTTCAGCCACACATGGGAGGAAAATCTGAATCAAGTAGCTGTTGTTCTTGACCGGATTCTCGCAGCAAGCCTAACTATTTGACCTGATAAATGCCAATTGGGGATGGGTGAAGTCCAATACCTAGGGCATCGAGTAGGAGGAGGGAAGTTACGTCCTGAGCCTGCAAATATCCAGGCTATTAGACACTGGCCTGTACCCCAAACTAAGAAGCAAGTTATGGCTTTTTTGGGCACTGCCAGTTATTACCGAAAATTTGTTTCTCATTTAAGCTCTGTGGCCAAGCCCCTAACAGACCTCATGAAGAAAACGATGTCCCGGTTGGTGATCTGGACTGCAGCCTGTGATGAGGCTTTTAACCGGCTGAAGGACGTCTTGGACTGCGACCCTGTTCTGGCAGCTCCAGACTATAAGAGGAGATTCATTGTGCAGACGGATGCCTCTTCTTATGGATTGGGAGCTGTACTCAGCCAGGTGAATGCAGCTGGGGAGGAGCACCCCATTGCCTACCTCAGCAGGAAACTGCTGGACCGAGAAGTGGCCTATGCAACTGTTGAGCAGGAATGCCTGGCTGTAGTATGGACCCTTAAGAAACTAAGGCCGTATCTGTATGGACGAGAATTCACTGTGGTTACTGATCACAATCCCCTCACCTGGCTGAACAGAGTCTCTGGGGACAATGAATGCTTACTATGATGGAGCCTGGCTCTTCAACCCTATAACTTTACAATACAATATAGAAGGGGCAGCCAACACCAAAATGCAGACTTGTCCAAGCAAGAGGAGCCCTGAGTCAAGGTCGGCATGTTTACGTGTACTTGACAAGTGACCTGTTGAGGTCACTAGTCCGTACACAAATTAAGGGGGGAAGGGGTTGTAACAGTGTGTCCCTCCCCCGCCTTTGCTCATGGTGTAATAGTCTGTCTCTCCTTGACTGTCCTGTATGTACTACTGGTGGGAGATTGTTTGTTCTTCTCAGCATGGGACTTCTCCAATCTACAACTTGGTAAACAAGAAAGTGCCAGGACTCCTAAAGTACATTCATGTATCAAGTGTCCAGGCGGAGTTAGACTCTTCTGCCCACCTAAGGGGCTGATCCCAGGAGAGAAGAACAATGAGACCCATGTTAGTTCAGTTAGTTGGATCTCGGCTGGAAAAGGACTAGGATCTATTGCTGAGGCTGCATCCTAGAGCCTGTGTATGGACTGTCACAGATTGGAGATCAGTGGCCACGTGGGATTGCGTTTTGTTGTTCACCCTGTTGGACTCAAGGAACTCATATAAGGACCATTGCCATATTTTCCCTGGCGTTGGAATTCCGGGAGGCGCCCCTGGATCTTTTGTTTTGTTGTGGACTCCTTGCAGACTTTAAGGATTTATATTTGTTTGGTGCTTTATCTTTGTGGTTCCAATAAAGCCCTTTGGATTGTTCCTTGGCCTGGCGTCCCTTACTGCTCTGCCGCATACCCCATCACAGAGGCCTAACACTGAGAGCTTCTGGCTGTGAGCTTGACATGTCCCCTGGGCTGTCCAGATCACAGCCCTGGGAGGAGACTGCTATCATCTTTGTGGAGCTCACAGAGTATGCTGTGTGCTGCCCTTTCCCCCTGTCACCCGCTCGGGATGCGTGAGTACCAGTGCCTGGCTGCCTCTCTCACCCACCCATCCACCTACCCACCCACCAGCACTAAACATGCGATTCACTTCTTTATTGTTTCAAATGCATGATAACTAGATCATTGCCGCATGGGTAGTTTATCCATCAACGTGATTCAAGTGTGCATGGCACTCTTAATCGCATGTTTAAAATCTGGATTCCTCCCTTTTCTTTTTTCCTCACAATAAAACTGATCTTAAAAAAACATCCAAGTGGATGATAGATCATGCTGACAGGATGTGCAGAAATTCACTGCATTTCCATCCTGCGGATAATGTATGCTTCTCATCAACATATATTGATCTCAAGCTTCCGTCTTATAAGTCGAGTCCTCACTTCATTGGTCCCCTGGAAGTCATCAGTCAGATCAACGCCTTGTAGTACAAGTTGAAGAATCCTGCTTTTTTACATGTGTCCGACTCATTCCATGTATCCCTCCTTAACCAGTCATCAGGAGCTGATTTTCCAAGGATCCTTTTTCAATGCCTATACCGGTCAGCTCTAAAGATATCTTTGAGGTGAAAAATATCGTAGCCATTAAAGGAGATTAAAGGAAAAAATCCTTTTCCTGATTGACTGGAAAGGATTTGGGAACTCAACGGGTAACATTCATGCTCTTTTTCTACTGAAGAAAGTGGGAAATACTGTAACTCCAGCACCCATCCACAATCCCCCTTCCTTCACCCGGCAGGGACGCAGATGTACTCACCACCACAGCCACCCTTCTCGTTTCCCTGCTCCTTCTCCAGCCTTCTTTAGGCTGCTTTCACACATCCGGCTTTTGCAATGCGGCACAATCCGGCACTTTGCAGGAAAACTGCAACCATTTTTTTTTCTGCCGGTTGCGTTTTTCCTGCATATACTTTAATTAGTGCCGCATTGTGCCGCATGGGCTTGCGTTCCATCCGGCTTTTGCCGCATGCGGCAGACTTAGCCGATGCGGCGGCCGGATGGAACATTCCCTGGCACGTTTTTTGCTCCGGCAAAAAAAACCGCATTGCGCCGCATCCGGCCTATGCGGCGCTTTTCCCAATGCATCTCTATGGATGCCGGATGTGGCGCGAAGCGGAAAAACCGCATCCGACCGCCGCATGCGGTTTTTGCCACTGCGCATGCTCAGTAGCATGCCGCAAGCGGCAAAAACCGGACGGGACGCATTTAAAAAACGTATGCAAAGGATGCGGTGTTTTCACCGCATCCGTTGCATAGGTTGCACAGCCGGATTGAGCCGCACCGCTCAAACCGGATGTGTGAAAGCAGCCTTACTGTCTTTTTCAGGTCAGTGAATCTGACAGGTTTTTCAAGAAGTCGCCTTTTTTTCCTGAAGTGAAGTGTTATTCTTTTTTGTTATTGTTTCATAGCTTTTTTGACTGCTGCCAGGTTTGTTATTTGAGTGTTTATTCATAATTTTTGTGGCATCATTTTTACAGCCATTTTCTGGGTGTTTTTAAATTCCATTCAACAATGAAGAACCTGGTAATGGTTTTTCAATCAAAAATCCTGACCCTCGGCCGTCTCAATAAATTCTATTATAAAGCAAAGAATGTGAGACGGTGCAGTGAAACCAATTGAATGATTATCATAATCATGGGATCAAAACGATTTCTCCTGGTCAAACCCTTGACCCCAAATGTATGTGCATTGAATAAATGGACAATCATTGTAAGACAGGTTGCAAAGAAAAAGCTAACAAAGGAAGAGGAAGAAACGATCAGCCGTCTATGGTCTATATAAATGTATCAAAGTTTATGGAACATATGACATACAAAACCAGTTTTATAAAGTATAGAACATCTTCTTCAGAGTTAAAAAATGCCTGTACAATGGTCATCTCACTTCTCAAAAGACTGAACATACTGTATCAACAGCAAGTATTTTTTACACAGAAATGCATATGTACCTACTATTGAGTAGAGATGAGCGAACCGGTCGCGGTTCGGCTCGAGGTCGGTTCGCCGAATGGAGGTCCCGTTCGAGTTCGGTTTGTCGAACGTTCGACGAACTGAACTCGAACTGCATAGGAAACTATGGCAGGCAATCACAAACACATAAAAACACCTAGAAAACACCCTCAAAGGTGTCCAAAAGGTGATAAACAACTCACAACACAACACAAACACATGGAAAAGTGACAAGGACATATACTCATGCGAAAACAAAAGAGCTGGACAAGGAAAAAGAGGAGGAGACACAGATATATGAGTATATGCAAGGAAGTATCGATGCCATTACTGTGCAACTTGAGCCCTGCTCATTTTAGGCTTCCAATCTGGATAAATTGCCTGAGCTTGCCACGTACGCCTTGGGGATTTTGTCGTGTCCTGCAGCCAGCGTTCTCTCGGAACCTGTCTTCAGTGCTGCTGGGGGTCTGCTGGCAGATAAGCACACGTGTCTGTTCACTGACAATGTGGACATGGCTCTCAGAGGACTTTTCTTCCCCTGGGTCAGCCAGGGGACGGGAAAGGCACGCGTATTTTTGAGAGTGCTTAATGCAAAGCATCTGTTTCATTTTGAAAAGGGGATCAAGTGATGCCAGTCAAGTGGGGTGTTTGTGGCCCAATTAGTGGAAACGAGGGAGACTGTGGTTGGAGTCCCCTCGCTTTTCAAAAAAGAACCAAGATGAACAAGTCATGGCTCTCAGAGGACTTTTCTTCCCCTGGGTCATCCAGGGGAGGCGAAAGGCACACGTATTTTTGAGAGTGCTTCATGCAAAGCATCTTTTTCATTTTGAAACGGGGGGTCAAGTGATGCCAGTCAAGTGGGGTGTGTGTGGCCCAATTAGTGGCAACGGGGAAGACTGTGGTTGGAGTCCCCTCGCTGTGTTTCTAAAAGAACCAAGATGAACAAGTCATGGCTCTCAGAGGACTTTTCTTCCCCTGGGTCATCCAGGGGATGGGAAAGACACGCGTATTTTTGAGAGTGCTTCATGCAAAGCATCTTTTTCTTTTTCAAAAGGGGGGTCAACTGATGCCAGTCAAGTGGGGTGTGTGTGGCCCAATTAGTGGAAACGAGGGAGACTGTGGTTGGAGTCCCCTCGCTGTGTTTCTAAAAGAACCAAGATGAACAAGTCATGGCTCTCAGAGGACTTTTCTTCCCCTGGGTCATCCAGGGGACGGGAAAGACACGCGTATTTTTGAGAGTGCTTCATGCAAAGCATCTTTTTCTTTTTCAAAAGGGGGGTCAACTGATGCCAGTCAAGTGGGGTGTGTGTGGCCCAATTAGTGGCAATGAGGGAGACTGTGGTTGGAGTCCCCTCGCTGTGTTTCTAAAAGAACCAAGATGAACAAGTCATGGCTCTCAGAGGACTTTTCTTCCCCTGGGTCATCTAGGGGATGGGAAAGGCACGCGTATTTTTGAGAGTGCTTCATGCAAAGCATCTTTTTCATTTTGAAAAGGGGGGTCAAGTGATGCCAGTCAAGTGGGGTGTGTGTGGCCCAATTAGTGGCAACGAGGAAGACTGTGGTTGGAGTCCCCTCGCTGTGTTTCTAAAAGAACCAAGATGAACAAGTCATGGCTCTCAGAGGACTTTTCTTCCCCTGGGTCATCCAGGGGACGGGAAAGACACGCGTATTTTTGAGAGTGCTTCATGCAAAGCATCTTTTTCATTTTGAAAAGGGGGGTCAACTGATGCCAGTCAAGTGGGGTGTGTGTGGCCCAATTAGTGGCAACGAGGGAGACTGTGGTTGGAGTCCCCTCGCTGTGTTTCTAAAAGAACCAAGATGAACAAGTCATGGCTCTCAGAGGACTTTTCTTCCCCTGGGTCATCCAGGGGACGGGAAAGGCACGCGTATTTTTAAGAGTGCTTCATGCAAAGCATCTTTTTCATTTTGAAAAGGGGATCAAGTGATGCCAGTCAAGTGGGGTGTGTATGGCCCAATTAGTGCCAACGAGGAAGACTGTGGTTGGAGTCCCCTCGCTGTGTTTCTAAAAGAACCAAGATGAACAAGTCATGGCTCTCAGAGGACTTTTCTTCCCCTGGGTCATCCAGGGGACGGGAAAGGCACGCATATTTTTGAGAGTGCTTCATGCAAAGCATCTGTTTCATTTTGAAAAGGGGATCAAGTGATGCCAGTCAAGTGGGGTGTGTGTGGCCCAATTAGTGGCAACGAGAAAGACTGTGGTTGGAGTCCCCTCGCTGTGTTTTACATGATTTTCGAAGGGCATGACATGCCTAAGAGGTTGAGTTTCATCATCTGCAACTTGTTGGCAACAGAAAGGCTGCCTTTACACCCTTTTGAGACTGAGGATTTTCGAGACCTTATGCCCATTGCAGTGCCCCAAGAGCCGATGGCCAGTCGTCACTCCTTCTCCAAGAAAGGCGTGCCCGCGCTACCACAGCAGGTCGCACACAACCTCACCGATACCTTGAGAAACTCTGTGTGTGACAGGGTGCATTTCACCACAGATACTTGGACCAGTAAGCATGGACAGGAGAGTTACATGTTGCTGACTGGGTACTGGGTAACTATGGTGAGAAATGGAGAAGGGTTTGCTGTACAAGTCTTGCCGTCCCCACGACTTGTGTCTCAATCCTTCCTCTGTATGTACAAGTTCCTCCACTGCTTCTGCCTCCTTAACCTCGTGTGGGTCCTCCACCTCGGCCCAAACCCTGTGTGGTCAGGCCACCCTTCCTTGTAACTGCGCCCAAGGAATCCCACACACCTCCTTACTATGCTGGCAGCAGAGCTCAAGGCCATTAGGTGGTCAAATGTTTACTTTGAAATGTAGGGGAAATGTGAGACACCGCTTAGGAATTGTGGACGGTTAGCTCTGGAGAGTGAGACCGAGTTTCATCAATGGTTGTCTACACTCAACCAGCAGTCAGGGAAGGTCGGGTGCGACAATGATGCAAACCAGTCTGCGACCCTTCTTCAGGGCAGTGTGACACACGTGCCTTGTATGGCTCACGTGTTGAACCTGGTTGTCCAGCAATTTTTAAAACACTATCCCGGCCTACATGGCCTTCTGCAGAGGGCACGGTGTAACGCCTGCCTGGATCGACACACTCAGATGGGCTGTAAAGGATAGGCTAGAGGCAAGCCACTCACCAAGCTGGACACCCAGAACCCTGAAACCCTTTAACCCCTATACAGTGATTTGGAATTACACAGGGCCCAAGTTGATCAATACCTGTGGAAGGCTGCAGTTCCAGAGAATAGTAGTCATGCAGGGTCAAAAACATTAATTGAGGAAGAGGAACAGAATGGGATGGCCAGGACTTAATCAGAAAACAAGCAGAGGTGAAATGCGGATCGGCCAACGAGGTACATAAACAGCAAGCAGGAAAAGTAGTCAGGTAACAAGCACACAAACTCATAAAACTGAACTGGGGGTAACAGTGACAAGAGGTTCATAGCTTTGTCTGGCAGTGGTCTGCAGACAGGAGGGGCCTAAAAAAGGGTGTGGTGTCTTCCCATTGGTTGTAGCTGAATGATGGTACTTCATCTGTGAGATACCCACCACTTACATTCAGCCTGTGGTTCTGTATCTGTCAAGGTAACGCAACCCAGTGGGTGACCATAACCTGCGTCCACCTGCGCCGCAGGCATCGACTCCTTTCCCATCATCAGCACTATGCACGAAAGGAACACGTTGTCTCCTGGCGACCGGAGTACAAATTGATTGAGTGGACTACGTTGGTGACTTAACAGCCGTGTGCGGCAATGATGCAAACCTGTCTGCGGCCCTTCGTCAGGGCAATGTGACACACGTGCCTTGTATGGCTCACGTGTTGAATCTGATTCTCCAGCAATTTTTAAAATACCATCCCGGCCTACAAGGCCTTGTGCAGCGGGCACGCTGCTATGTGCTCACTTTCATCCTTCGCACCCAGCAGCTCAACAACTTTCATCGCTCCTGAAGTCTTAGGGTCTGGCGGTTAAACGCCGGAAATGCCATGTTCCAACACGCAGGAATTGGAATCTGCACATGTTGCAGCGTGTGTGGCAGCACCGCAGAGCCCTGCTGAAATACGGTATGACGTGTACCCTGGGCTAACTTGATCCAGAGGTGGTGCAGATCACGCTGCTGGAGTGGTGTCAGATCAAGGACCTATGCACCCTTCTACACAGTTTACAAATGTCGACGAAGATGTTTAGCACTGGCGATGCCATTCTCAGCTTGACAATTCTGGTCATCTACAAGATGGAGCACACTGTAAGCATTATTCGGAGTCAGGTGTTGGTCCAAGAGGAAGGGGAGGAAGTACAGGAGGAGTCATATGCAGAAGGGATAATAAGATCTACAAGGTCCATACGGTGAGCGGCACCTAGGCGGCAGTCATGGTGGGGGATAGGGATTAACAAAGGCGCATAGTATCATCAAAAATTGTTGAGGAAGGTGCAGGAGCCCATGAAGAAATGGAGGATGAACTTGCGATGGGCATGGAAGACTCAGCTGATGAGTGAGAGCTTGCTCACATTTTGGTTGTGCGAGGTTGGGGGGAGAGGGCAGAGGAAGGAGGCACGATTCTCACCTCTCTGCCACCAACACACCAAGCACTTGGTCCTCCTGGATGCACAAGACACATGAGCGCCTTCTTGCTGCACTACCTACAACATGACCCTCGGATAGTACGAATTCGAAGTAATGCTAACTACTGGGTTGCCACACTGTTAGATCCCCGGTACAAGACAAAATTTGGCGAAATAATTCCTGCCATAGAAAGGGACGCACGTATACAGGAGTATCTGCAGAAGGTGGTACGGATTCTTAGATTTGCTTTTCCAGTAAACACCAGTGCTGCACAGAGTGAATCTCAACGCTTTGTCATGGATAGGAGGAAATGGTCTTTTACTTGTCCACATCTGAGGGACCGAGGGCTGGCTGCTGTGCTGAGATGGCATTGAGTACGGTGTCTCTGCAGAGTTGCACTTTTGGTCATATACCAAATGAGTTGAAAAAGGACAAATGCTGGTGGAAAGGGGAACAGGTGTGTTGGAAAGGGGAAAAAAGGTTTGTCCGTGGGTTTGTTGGTTAAGCAAAAGTAACATTTGAGGAAGAAACACCATCTGTTACGGTGGGACTGGCAGATTTGGATAAGGTGGTATATACTATGTTACCGCTATATAACGAAAATTAATAAGAAAAGAAAGAGAAAGGTATATATCCCCATCAGCAGTCAGTGTCCACCGTGTTCCCAGATGGAAAAGGAGAGGTTGGCAACTGGAAGGTTAGGTGGAGGATACAGAGCTGTGTGGCTATGAAACTAATAGTAGCCTGAACCGAGTTAGACGCCACTCGGATCTGGAGACTGGGAGCCCTGTTAGCGTCACAGGGTCCACACGCCCACCCAGCCCAAGAACTCCCTGTTAACATCACAGGGGCCGTTGAGTACGCTGACCGTGTGCATTGGGGCCACACCTGTTGACAGCAGGCGCATCAGCAGCAGCAGGCCTGTTAATGCCACTGGGCTGCACAAGCAGGACTTGTAGGACAGGAGCTGGTCTTAACCGTTCTGTGTTACCAACTGTGGTGGCGGCCTGCATCGACGCCCTATCCCTGCCTACCGCTGGCCTAAAGCCACAATAGGTTCAACACATGGAGGTGTGCTCTTTCGGAGCATAATAGAAGACTGCGCACCTCCTTGTTGGCTCCAGCCCGTTTTATAACCTGGGTCCGCCCCAAACCAGGGTGAACCACAATGAACCTCCTGGAGACAAAAGTAGAGTGACACGTCATGAGTGGCATAACTAGCGTCCTATTTGGAACCGCAACTTCAATGATGACCTCATGGCTGCCATGACCCAAACACCTCACCAGTCATCGTCTGACCATCAATAATGCGGTGACAAGTCATAGGGGTGGGCCTCTGCAAGCCATTTGGGAGGACACCTGATGCCCTGTGGTCTATATGGGACCCCCACATCAGGGGCAGGGCCAAAGAGTTCATTA
Source organism: Anomaloglossus baeobatrachus (assembly GCF_048569485.1). Classification (NCBI taxonomy): domain Eukaryota; kingdom Metazoa; phylum Chordata; class Amphibia; order Anura; family Aromobatidae; genus Anomaloglossus; species Anomaloglossus baeobatrachus. The sequence goes on along the minus strand of NC_134354.1, from coordinate 709,993,367 downwards.
CCGGACCTAGTCTCTGATGCAGTAAATGCCTGAGCATGCTCAGTAGCATGAAATACAGTCTCTGAAAAAAGACTATCAGCTTTAGCATGGTGTCTAGGCACAAAACAGGACTTAGACCCGGCACGGAATGCAAGTACCTGTGCAAAGAGGCTTTTGACACTTAGTGTGGGAGCATGCGCTGTATCCCAAAATGAAGACTTAGAGTCAGGAATGGCACAGTCAGGCTGAGCATACTCACTAGGCGAAACACTGTAGTTAGGCTGCAGCTGGGGTAAATCGGCACACGCATGCGCACTAGCTGCCTCTCCACACGTAGACGTGGAGGAGAAATTGCTCTTCGGGTGTGGACTTGGAGATGCAGTCTATGAACAGAAGGAAAAGCTAAAGGAAGCCTCACTTTCTATCCCTCCGAATGATCAAATGCAGCAAGGAATTCCCTGAGTTTGCTATAAAATTAGCGTAGAAAAATGTGCATGAGGGTGTCATGCAGAGGTGCTGCACATAGATTTGCAACAGTGGGGCACTAATGGAGTCCAACAGCCACTTCTTGTATGCCACTAAATGGCAGCATTTTTTGCTATCATTATAGCTTATTACAAACAGAGCAGGAGGGTGTCATGCAGAGGTGCTGCACATATATTTGCACCAGTGGGGCACTAATGGAGTCCAACAGCCACTTCTTGTATGCCACTAAGTTTACTCAATTTTTGGTATTATAATGTATTAGTAACAATGAGTTTGAGTGTGCAATGCAGGCAGACGTGCTGCTAATATCTTTGCACTAGTGGGACAATACAGAAGTCCAACAGCCACTTCTTGTATGCCACTAAATGGCAGTATTTTTTGCTATCATTATAGCTTATTAAAAACAGAGCAGGAGGGTGTCCTGCACAGGTGCTAGAAATAGCTTGGCACCAGTGGGACAATAATGAAATACAACATCCAGTTCTATGATGCCACTAAATGGCAGTATTTTTTGCTATCATTATAGCTTATTAAAAACAGAGCAGGAGGGTGTCCTGCACAGGTGCTAGAAATAGCTTGGCACCAGTGGGACAATAATGAAATACAACATCCAGTTCTATGATGCCACTAAATGGCAGTATTCTTTGCTATCATTATAGCTTTTTAAAAACAGGGCAGGTGGGTGTCATGCAGAGGTGCTGCACATAGATTTGCACCAGTGGGGCACGAATGGAGTACAACAGCCACTTTTAGGATGCCACTAAGTTTCCTCAGTGTTTGCTAGTATAATGGCTTAGTAACAATGAGTTTGAGTGTGCAATGCAGGCAGACGTGCTGCAAATATCTTTGCACTAGTGGGACAATACAGAAGTCCAACAGCCACTTTTATGATGCCACTAAATTCACTCAGTGTTTGCTAGTGTAATGGCTTAGTAACAATGAGTTTGAGTGTGCAATGCAGGCAGACGTGCTGCAAATATCTTTGCACTAGTCGGACAATACAGAAGTCCAACAGCCACGTTTAGGATGCCACTAAGTTCACTCAGTGTTTGCTAGTATAATGGCTTAGTAACAATGAGTTTGAGTGTGCAATGCAGGCAGACGTGCTGCAAATATCTTTGCACTAGTGGGACTATACAGAAGTCCAACAGCCACGTTTAGGATGCCACTTAGTTCACTCAGTGCTTGCTAGTATAATGGCTTAGTAACAATGAGTTTGAGTGTGCAATGCAGGCAGAGGTGCTGCAAATATCTTTGCACTTGTGGGACGATACAGAAGTCCAACAGCCACGTTTAGGATGCCACTAAGTTCACTCAGTGTTTGCTAGTATAATGGCTTAGTAACAATGAGTTGGAGTGTGCAAAGGGCAGGAGGGTACAGTGGCAGGGTTGTGGGTCTGGGTAGAGGAAAGGAAGCCTGCCTTTCTATCCCTCCTAATGGGGAAATGCAGCGAGGAAATCCCTGACCTTAGCTACACAGACGCTGTCATCTTGTGTAGCTGTAAAACTCTGTTTTCACGGACCTGTCACCTATGGCTCTGACCCTGCCGGTACAAGCCCTTAAAAGGACTGATAGAAAGTGCTATCCCTATGCTGTACAGCGCTGTGTATGGAGCGCATACAGCTGTATTGGCGATAGGACTCAGGACGGAGCTGCGCCAGTGATGTCTGACACCAAGGACGCAGAAGGCAGATAATGGCGTGCTGGAGGAAAATGTCCGGTTTTATAATGCAGGGACATGTGACATGGACATCCTATCACACATGCCATTGCTTCTCTGTCTAAAAGTCCACTTAGCTGTGTGTGTGTCTGGGATTGGATGACATGCTGGCCCGCCCCACTACACGCGCGCGCTTAGGGAAGGAAGACAAGGAAAAAAAAAAAATGGCGATCGCCATTATACATACAGCAGTGATCTGAATGCGGCGCTGTTCCCGCACACTATACACTGAAATGTCATAATAGTGTGAGTCACAGAGTGACTTACACTATTACAGCGGAAAGCCAGCTAGGAATTAGCTGTTTTTTTTGCTGCTAGAACCGTTCTCGAACGTATCTAGAACTATCGAGCAAAAAAGCTCGAGTTCTAGTTCGATCTAGAACAGCCCCCAAAATCACTCGAGCCGCGAACTGGAGAACCGCGAACCGCGCTCAACTCTACTATTGAGCAATTAATGTTTTTTCCGACAGTTTTCAGAGCAGAATCTGGCTGAATAAAGACACCCTGTGCCCATTCCTTAAAATTTGATACATCATTCTCTAGGAGCTGATCATAGTGGGACTAGTTAAAGGTTTCAAAAAGGGCTTACAGTATTTTTGTTTACTATAGGACGCACTATATTCCTCCTAAATTTGGGAGGAATAAGGGGGGGTGGTCTTATAGTCTGTAGGGGGCGAGGTTGCGGTGGAGCAGGGTCACAGGAGGCAGGAGCAAGGTAACCAATGCAGGAAGCCAGTGGGGGCCGGAGCAGTGCATCCTAGGCTGCACATCCAGCTGAAATGCAATGCGGTGCAGAGAACCATCAGTTCCCTGTACTGCTAAACACACTACCGGCCGAACAGAAGCTGGCAGCTTTCATCTGTGTCCTAGTGACTGAGAGCAGTGCATGGCAATGACGTCATGTGTTCCAATAGCACTGATGAAAGCTCCCAGCCACTGTGCACTGGCTACACAGGAGGATGCTGCGGAACATGGGAGACAGGGTGTCATGTCCCCCCCGGAGTCCGCCTCTGCGACTTCTCCTCAGATCACCAGGCGACACCGTGTTCCCACCGTGGCTGGTGATGGGAGAGGAGTCGGTGCCAGTCGCTCTGGTTGGCGCAGGCTCCACTCATCTACTAGGCTGGGTTTCCCTGGGACCTGCAGTACCACTGGCTGACTGTAGGTGGCGTGTGTCTTCCAGCTGAAGTTTACCTTCATTCAGCTGCAGCCAATGGAAAGACACCACACCCTTCTTATGCCCCCTCCTGTCAAGTGACCACTGCCGGAGATAGTTCTGTACCCCTGGTTCATGTGCTGTTTGTATTTTGAGTCCTGTGCGCTGACCTTTGCTTGTTTTTTGACTACCCTCCTGCCTCTCGTTTTTGTACCTTGCTGCCAGTTCCGGATTTGACCTCTGCTTTGTCTCCTCACTACGTCCTTGCCTGCCGATTCTGTTCCTGTTTAGCATTTCCAGGTTTTTGACCCTGCCTGACCACTACGGACTACAGCCTACCACAGGAAGTGATCTCTGGGGCTCTGTGTAATTTCAAATCCCTGTATAGGGGTTAAAGGGTTGCAGAGTTCTCAGGGTCCTGCTTTGTGAGCGGCTTTTCTCTAGACTCCCCTTACAGCCAGTCTGAGTCTGTGGCTCCAGGCAGGCATTACACAGGGACGATGAGTACAATGTTGCTGTTTTTTGCATTAAACAGAATGGAGGCATATTTACCAGGATGGGGACATATATACCAAAAAAGGGACAGTAGATAGCAGGAAGGGGACAGTATATACCAGTAGAGGGACAATAGATACCAGGAGGGAAACAGTATATACCAGGAGGGACCCAGGATGGGGACTTATATACCAGGATGGGGAAATTTTTACCAGGATGGGGTTATATATGCAACAGGATGTGGACTAGAATGGGGATTATATATATTAGGATGGGCGACATATATGTCAGGATGGGGGACATACTAACCAGGATGGGGGGAATATATACCAGGTTGGGGAACATATTTATGAAGAAGCAGCCCAGGATGGAGGACATTAGAACAGGATGGCAGACATTACTACATAATGGGGGGGGCAACTAGTATGTCTTTATAGGATATCCTAAATGTATACATACATATACATACATCTGACTAACATAAAAGGGCCCAGGTCCAAATTTTGCACCAGGAACCATCAAACTCTAGTTACGTCACTTGTCTTTACCCTCATATTGTAAAAATATAGTGCATCCATTTAACCATTTAATGAGATGCTGCTCATAATCATAGTGTAGTAGCTTTAAATTACCAACATACTATGTACCATTGAGGTAAATATGCATAATTATCGCTGTACAACAGATTTTATGAACTTTCCTGATTGTTTTATATTGTATATGTAATTGGCAACACTCTGTCCTTTCTTATTTCCTGTCATAATTAACTTTGAAGGACAGAGGTATTTTGCAGCAGATGGTGATTTTTCCGTAGTACATGCGGGAATCCAGAGCAACTGGTAAAGATAACTCACACATCATTCTGTGCAGATTTAACTGTCTGCGTAACAGAACCTTTTATTTAGAGATGCTAAAAGCATTCCTTTATCTTTTTAAAGATGCAATAATAAACTAAGATACTGCCTTTCAATGTCAGTCATAGAGAGGCTCATGTGATGTCTACGAGGTATTTGTAGCAATTTTCCTTCATATAAGTGTAAAGCATGCTGTACATATGGGATGGAGGACGGTCAGCCATGATTATACTTTTGGATAATAATAATAATAATAATAATAATAATAATATTAATAGCTATTTTTATGAGTTAGCATTGTGTAGTATACAGTGGATATAAAAAGCCTACACACTTCGGTTAAAATGATAAGTTTTTGTCATGTAAAAAAAAATCATACCAAGAAAAATAATTTCTGAACTTTTTCCACATTTAATGTCATCCATAACCTAATTTGCGCAAATCCATTAACAAACAATCTGAAATCATTTTGAGGGGTGAAATAAAAATGACAAACCTAAAATAAGGTGGTTCCATGATTGTGAACACCACTCTTATAACTGGGCATTAAGTTAGTAATTGTGGTTGTGTTCAGAATTAGCCAATCGCACTTCGCGAAGGACATATGATTCAAGCCGCATACAAGGTTATACTGGAAAAAACGGTTGCTTCCTTCTGCTCAGGCAATGTTCCCCAACTCTGAGGACTGTTTTTTCCAGAAGGACAATGCGCCATGCCACACAGCTAGGTCAATCAATGTGTGGATGAAGGACCAGCACATCAAAACCCTGTCATGGCCATCACAATCTCCAGACCTGAACCCCATTGAAAACCTCTGGAATGTAATCAAGAAGAAGGCGAATAGTAACAAGCCATCAAACAGAGAAGAACTGCTTAAATTTTTGCACCAGGAGTGGAATAAGGTCACCTAAAAGCAGTGTGAAAGACGGGTGGAAAGCATGCCAAGATGCATGAAAGCTGTGATTAAAAATCATGGTTATAACACAAAATATTGATTTCTGAACTTTTCCTGAGTTAAAACATTATTAGTATTGTTGTTTCTAAATGGTTATGAACTTGTTATCTTTGCATTATTTGAGGTCTGAAAGCAATGCATTGTTTTGTTATTTTGACCATTTCTTATTTTCAGAAAATAAATAAAATACAAAATTTATTGCTTGGAAATTGGGAGACATGTTGTCAGTAGTTTATAGAATAAAATAACTCGTTACCAGGCTGAGGCTCTGTTCTGCTCAGAGCGTGTCACGGCGACAAGGCTCGGCTCCTTGACCCCGGCGGTGTTGTTAATTAAATTAAGATGATGGTGGGGATTATTTACAGGGGATGACAGTTTGTGACACCACCTGCGGTACTCTGCCACTTGTAGCCGACGCTGAGGGATGGTACCACTGGGGCAGATGGTGACGCAGCTGAGTTGGTATGGCTGTTGAGAGTAGTAGTCTTCACAAATGGTGGAGATATAAAGGTGGGGTGCAGGGCCGGAGGCGCAGGCAAATAACTGGGCAACACAGGGATGCAATCTCAAGATTTTACTCACTGTTGAAAGTTCGTGGCTTACATGACCAGTCAAATGTTGCCCCCAGAGTGCTGAGTCCTTCTGTGATAGGCTCCAACCCATCTCCAGATAGTTCAAAGTCAGAACCCGGTACACAATTCTGTGTTCCTTCCCTGGTCGTCTTCCTGTGCTGGCCACTCCCACCTGCCATGCGCCTACACAAACAGAGACCCGAGCCGGTGTCTGCGGACCCTGTTGGGTGGCTTGAAGCTCTATCTCTTGGCCCTATGTGGTCACCTTTTCACTGGATGTTTGTGGATGTGGCTTTGGTATTTGCAGTAACCTCAGCCTCCACTTTGCTAGCTGAACCTTGTAGTTCTCCACTAGTTGAGGGGCCAGTCTCCTTTGCGGCCAAGTCCCTCCACTCCGGTATGCCGGCTGTGAAAGAAGACCATGGGTGTATGGCGCACTTCCCGTGGACTCAAAGACCCCTTCTCTCCTGATACCGGGCCAAGCTGCTCCAGCTCCAGACCACAGGTCTTCGCTCCTCCGCTCCTTCTTCCTGACTGACTTTCGTTCTACAGTGTGCTCCCACTAACTAAACCTCACCTCCAAGCTGGTCAATAGAACTATGGCCTGATGGAGTGTTGCTAAATACAGAGAGTATCTGTGTTTGTGTGCAACGACCTGTGAACTCCTCTTTACTCGGGAATGGGATACCACATCTCTGGCTGAGGTGCAGTACCTCTGTGGCGACTGGAGCCTCAGGGGCACCACACAATATACCATTGTACAGTATATACTTTATAGCATGTATATGAATTTGCATGTGGATACAGTACTGTACTTTCTGCTAAACAGTGCAGCACATTGCTTGTACTGTAATCATCATTCCTACCCCACATTTGGCTTAGTTCTGCCCTTATTTTGGGGAGAATAGATTTGGGGTCTGTTTTTTTTGTGTATTGTACTAGAATAAAGGTTGTCATATTTATACATTATTTTTTTTCTCTATAGTCCGCCTCCTGCACCCCAACAATTCTATTGTAAGCTAACGTGCAGTTTAAGTTGTTTTGCATGTATTTTACTGTACTGTACAGTATTTTGTATTAGTGCACTGTAATTTTATATGAACAAAGTACATTATTTTGTGTTACTGTAATAAATTCCTATAAATATAGTAAATATTTTTGGGTTGTGTGACAAATTGTCTGTGTTTCAATTATTTCCTATGGGAAAATTTACTTTGATATAAGAGTAACTTGGTTTAAGGCGGGCTTTGCACACTACGACATCGCAGGTGCGATGTCGGTGGGGTCAAATTGAAAGTGACGCACATCCGGCATCGCATGCGACATCGCAGTGTGTAAAGCCTAGATGATACGATTAACAAGCGCAAAAGCATCGTAATCGTATCCTCGGTACAGCGTCGGCGTAATCCATAATTACGCTGACGCGACGGTCCGATGTTGTTCCTAGCTCCTGCGGCAGCACACATCGCTGTGTGTGAAGTCGCAGGAGTGAGGAACATCTCCTACCGGCGTCACCGCGGCTTCCGTAGGTTATGCGGAAGGAAGGAGGTGGGCGGGATGTTTACATCCTGCTCATCTCCGCCCCTCCGCTCCTATTGGCCGCCTGCCGTGTGACATCGCATTGACGCCGCACGACCCTCCCCCTTAATAAGGAGGCGGGTCGCCGGCCAGAGCGACGGTCACAGGGCATGTGAAGCCGGCGTAGCGATAATTTTCGCTACGCCAGCTTTCACAAGATATTGTACCTGCGACGGGGGCGGGGACTATCGCGTGTGACATCGCAGCATCGGCTTGCGATGTCGCAATGTGCAAAGCCCGCCTAAGAGCACACCCCCAAAATGATGAATTATGCTCGTAATCCAAGGTTTCCCTGTATATATATATATATATATATATATATATATATGTACATATATATATATATATATATGTATATATATATATATATATATATATATATATATATAAAATGACTTTGTGATGTATCAGGCCTGTGCCATCCAGAAAAGCATATTTTACTTTGCATTACTTTGTGTTGCTACATTGTTGGCTGGTCTTTGCTGTTTTTGTTTGAACCAATTCAGCTTTATGGCCTTTTTATTGTGAAACCTATATGCTTTTAGATAAGTACTAAGCCATCCCATTCTTCTGTGGATGTAATAAACACTTGTCTCTTGGAAGACCAAACCTCAGACAAGGTTATACAATAACAGACTCTGGTTATGTGTGTTCTTATCTCCGATGCATCACTATTTATTGGAATAACATTGGCAGATTTGGAAATCCCTTGTATCTCATCCCAAATTAGCTCTCCCAGGAAAAGGGGTTTCCACAACATAACTAAATGAAAACGCCATACATATCATGTAAATTGTAACTTTGTAATCAGGAACTAGAATTTCAACCCTAGAGTAAAGCACAGAACTGGCTGCAGCCCTGGTGTCAGAGTCCAGTTTAGCTGAATAGCCCACAAGTTTTTGCTGTAAACCATGTTTTTGGACCTGCTGTTCTGTAACCTTCCTTTCCTCCGTTGAAATGAAAAAAAAGGAAATAAGTAACTCATGCATGTCATAAGATGTGAATAGGACAGTAGGCAGTAAATTATAATGTAATTATCTACATGCTATAAATTAAAACAACACAGCCTCCGGATATAAAGAAGTCCATGCATATATATATATATATATATATATATATATATACTGTATATGCACACACACACACACACACACACACACACACACACACTACAGTTCAAAGGTTTAGGGTCACTTACCATATTTTTCGGACTATAAGACGCACATTTTTTCCCTCAAATTTTGGGGGAAAGTGGGGGGTGCATCTTATAGTCCGATGGCTGCCATGCGGTGGTGGTGGAGCGGGTGAAGGCGGGTGCAGTGGTGGTGGAGCAGGTCATCAGAGGCAGGAGCAGGCTGTAGCAGCGCAACCCCGACCACGTGGGCCCACTCATCATCCCACCCATCATCTCTCAGCCCTGAAGCTGGCGCTGACAGGTGGGTGGGATGATGGGCAGAGGATGCGCGCATACTAAAGAGCCGGCCCGCATGATCACCCCAGGCAACTACAGCCTGGTGTGATGATGTGCGGCCGTATTCACTGCCCCCCGTGCACCATCATCAGCGCGGGGGGCAGTGAATAAGTACGGTATACTCACTGTTCCCCTGCAGCATTGCGGTGTCCTCCTGTCTGCCGGCTCGCTGATGTGTGTGGAGAATGTTGAGAACAGCGATGACGTCATCGCTGTACACATGGCTCCACACAGGTCAGCTTGCACAGACAGGAAGAGAGCGATGCTGCGTGGAGTGAGGAGAGGATGCGTCATGGAACATCGTGTGGATTACATCGGATCTGGGTGTTTTAAGGGTTAATAAAGTGGTGAAAGAGGGTGTTTTTTTTGTCTTTTATTTCAAATAAAGGATTTTTATGTGTTTGTGTTTATTTACTTTCACTACAGTTTAGTGATGAGGGGGTGTCTCAATGACGCCTGCCATCACTAAGCTAGTACTTAATGGCAGCTATGTCAATTGTTTTTGCCATTTGGGTTTTGCACTGCAAAGCTGAGTTTTTGCCCAAATTTCTGCCACAAAAAGGCTGCAGTTTGAACTGCATAGTGGGGTTTAGAAACCCAAATTCCCATAGACTAAGCTTGAAAAGCAGAACACATCCATTTTGGCATTAAACGCTGGAGTTGAAAAAGCAGGTAAAAAGCAGGTAAAAAGCAACGTGGACACATAGCCTGACGCCATCTGTCAAGCATGGTGGAGGTAATGTGATGGTCTGGGTTTTCCTTGGTGCTAGTAAAGTGGGAGCTTTGTACAAGGTAAAAGAGATTTTGAATAAGGAAGGTTTTTCCATGCCATACCCTGTGGATAGCGCTTGATTGGAGCCAATGTTATCCTACAACAGGACAATGACCCAAAGCACACCTCCAAATTATGCATGAACTATTTAGGGAAGAAGCAGGCAGATGGTATTCTATTTGTAATAGAGTGGCCAGCCCAGCCACCAGATCTCAACTCTATTGAGCTGTTGTGGGAACAGCTTGACCGTATGGTACGCAAAAAGTGGCCATCAAGCCAATCCAACTTGTGGAAGGGGCTTCTGGAAGCATGGTGTGAAATATCTCCAGATTACCTCAGAAAATTAACAGCTAGAATGCCAAAGGTTGTAATTGCTGCAAAGGAGCATTCTGTGACAAAAGCAAAGTTTGAAGGAGAAAATTATTTCAAGTAAAAATCATCATTTCTAACCTCGTCAATGTGTGGACCATTCTTCTATTCATTATGCAACTCATTAGATAAATAAAAGTATGATTTTTCTTGGAAAAGACAAAATTTACTGGGTGACCCCAAACTTTTAAACTGTAGTGTGTGTGTGTGTGTGTGTGTGTGTGTGTGTGTGTGTGTGTGTGTGTGTGTGTGTGTGTGTGTGTGTGTGTATATATATATATATATATATATATATATATATATATATATATAAAATTATATTCCAAGTAAGTCACCATAAAATGCTTTGATGATTTCACAAAAAAAACTATCATTCGCATAACTCAAGAAATCTAATTTTCTTTCCAAAGTTAATTTAATCATTGGGGTAGGATCAGTGAAAGGAAAACAAACTATTACTAATTACCTTTGCCAATGTCTTAATTCTTCCAGTTGAACTAACTCCAAGTAAGTTGGAAGAGAATGCATTCAAAACTTATCTTTCTTTGTTCAAAGTTTGAGAAAAAAAAAAACTAAACACTACTGCTCCTCTTCCCTCTCCACTTTTGGGGAAGAGTAAAAAAAAAATTTCTGTTTAAGTTTGAAGCATCTGCTGCCTCCTCCCCTCAGCCAAATAGCAAAGGGTTTGTTCCTATATTTTCTCTTCAAAACACATCTATGTTGGATCTATTTAATTCTTTTAAAAATGGATAAAATAACTTCTATCATCTCTTTGGGGTAAGTCTTTTAAGATTTTTGGATTTTCCCCCTATTCTGTCAAATATAATGCTGCAGGACTTTAAAGCACTTATCCCTGAGTCTCAAATCTGCAAATACTCAGTCCAATATCTACTAATTATTTTATATGAGCAGTTACATCTTTCTATTTTGTATTTACTAGTTTGTTGAGGCTTTTACCTATTTATATCTGACTTGCATTTATTGGATGTCTGATTAAGTGAATATACTTTTTAATATTTTAGTTGTAAATGTAAGGAAAAGTCAAAAAAGTTTATAGGGGTGGGATTTCAACTTTGAAAGAAAGAACTATTGAGAGGGGCCAGGCTAAGCTGGGTGGATGCTGGGAGTGTCTGCATTACTATGGAGTTATGTGTTTTGCTATTTGCAACTATTCTATGAGTGCATATACTGTATTTATGCATAATTCATATTCAGCATTAGAGATGAGCGATGTTCGATTCAAACCGTTCGCCAATTTCAAATTCGAATGATTTCGGGCAGTGTTCGAGTCGTTCGACGAACTCGAACGATTTGCTTCAAGTTCGGCGGTTCGAGTTACCATTCGATAACGGTTCTATCACCAAAAGCGTGGCTTTTCAGAGTAAGGCTATGTGCGCACGTTGCATATCTGCATGCGTCCTGCGTCCCCAGCACAATCCCTCTCTCTTTCCTACTCACCGATCACGGGCGCGGCGCTGTTCGGCTGTCACAAAGCTTCGGCGGCTTTTCCTCTTTTGAAAATGGCTGCCGCTCATTATTCAATCTGGTATTCCCTGCTTTCCCCGCCCACCGGCACCCATGATTGGTTGCAGTCAGACACGCCCCCACGATGAGTGACAGCTGTCTCACTGCAACCAATCACAGCCGCCGGCGGGCGGGTCTATACCGTGCAGTAGAATAACTAAATAATAAAAAAAAAAAAATGCGGTTCCCCCATATTTGATACCAGCCAGGATAAAGCCACACGGCTGGAGGCTGGTATTGTCAGGATGGAGAGCACCACGTTATCGGGAGCCCACCACCCTAACAATATCAGCAGGCAGCCGCCCGGAATCGCCGCATCCGTTAGATGCGGCAGTCTCGGGACTCCACCCATCTCATCCCGAATTGCCCTGGCAATTGCGGTGGCAATCAGGGTAATTATGAGTTTAATCATGCCAGGCGTCTCCCGATTAATTTTTTTTTATTTTTTTATTTTTAATTTTAAATGATAATTTATATTTATAATTATAATTTAATTTAATTATGCACTGAGGGGAGGAGCCGGAAATCAGCTGTGAGCTGCGGGACACACCTCTAAAATCGGAGTAGTTCACGGAATGAGGCTGCATTGCTCTCTCCTCTCTCTCTTCTCTCTTTCTCTCTCTATCTTTCTCTCTCTCTCTTTCTCTCTCTGTCTCCCAAGGAGAGGGAAGAAAGTGTTTCAGGGAGAGCTGAGAAAGCATACTACAGACAAGGAGAGGGAAGAAAGTGTTTCAGGGAGGGAAGAGAAAACATACTATGGACAAGGAGAGGGAAGAAAGTGTTTCAGTGAGGGCTGAGAAAGCATACTACAGACAAGGAGAGGGAAGAAAGTGTTTCAGGGAGGGCATAAAAAACATACTATGGACAAGGAGAGGAAAGAAAGTGATTCAGAGAGGGCAGAGAAAACATACTATATTATATTATAATTATTATTTATTTATAATTATAATTTAATTTAATTATGTACTGAGGGGAGGAGCTGGACATCAGCTGTGAGCCGTGGGACACACCTCTAAAATCGGAGCAGTTCATGGAATGAGGCTGCATTGCTCTCTCTTCTCTCTCTCTTCTCTCTCTCTCTCTTTCTCTCTCTCCTCTCTCTTTCTCTCTCTCTCGCTCTCAGACCTGGCGATGATCAGCTGAAGTGGTCACCTGACAGCATCAGTTGACACTATAAGTCGAGCGGTGAGGCCGGCTTTTTACCGCCAGGCCGGCTAAACTATCAGCTGATGCTGTCGGACAGGAGTCTGCACTGAAGTGTGTAGTTTGTTTGTTTTTTTTGCATTGATGCATCAGCTGATTGTATAAAAGCTGTTTATACAATCAGCTGCTGTGTCATGTGATTCAGGCCCTTGAACCTGACACATGATCTGATCTCTTTGCCTTTCAGCAAACCGATCAGATGATATTGGATACGGATTGGACGACGCGGGACCCTTGAACCAGGATTACTGAGGAGGGGGGTTCTTTATTTCAATAAAGATGGAGTCACTAATTGTCTTGTGTTTTACTTCTAGTAAAAATATTTTTCTGTGTTGTGTTTTTTTTTATCTGTACTAAAAATTCATGGTGGCCATGTCTAATATTGGTGTGACACCATGAATTTCGGGCTTAGGGCCAGTTGATAATATACAGCTAGCCCTAACTCCATTATCACCCAGTGAGCCACCCATCACCAGGGCAGCTGGAAGAGTTGGATACAGTGCCAGAAGATGGCGCATCTATGAAAGCGCCATTTTCGTGGGCGGCTGCAGACTGCAATTCGCAGCATAGGTGCCCAGAAAGCTTGGGCACCCTGAGCTGCTGATTCCAATCCCCAGCTGCCTAGTTGTACCTGGCTGGATACAAAAATTGGGCGAAGCCCACGTCATTTTTTTTTTTTAATTATTTCATGAAATTCATGAAATAATTAAAAAAAGGGCTTCCCTATATTGTTGGTTCCCAGCCGGGTACAAATAGGCAGCTGGGGGTTGGGGGCAGCCCGTAGCTGCCTGCTGTACCTGGCTAGCATACAAAAGCATGGCGAAGCCCACGTAATTTTTTGGGGGGGCAAAAAACTTCATACAGTCCTCAATGGAGTATGCTGAGTCTTGTAGTTCTGCAGCTGCTGTCTGTCTGTATGGAGAAGAGCAGACAGCAGCTGCAGAGCTACAAGGCTCAGCATGCTCCATTCACTAGTGTATGTAGGAGAGCAGAAAGCAGCTGCAGAACTACAAGGCTCAGCATACTCCATCCAGGACTGTATGCAGGAGTTTTTTACCCACCAAAAAAAGACGTGGGCTTTGCCATATTTTTGTATGCTAGCCAGGTACAGCAGGCAGGTACGGCTGCCCCTAACACCCAGCTGCCTATTTGTACCCGGCTGAGAACTAAAAATATAGGGAAGCCCTTTTTTTAATTATTTCATGAATTTCGTGAAATAATTAATGAAAAAAAACTACGTAGGTTTCGCCCCATTTTTGTGTCCAGCCAGGTACAACTAGGCAGCTGGGGATTGGAATCCGCAGCACAGGTTACCCCGATCTTTCTGGGCACCTCTGCTGCGAATTGCAGTCCGCAGCCGTCCCAGAAAATGGCGCCTTCATAGAAGCGCCATCATCTGGCGCTGTATCCAACTCTTCCAGCCGCCCTGATGCCTGGTGGCTTCCTGGGTAATTATGAGTTAATACTAGCTTTGTTTTACTAGCTAGTATTAAGTCAGAGATTCTTAATGTCAGGCAAGTTTGACCCGGCCATTAAGAATCTCCAATAAAGGGTTAAAAAAAACACACAGAGAAAAAATACTGTAATAGAAATAAATACACAGACACATTAAAGACTCCATGTTTATTACTCCCTCTCATCCCTCCTTGATCCATGGTCTTCTGTCTTCTTTCTCCTTCAACCCATGCAGCTCTGCTACATCAGACAGCGCTGCATGGGGGAAGACGCTGCTGCTTCCCGTGTAGTCTATATCACTCAGTGAGTGAGCAGCAGCTGCGTGCTGTAAGCGGTGATGTCACCGCTGACAGGCGCATTGCTATAGCAATGGTGACCTCCGTTATTGACCGGCTGTGGCAGCCGGTGAATAACGCAACGGGGAAGCAGAACGGGGAGCCGACCATGTGCCAGAGCATCTCACCGGTAAACGGGGATGCACAAACGAGCACGACGTACCGGAGAGATGCACTGACAGGACCTAGCAATGACGTCTAGCCATGTGACCAGTCTGTAGCCAATGAGATAATAGACACGTGACTGGTTACATGCTTTTTTGACATCACGGAAGGTGCTATCATCAGTGCTGGTTACCGGGAGGATGCAGCGATTATCAGAAGGAAAAGCGTCGGGAGACAGAGTGCAGGACGCATCGCGGGGACAGGTAAGTGTTATGGCAATGTTTATTAACTGTATGTGTACATTTATAATGTGTTTTTATGTGTTTGTTTTTGCCTGCCATTGGTTTCAATGAGGCTCGAGAGGTTCGTCGAGACATTCGCCGAACCGAACTCGAACGCGGCCTCCTTTCGATGAACCGAACCGAACTCGAGCCTCTAGAGGCTCGCTAATCTCTGGAGCAGAGGTGTAATGTGTGACCCATTGTGATACCAATGTGATATGACTGAAGAATGAGTGTGATTAGATAGGAATCATAATCAAAAGATATAGTGATCCCAGATATTATTTGATCCATCAATAATTCAGTATCAGAGAGAGATGTCCTTTGGCTGACCCATTTTTTTACCATGATGAAGAATACATGTCAGACAGGTCTTGAACAAACCACGATTATGAGGAAGGAACGTTTACAGTTCCACTTACAGGAAACTCGTGGTTAGCTTAAAACATGTGTAAGGAAACTGGTATGTAAAATTTACGGCTCATTGCAATATCTCCAGGAAACTGTGGTCGGCCAGTGGTTAACTGGCAAAATGTGCAGAAAGCTACTTTTGCCCACAGCAGCTTGTGGTCAGGTTACATGAACATGACTCAGCTGTCACATGCTGGTCAACAATTCACCACTCAGTGCACATGACATACAAAGTTTCCTATAAAAATACAGGACTCGCTTAATGAGATGGGGACATTTCCAGGACGCTCAAGAGGACACACTGTTCCTGTGATGCAGATGCCATGTTGTTTCCTTCTCACTAATTGAGTCCCTCCGATGAGAAAGGCGTGCTACAACATACGGTAATGTTGATGCATATTTCTGTTATTGTATAAGATTCTATGACTATAAAGTAGTTCTAATGCCTATGTACCATTGATTATTCATGTGCTATTAAAATAAATAATATCTTGCTATAAAGAATCTTAGTATTCGTGCCTGATTAGGATATCAGTGAGCGCTTCGTAAGTATGGGCTTTCAACTCCTTTTTAGTAGAATTTAGCAAGACACCCATGTTATATCCAGTTCTATGGATGCAGTGATGTAATGTGTGACATGGTTCTGACCACTTTTATGGGAGCAGTAGTGTAATGTGTGACACTGCTCTGTCCACTTCTATGGGAGCAATGGTGTAATGTGGACCCCGCTGTGTTCCCTTCTATGAGAGCAGTAGTGTAATGTGCATTTTTATGCAACAACATGGTTGCTTTGATAACAGCCTTCAGCTTGTCTGCATTGTTGGGTTTGGTGTCTCTCATCTTTCTCTTGACAATACCTCATAAATTCTCTATGGAGTTTAGATCAGGCGAGTTTTCTGGCCAATCAAGCACAGTGATACTGTGGTTATTAAAGCAGGTATTGGTACTTTTGGCAGTGTGGACAGGTGCCAAGTCCTGCTGGAAAATGAAATTTCCATCTCCAAGATGCTTGTCGGCAGAGAGAAGCATGAAGTGCTCTAAATTTTCCAGGCAGACGGTGCGCTGACTTTTGTCTTGATAAAACACAGTGGACCTTCACCAACAGATGACATGGCTCCCCAAACCATCACTGATTGTGGGAACTTCACACTAGACCTCAAGCAGCTTGGATTGTGGCCTCTCCACTCTTTCTCCAGACTCTGGGACCTTGATTTCCAAATGAAATGCAAAATTACTTTCATCTGAAAACAATACCTGAGCAACAGTTCAGTTCTTTTTCTCCTTGGCCCAGGTAAGACGCTTCCAGCATTGTCTATTGGTCATGAGTGGCTTGACACAAGGAATGCGACTGTTGTAGTCCATGACCTGGATACATCTGTGTTTGGTGGCTCTTGAAACACTGACTCTAGCAGCAGTCCACTACTTGTGAACCTCCTCCAATTTTTTGAATGGCGTTTTCATAACAATCCTATCAAGGCTGTGGTTATCCCGGTTGCTTGAACTTTTTTCTACCACACTTTTTCCTTCCACTCAACTTTCCATTAATATGCTTGGATACAGTACTCTGTGAACAGCCAGCTTCTTTAGCAATGGCCTTTTGTGGCTTACACTCTTTGTGGAGTGTGTCAATGACTGCTGTAACACCTATGCCGGCGTCCTCGCATTCACCTGCTCCCATTCCCCAGCGAGGGAGACACTTCCCTCACCTGTCTAGGTGTTCTGCTGCTGTTATCCATTCTCTGTCTCATGCTGCAGCTCCACGGAGCATCTGTATTCCTAGTAGGGTCCCTACTTCTTCCCGTAGGGCAGGCTCAAGGCAATGTCCCTCTCTTAAAGGGCCAGTGCCCTCTTAACCTGGATATACATCCCAGGTCAGCTGGGAGCCCATAGGTATATAAGGCAACTCTGGCATTTGAAAAGTTGTCTGGGCAATGAGTTAAACTTAGACTAATTGCTGTAGTCAGGTTCACTAGCACTGTGCTGCTGGCACTGCTGTATATTTGTGTTAGTGCTGTTCCTCATATCTGTTTGTATTACAGAGAGCTGCTGCCGATATCCATATCTATTGCGGTTGCTGTGACCCGCCACCTTGGCCGCCTTCCATGATACCTGCTGCCTCAGTATCGTCACCAACTGCTGTCCTCCATCTATCCATCCATCCGTCCATCAATCCATCCAGGACGGAGCCTCTATACCTGCTGCCATTGTGATCTACTGCTAGTGACTGTTGCTCCTATACCACTGGCGCCAGCTGAGGCAACATCAATCTCCTGAGTGGCACCTGGACTGATTTCTGCAGAATAACACCTCCACCATTAGGGGCTCTGGAGAAAACCAGGCTAAAATCCATAGTTAAGCCCCTCCAGGTTTCTGTGTGTTGCATCCCCATGGGATTACTAAAATCCTTGCTTACCCAGCGAGCATAACAACTGCCTTATGGACATCTGTCAAGTCAGCAGTTTTTTCCATGATTGTGTAGCCTACTGAACCAGACTAAGGGTCAATTTTAAACACTTTGGATGTCTTTGCAGGTGTTTTATGGTAATTATTCTAATTTTCTGAGATAATGACTTTTGGGTTTTCTTTGGCTGTAAGCCATAATCATCAACATTAACAGAAATAAACATGTGAAATAGATTACTCTGTAATGACTCCATATAATGTATGTGTTTCACTTTTTGAATTTAATTACTGAAATAAATTAACTTTTTGATAAAATTCTAATTTATTGAGATGCATTTGTAAATGTGTGGTGCCTGTTGTAAATATCATCAGAGATGGTGCTGTTCCCGGGAGTGTTTCTGGGCTCCCTCTGGTGGCTAGTGTAGTTTTTGTGAAACCTTTGCCAGTGATAATTGTTTCTGCTCCATGTGAAGATGTCCTGAAGTTTGTCCTCCAGCCTTAAGGCTTTTTGCCTTTCCCTGTTGGTTCTGTTTTTGCTTTTTTCTGCTCCCTTTTGGATTCTCCAGGAATGATTTCTACAGTGGCTTTTTTGTTCCTTTTGCATCTGTTTTTGTCTCCATATCATTCTGAGTTTTCAGCAATGTCTGATAAGTATTATTGCTCGCTTAGTCTGGGCTTGGTTAAGGGCTGAATTTGCACTGAAGGGCGTTTCTGCTTAATCTTTGCTTTTTCTAAAACAATGTTTGAGAATATTCCCTTTTGTTTCTTGCAAGTGAATAAATGCTCTTTCTGCACTATTTTTAGAGGGTGATTTATTCCTAGTAAGAAAGGGAGTTATTACTCCCTGTTTTGTACAGAAGTTTTTGTATTTTTGTATCTCATGTGTTTTTGCAGTTAAGATCCTTCCCATTATATTTGCTTTTTCTATTTAAATGTATTTACACAAGAGTTTCTGATATAGTGGGTAGAAGATCGTGTGGTCTTTAAGGGAACTTTTTAATTATCAGGTGTTGGCATTTCTTCATGGTTTTTACTGGCTGCAACCAGCCATCTATCCTATCCTTTTGGATCTAGCCAGCAGGGCCTCATTTTGCTTAATTCTTTATCCACCATCTGTCAGTTGTTTTTTCTTACATCACCGTCGTTATATGTTGGGGGCTTTTGACTTTCCTTTTGGGCTGCTCTGAGGCAAGTCAGGAATCCTCATTTAATCTTTGAGGTTAGTTAGTTCTCCGGCAATGACGAAGCATCTAGGTTTGTTAGGAATGCTCCTCTGCCACTTCTAGTTGTGTTTGGATAGTTAGTGGATTGCAGCCAGCTAAGTTTCCAAATACTTTTGTGCATTATCTTCTATCATTTTTCACAGGATTTTTGTAAGATCTTTTGCGGTCTCCTGACTATAACAGGCACCCCTGAGGCTTCAGTCGCCACAGGGTACTGCATCTCACTTAAGGTGCAGTACTCATCCTGGGTAAGGAAGAGGTTAACTGGTGGTGTTTCTCACATTCACAAACCACACACAGTTAGGTGCTTTCCCACCGGGGATGGCCTAGGGTAGACAGAGGGGTGGCCATCACGAGGCATGGGACTTTCCCGGTCACTAGGACAACCACCTTGGGGGTGTGCACCACTTGGGGAAAAGGAAGGAGCATCTTCACACATAGTCAGTTAACCCTGGGCACAGCTTGGGGTGAGGAGCACAGTCGGGACCTCGGTCCAGGCATTTTTCTAACTCACACTTCTGGGAGTACCACAGGAAGCGCGGCTTGGAGCAGGCAGCTCAGCCTGGGTTCTCTACAGCTACCAGGGATTCCAGGGTCTGCAGAGAGTGCAGGAAACACCCGCAGCCCATTTTACATTCCATCCACGGGATTGGAGGGACCACAACCAGAAAGGACACACAATGGGAACACCGGCAGTGACCTCCGAATTATCTGGGATCGGCTGGGACCCATCACGGCAAAGACCGGCACTCTAAGGGTGACAACTGAACAGTGAGTAAACATCCTGAACCTCAACTACTGAGTTAGCCCTTCATTGCCGACGCTGGTGCCCCGTGCTCCCGTGCCAATGGCCTCCGCTACAACCCCCATTATCCTCCCTGGGGCCTAGCTTCACCTGTGGGAAGCTGAACTATCCTAGCTGCGACACCATCCGCCCCAGAGGACAACGACCGCAGGGGCGGCTTCTCTCTGGCCGCATACCACAGATGGTGTCATGAGACAACTCCCAAAATCATCATCCATTCCCCCCTTTTGTGTACACTTCGGGGCCACGAAGCCGGGCAGGGCCACCCGTGACATCCCAGACCCGACATCACCGGCCCGGCGACGAGTATTTAACCCCTGCACTGTGGGTGCTACAAATGTGTTTCACATCTATCTATCTATCTATCCAGCTATCTCTTTCTAGCTTTTGACTCTATGTAAAACTCCATGTTAAAAATGCATGTCCGCTTTTGCTGTCCATGTGCGGTCCGTGTGCAGTTCGTGTGCGGACCGTTTACGGGTTTTCTGGTGTAGACATTTCAGCACCAAACTTGGTGACTGCAACCAATCACAGATGCTTGAACTGATGGTAGGCAGTGGAATCAGTGACAATGGTAATGACATACTATTATAGATGTGTGGATCAGGCAGAATTCAAATGTGCCTGTTTGTGTAGCTTTTTCAAAGAAATTCGATTGATAGAGAAGTTATTCTCTGCAAAGCACCCAGGCCCAGAGCATAATAAAGGTGATTTGTAAAAAATAAAAAAAATCCTTATACTCACCTTACCATTTACCTCTCTGCATTTTCTGCTCCTCATCGTCTTGTGTTCATTGCATCTTCTGATCCTCGCCGCGAGATCTGAAATTCCCGAGCACCTTACACTGAGGGGGGATTTCTGGCTCTGATGAGGCCTTGGGAGGATTCTAAACAAGTTTTTGAAAGGTCTTGTCATTCACTGTGAATTTATGTGTGTATGCATAGTGTGAGGCAGTGACAGGGGTAATATTTGAAGACCGCTAGGTGTCCCCCAGAATGTGTCTGGAAACCCTCTGAGTTTGCTATAGCTATTACTGGGAGTATAGCACAAAGGGTAACAGGGAGACAGATCCCTCCTCCCAGTCCAGGTTTTGTAGCAATCCTCATGTCCGGCATTTTCGTTTAAATCATGCAGAGCACAGCAGGGTGTGTCTCAGTTGAGAGCCAGGCTTGGTGAAGCTAACACATGCCGTGTGAGCTGGGCTGGCTCTGTGTGGAGTGAACACAGGCCAAGAGTGTGAGCCTAGGAGAACCTTACACAGATCCCTGCTGTTAACGGGGTCCCAAGGTAACAAGACTTTTTGATGCAAAGAATTTGTCTATATGCACCGGCTGTGATCCAGAAGAGACTTTGACTGTGGGAAATTGGATCTATTTATGCTGCAACAATAAATAGACTGTTGGTGTGAACACGCTGCTGCCTCACTGCCTCACGTTTTTGCCCAAACAACGCTGCTACCTCACATTATGGTGGAGAATGCGGGCATTGCAGCCTGGTTGCTAAGGGCAATGGCCTAAGAGGTACTTACCCGGGGAAAAAAAAAAAAAAAAATTTTCTACTGACTGTTTGCGGTGGATCGGCGGGTCCACGAAGCCTGCAGGCGTTGCAGCCTGGTTGCTAGGGGCAACAACCCAGTTTTCACATGCTTATGATCAAGCCTGCAAAGTTACAGTTTACCTCAACAGCCACTATGGAGGATCTTGTAAAGCAGCTGGCCCAGTCTACTGCTCAACTACAGCAGGTTTTTGCACAAACCAGTGCACAACAGCAACAGGCTAATGCTCAGGCAGCCCAAAGTACTCAATATAATAGAAAGGCCTCCATCAGGTCTTTTAAACCGGGAGATCGTGTCTTAGTCCTAATACCTACTGCAGAAAGTAAGTTCTTAGCCAAATGGCAAGGTCCCTATGAGATCCGGGAGAAAGTGGGGGACGTAAACTATAAGGTGTATCAGCCAGGTAGAAGAAAACCAGAGCAAATCTACCATGTAAACCTGCTGAAGGCGTGGAAAGACAGGGAATGTATGGTGGCTGACGTAACGTTGGACCTAACCTTTTCAGGTGCTTTGACAACAACAAAGGAGGAGTCCCCTGATGATGAATTAGGAGTGAGGATAGGGGATTCTCTCTCAAAACAGCAGAGACGGGAGTCTCGGAGGTTAGTGCAGCGGAATACGGATGTGTTCTCAAGCCTACCAGGCCGAACAACCGTAATCCACCATGATATTGTCACCGAGCCTCAAGTAAGGGTACGCCTGAGGCCATACCGGGTACCAGAGGCTCGTAGGCAAGCCATTGCGGAGGAGGTAAAAAAGATGCTCCAACTAGGGGTTATTGAAAAATCCACGAGCGAATGGGCCAGTCCCATTGTGCTGATCCCGAAACCAGACGGTTCTTTAAGATTCTGTAATGACTTCCGAAAGTTAAATGAGGTTTCGAAATTTGATATGTATCCCATGCCCAGGGTCGACGAGCTGATAGAGAGACTGGGACGGGCCCAGTACTTCACGACTCTCGATCTCACTAAAGGTTACTGGCAGGTGCCGCTGACAGAGGCGGCAAAAGAAAAGACCGCTTTTGTCACGCCAGGGGGGCTCTATCACTATGTCGTCTTGCCATTTGGTTTACATGGGGCTCCGGCCACATTTCAGAGATTAATGGACATAGTGTTACAACCCCATCAACCATATGCCTCCGCATATTTGGATGACATCATCATCTATAGCAGTGACTGGAGCACCCACTTATCTCAGGTACAAGCGGTAGTGGATTCGCTCAGAGCTGCTGGTCTGACGGCGAATCCAAGCAAATGTGCTATGGGTCTCAAAGAAGCCCGTTACTTGGGGTATGTGATAGGCCAAGGGGTTATCAAGCCACAAGTAAACAAAATCGAAGCCATTCAAAACTGGCCTCGTCCCCTTACCACAAAACAGGTAAGAGCCTTTCTGGGTATAATAGGGTATTACCGATGATTCATACCCAATTTTGCTGGAAGGTCGGCGCCTTTGACCGATCTCTTAAAAGGGAAGAAGTCGGTCATGGTCCACTGGACTACACAAGCAGAGGAAGCCTTTCAGGCGCTAAAGGTAGTCCTATGTTGTCAGCCTGTCCTTGTCAACCCTGACTTTCAAAAGGAGTTTATAGTACAGGCAGATGCCTCTGAGGTGGGTCTGGGTGCAGTTCTGTCCCAGGAGGTAGATGGAGAAGAGCATCCGGTCACCTATTTGAGTAGAAAACTCACCCCGGCAGAGAAGAACTATAGCATAGTGGAGAAGGAGTGCCTGGCCATAAAATGGGCTCTGGAATCCCTACGCTACTACCTGCTGGGGCGACACTTTCGCCTGGTGACAGACCACTCCCCTTTGGTCTGGATGAGGAATGCTAAGGAGAGAAATGCTAGAGTCACCAGGTGGTTTCTCTCCTTGCAGAACTTTCACTTTTCTGTGGAACACCGGGCTGGTAGGTTGCAGGGCAATGCGGATGCCCTGTCCAGAGGTCACTGTATGTTGGCAAAAGTTCAACCCCGCCCGTTTGAACTGAGGGGGGGGATATGTGAGGCAGTGACAGGGGTAATATTTGAAGACCGCTATGTGTCCCCCAGAATGTGTCTGGAAACCCTCTGAGTTTGCTATAGCTATTACTGGGAGTATAGCACAAAGGGTAACAGGGAGACAGATCCCTCCTCCCAGTCCAGGTTTTGTAGCAATCCTCATGTCCGGCATTTTCGTTTAAATCATGCAGAGCACAGCAGGGTGTGTCTCAGTTGAGAGCCAGGCTTGGTGAAGCTAACACATGCCGTGTGAGCTGGGCTGGCTCTGTGTGGAGTGAACACAGGCCAAGAGTGTGAGCCTAGGAGAACCTTACACAGATCCCTGCGGTTAACGGGGTCCCAAGGTAACAAGACTTTTTGATGCAAAGAATTTGTCTATATGCACCGGCTGTGATCCGGAAGAGACTTTGACTGTGGGAAATTGGATCTATTTATGCTGCAACAATAAATAGACTGTTGGTGTGAACACGCTGCTGCCTCACTGCCTCACGTTTTTGCCCAAACAACGCTGCTACCTCACAATAGGGTTATGCTGGACCTCATCAGAGCCAGAAGTTCCGGTTCAGTGTGAGATTACAGATATTTCAGCCCAGGTGGAGAAGATCAGAAGATGCAATGAGAACCAGATGGATGCTGGTGAGGAGTGGAGGGGCCAGAGAGGTGAGTATAAGGATTTTTTTTTTATTTCTTAACATTTGGATGGACATATATGGCTTAGAAAAATGGTGGCCATTGGCTGCATATTGATCAATTCAAACAAAAGTGAATTACTAAAAATGTGCATTATGCAAATGTGGATTTTTGCAAAATGCAAGTAAAATTCAATCCACTGGAATGTATATGAACATCTTTAAAAGTAACCTACCAGGTCCTGTATACACTCAGAACCAAGAGTGGTTCTTGGTGCATACTGCTAATCCCTGCCTATCTGTCCCAGCCTATAGTAGCATACATAACGGATCTTTTGAAAAAGTATTTCTAAAGATCCTTTATGATATGCTAATGAGCACAGGGACTAGTCGTAGGGGCATTAATTCTCTTGGCTAGTCGGCCCCCTTAGCATGTAAGCACACCCCTGTTAGCTGCTAACATGCTAATGAATGCGCAGAGTCAGAGGCATGGTCGCTCTCACCTCTGCTGCCACCACTGGTTTTCAGCTCAGTGTGCATCATCAGAACATCCCTAGACTTCAGGTTATGCGCACTACACCAGTTTAAAGCTGGTACGCGGACACCCGGCTTCTTAGTACGTATGACCGGAAGTCCAGGACTTCAGATCATGCACACTAAGCCAAAATCCAGCGTCAGGCACGGTGGCAGCATAGCAGTGAGAGCACCATGCCTCTGATGCTGCGCATTCATTAGCATGTTAGTGTTACGCCCTGACAAAATCAGGTTGTCACAGGAGACTGCCTCCATCTTCCAGATGCAGGATTCCCTCCTCCTTGGCCCTCCAACACAACCCCACACACAGGTACATACACCAGCCACAAAAGCCTAGTCTCCCCCCCCAGGACAATAGGGACACACCAGTGGGCAGGGCAAGGCAGATGGTGACGCCCACCTAGGGGTCCTGAGATGTCAAGGGGAGGGAACAAGTCAGTTGAGTTGAGCGGAGGAGTTGAGAGGAGACAGTGGAAGTGAGAGGAGTGAAGTGGTAGTCGGGGGTTGTAGCTCCCGGACTACCGGACTACTTGAGCTGACTAGGTAGCAGACGGCAGAGCAGGGCCACAAGCAACAGAGATCCGGTCGCAGGAAACCTTAAGTGGACCGGGGCAGGGTTGTAGCCCGCCGGTACGAACAGCGGGAATCTGGTCCGGATGCCGTGCACAGTCGGGGTACCTGGACCCTAGGGCGAGGACAGCTGCAAGCACCTTTCCAATTAACCAGCAGGGGACAAGATTCCAAGTCTTGTCCCACGAGAAGCCCAGATAGAGCGAGACGGAAGCCCAACGTGGGGAATAGGGTGTCTGCAAGTTCCTGCAAAAATCCCAAGGGTCAGATCTCATGGGCCACAGCTCCCACAGCAAAGACACCGGGAGTGCACTTTTTCTGTTTCATGCGGACTAGTCAACACACGAGACACCAAACTAGAGTGCAGAAGGAAGGGCCCCTGTTCTGTTCACCGGTGTGCGAGACCCGAGCACACCCCTCCAGAGGCTACCGGTATCCGGCACTTGGTTTACTATCTGCACTCTGTGTGATTTTTTCAAAAACAGCGAGTACACCGGTATCATCCAGTTTAGCCTGCAGACTGTGTCCCAGCATTCCAAACCACCTACACCTGGGCCCCGGGACAACACCTCCCCTACCCGTGGAGGCGATACTATCCTGCTGCCCCTCTCCATCAGTCCCGGGTGCCCCATACCAAGGCAGCGGCGGTGTCACCAACTATCACCGCAACCCAGCGGCGGTGTCACAAACGCTCCCCTGTAAATAACCACTTATTGCGTTGTGGGCGACGGGCTGCTGCACGAGCCCCGAATCCGGCTGCCACTCGAGCGACATCCACGATCCCGGATCCGTGCATCTCGAGTAGCCCCCCTGCTGTGGTCTGCGCCCCCGCCCGAGACAAACCTTGGCGTCACGAACAGGATAATTACCCCATTCACTAACCTGGGTGAAGTGCGCCTTTTCTGGACTGTTGACCCGTGAAACGCTGCAATTTTTCAGACTGCCGCCATCTTGCCTGCCATTTTGGCGGCAAAAAACAACAACCTCACCATATTCGTCCCCAAATAGAGCACGAGACTGAAGCTCCACCCACCTCCTGTGAGCGCGGCCGGAACCCGGTAACCTCCAGAACAGGAAGCAGCAAAGGACAGTGAGTCCCGCAAGACTGCTGTTGAAAACCAAGGGGGAAGCACCGGAAAGATGTCGGCACCTGATGATGATGGCTGAGCCGTGGCTACCGTAGCAGTGCAAAATGACGGAGAAGCAGCAGGTCCCGCTCTGGTCGCAAGAGCGGCAGACCCTGCGGTCCCGGCGGTCATGAAAGTTATGCCGATTATTCTACCTTACGTGCCCGGTGCCGCCTGGCTGCCCCAGTATGATGGTCGACCTGATGCCCTGCAGGTATTTAAGAAAAAGATCTGTACTGTTCTCGATATGTATCCAATGACTGGCCGGCAGCGCACATCTGTGGTGCTCGGACAGCTGACAGACGCAGCCGAGCAGGAGGTAGAGACATGGACTGATGAGGATCGGGCCTCAGTACCCGCCATATTTGATAAACTGCAGGTAGCCTTTGAGACCCGCACGGAGGTGGAGCTAAGGATGCAATTTTACAACTGCAGGCAGCATCCCCAGGACAGTATTAGAGACTATGCCCTGAGACTACAAACAGCTCTGGGCACTCTAAAGCTAGTAGACCCTATCAATGAACCGGAGAGCAATAAAATGCTTGTGGAGCAGTTCCTGCAGGGGCTGGGGTCAGCAGAGGATCGCAAGCAGCTACGGCTGTGGGCCCTGGAGCATCTGGACTTAAACTTTGCGGTCTTAAATGACCGGGCCATAAAGGTTCTACAGACCCCTGATGCCAGTGACTCTATACCATCATCTTGGTCAGCTGACACCTCTCACCTGCTGGTGAAACTTTCTCTACTAGCTTTACACGCACCTGCAGTGCCAGCAGCACCCCCTGGAGCTCCCGGTGATCTGTCATCCCAAGTTCAACAGCTGAACAAGGATGTCGCCAGGATTCTTGAGGCCATGCAGCTCCAGCCAAAGACCAAGCCGGCGGAGACGATCCAGCTCGCCGACAGCCCTGAGAACGTCCCCTGGATGCAGGGAAAGAGCAACAACCGGTATGGACAACACGTTTGTTACAGGTGCAACAAGACCGGCCATTACACCCGTCGGTGTCCTTTAAACGGGCAACCCCTGAGGCCAAGGGCCAATCCTCAGGAATAGATCAACAAGGCCCAGCTGATTGGCGTAAGCGGTATGTTGGAGGCCGCCCCATTATCTCCCTCACCATAGACGGGATCCCCACGTTTGTACTTCTGGACACCAGCTCGCAGGTAACGACTATACCCTATGTACTGTATAAGCGTTACTGGTCTGATGATGACCTTACCCCACCAGATTCTGGCCTTACCATAATTGCAGCCATTGGACTCCCAATGACCCAAGTGGGGTTTAAAGAAGTGACTCTTAAGGTGGGGAGAGTGGAGTTATAGCACCAGGGACTTATAGTGGTGCAGAATGACACTAGTGACCGTAATCCGAAAATGGTCCTAGGAACCAATGTTATTGAAAATTGTATGGGGGAAGTATTGTACTTGCTTCAGCAGCTGTCTGCAATGGCAGGAGTGAGACGGCAGAGGGTCCTGCAACGTGAGATCTGAGCCCTCCTGCAGTGGCAACAGGTGAATCTGTCTGGTGGAGAGATTGGCGGTGTGCGAGTGCTGGATGTAGCACCCCTTGAAGTGCCTCCGTGAAGTGAGATGATCATTTGGTGTAGGGCAGCAGTAGGTACCTGTGGACAAGATTATCAGGCAGTGGTGGAGCCCCTGCCTTCAGAATACTGGCCTACAGTTTTGACAGCCAGAGGAGTGATTGATGTCTGGAAGGGGAGAGTGCCCGTGAGAGTGATGAATTGCGGAGAGTAAGAGGTTAAGCTTCCCAGATATGCCACTATTGCCAAGCTGTTCACAGTAGATGCACATGCCATCCAAGCAGCAGCAGCATCCAGCAACACTGCATCCCAACCAGTCAGTGACAGCTCACCAAGTCAGTCAGAGGATTGGTGTTAAGAATTACACGTAGGCACCGACTCCACACCTTCACATCACAAGAAGGGGGTCTACAGGGTAGTGCAAGAATACGAGCAAGTTTTCAGTAAACACCCGCTAGACTTTGGGAGAATAAAAGGGGTCCAACACTACATCCCCACATGTGCACACCCACCCATCAAAGAGAGGTATAGGCCAAAACCACCTGCACATTACCAGTGTGCCAAGGACATGTTGAGGAACATGAAGGAGACTGGGGTTATCCGTGACAGTTGTAGCCCATGGGCAGCTCCGTTGGTCCTGGTAAAGAAGAAGGCCGGCACCATGAGAATGTGTGTGGACTACCAAAAAATTAATCAGATCACCCACAAGGATGCGTATTCACTCCCCCGTATTGAGGAATCGTTAGCTGTATTGAGAACTGCAAATTACTTTTCTACCCTTGATCTCACTAGTGACTATTGGCAAGTGTCCATTGCTGAGGAAGACCGTGAGAAGACCGCCTTCGCCACCCCGATAGGTCTCTGTGAGTTCAACAGCATGCCCTTCGGGTTGTGCAACATGCCAGGAACCTTCCAGAGACTGATGGAATGCTGCTTAGGACACCGTAACTTCGAGACGGTACTGCTATACCTAGATGACGTCATCGTCTATTCAAAAATGTATGAAGATCACCTGGAACATCTTGCAGAAGTCTTTGAAGCCCTCTCCAAGTACGGGATGAAGCTAAAACCATCCAAATGTCACTTGCTGAAGCCTAAAGTCCAATACCTCTGGCATGTGGTTAGTGCAGAAGGTGTGGCTCCGGACCGGAGAAGATAAAAGCCATCCAGAACTGGCCAAGACCCATTACCATCAAGGAGGTATGACAGTTCCTGGGCCTGATGGGCTATTACCGCCGCTTCATCAAGGGTTATACCAAGATGGCAGCTCCTATGCAGGATCTCCTTGTCGAACAAACCAAGCATGGCAAGAATTCTGGTCCTCTATTCACATGGGGTGAAGAGCAAGAAAGTTCCTTCCAACAGATGAAGTCTGTCCTGCCCGGGGATACCCCGACTACGGTCTCCCGTTCATACTGTATACGGATGCCAGCAATGTGGCATTGGGAGCTGTCCTATCCCAAATGAAGAATGGCAAGGAGAAGGTGATAGCTTACGCAAGTAGGAAGCTCCGTCCAACAGAGAGGAACGATGAGAATTACAGTTCTTTCAAGTTGGAGTTCCTAGCACTCGTCTGGGCTGTGACAGAGAGATTTAAGCATTATCTGGCTTCTGTGAAGTTCACTGCATATACGAACAACAACCCTTTGACCCCCCTAGACACAGCGAAGCTTGGAGCCCTAGAACAACGCTGGGTAGCCCGACTGGCAAATTATGACTTCACCATAAAGTACAGAGCCAGTCGTAAAAACACCAATGCTGACGCGTTGCCTAGAATGCCACACCTGCCTGATGGTGGGGTAGATGAAGACGAGTTGGAAGAGATTGAACTGCCCGCGTTCCATCAACCTGACAGTTTGGAAAACACCAAACATTACAGCAGTCAGCAGGAGGCAGCATTCAACCCGTTACCTCATCACGGTTGTCAAGAAGTGCAAAAAAGAGATCCTGCCGTCAGATTGATCAAGACACTGATTTCTCAGGCTAATTCCAGGTTAAAGCCCACTGCACCGGCAGAAGCACAGAGGCTGTGGAAAGAGAGGAGCCGGTTGTATCTGCAGAGAGGCAAGTTGTGCAGAGGACTGATCAATCCCAAGACGCATGAGAGGATCTGTCAGACAGTTATACCTCAAGCATACGTACCAGTGGTCTTGGAGGCCTATCATGATGGAGCTGGACACTTCGGCTGGAAGAAGCTGGAAATGCTACTAACGGAGCGCTTTTACTGGGCTGGGATGAAAGAATCCATTGAAGCATGGTGTAGGGATTGTGGTCCCTGTGTGCTGAGAAGAAAGGATGGTACCAGCCAGAGAGCCCCATTACAGCCGATCATCACCAGCCAGCCGTTGGAACTCGTCGCTCTATATAGTGTCAAAATCACACCAAGCAGGAGGATAAACGTATGCACTCACAATAGTGGACCACTACTCAAGATTTATGTTTGTGGTACCCGTTAAGGATCTAACAGCCCGTACTGCAGCGAAGGTCATCCAAGCGCACTTCTGCAGACCTCATGGCTACCCAGAGAGGGTCCTCACAGATCAAGGCCCTGCCTTTGAAGCGGAGATCTTTAAGGAGTTCTGCAGCCTGTACTGATGTAAGAAGATACATACTACACCCTGCCATGCCCAAACCAATGGGATGTGTGAGAAGATGAACCATCTAGTCATCAACCTGCTTAAGACTCTACCCCTTGAAGAACGGAACCAGTGGCCTGAGAGATTGCCTGACCTGGTGGATATGTATAACAACATCCCCTTCATTTCCACTGAGTGTATGCCTGCTTACCTCATGAGAGCGAGGCCTTGAAGATTGCCGGTAGACTTGGATATGGATGTTGAAGTCCCTGAGACCATCTCCCCAACCACTG
Organism: Anomaloglossus baeobatrachus; assembly: GCF_048569485.1. Classification (NCBI taxonomy): domain Eukaryota; kingdom Metazoa; phylum Chordata; class Amphibia; order Anura; family Aromobatidae; genus Anomaloglossus; species Anomaloglossus baeobatrachus. Next base: position 709,962,398 of record NC_134354.1, on the reverse strand, counting down.
ACTGGGACTCCAAATGTCAGATGCAGTACAAACAAATTCAGGAGTATGTGGAAAGGAACCTGAATCAAAGCAGAAAAAAGCAAGAGCAGCACTTCAACAAACAGGCAAAAGCTGCACCCTTTGCACCAGGAGAAATGGTGCTAAAGAGAAAAAGGAAGCTGCATAAATTGGATGACCAATGGGAAAAGACCATATAACCATGTCATACAACCCACTGATTTTGATAATCAGAAAACCTGTCTTATCAGCAAAGACCAAGGAAGAACTATGGCTACAGTCTCCAGGGACCACTTGAAAAGGTGCCCGGAACCTCTGAAGATCTTGGAAGAAGTTCCCACTCCAGCACTGGGTGTCGAGAAACGGAAGGAGGTGATCCACACCATCTAGGTGACTTCCCAGCAGATTGGCTTATGTAAAATGGAGCAGTGATTATTCCCGTTCTAACATTCCTACAACCCGTGGAGGAGCCAGAACTAGAGAGGCCTGCTGACATTGCACCAATACACACACCTAGAGTCGCACCTGAACCCATGCCACGCCCCCGTAGGTCTCTACCTACACTACCTATGACGAGGAGTAAGGAACCCATAGATAGTACAACACTACAGGGCCTAGGAGAGAACTTAGGGCTGAGGAGGTCTACATGCCCTAACCTAGGTCAGCCACCACTCAGATACAGGGAGTGAGTGATGCCTGTATGTCTTTGTATATAGTAATGTATATATAAGCAAATTGTGAATGCCAATTAACCGTGTACCTCACCTGATTCACTTGCATAAAAAGGAGTAATAGGTAGCAGAAACCGGCTACCCCCTTTCCCTGTTTCACCAAGCTTTACTCCTGATGTTGATGGACCATGGCCTCAGGACTGGCAGAGGCCGCCCAAAAACTTTCTTGGGTTATTGTACATATCCCCCCATTTGCCTTCTTGTTTCCCCACCACCAGGACTGTAACACCCACTGGAGAGGACTGGTTGTAGGAAGGGCCTGCGGTAGAGTCGGCCGAGGCCCAGTCACTAACAAAACTGGTGGCTAACCTCCAGGCCAGAGGGTTCTGGACTTTGGGACTTTTTGGGGTGGACTGGTGGGAAAGGGACTGTGTTATGCAACGTTCAAGAAATGTGCCTCCCTGTAAAGGGATGAAATGTTTTAAAAGTTTGAAATGTTATGTTTTTACCTTTTTACATCTTTCAGAAGCAGAAAAATAAAAACCGGTGCCGGACAGCCCGAGGACGGGCTGTGTTTTACCAAGGGGGAGTGTGACGCCCTGACAAAATCAGGTTGTCACAGGAGACTGCATCCATCTTCCAGATGCAGGATTCCCTCCTCCTTGACGCTCCAAAACAACCCCACACACAGGTACATACACCAGCCACAAAAACCTAGTCAATCCCCTAGGACAATAGGCATACACCAGTGGGCGGAGCCAGGCAGATGGTGGTGGCCACCTAGGGGTCCTGAGGTGTCAAGGGGAGGGAACAAGTCAGTTGAGTTGAGCGGAGATGTTGAGAGGAGACAGTGGAAGTGAGAGGATTGACGTGGTAGTCGGGGGTTGTAGCTCCCGAACTACCAGACTACCTGAGCTGAATAGGTGGCAGATGGCAGAGCAGGGCCACAGGCGACAGAGATCCGGTTGCGGGAGACCGTAAGTGGACCGGGGCAGTGTTGTAGCCCGCCGGTGCCGACAGCGGGAATCCGGTCTGGAGGCTATGCACAGTCGGGGTACATGGACCCTAGGGCGAGGACAGCTGCAAGCACCTTTCCAATTAACCAGCAGGGGACAAGATTCCAAGTCTTGTCCCACTAGAAGCCCAGATAGAGCGAGACGGAAGCCCAACGCGACTGCAAGTGCCTGCAAAAATCCCAAGTGTCAGATCTCACGGGCCACAGCTCCCACAGCAAAGACACCGGGAGTGCACTTTTCCCGTTTCATGCGGACTAGTCAACACACAAGACACCAAACTAGACTGCAGGAGGAAGGGCCCCTGTTCTGCTCACCGGTGTGCGGCACCTGAGCACACCCCACCGGAGGCTACCGGTATCCGGCACTTGGTTTACTATCTGCACTCTTTGTGATTTATTCAAAAACAGTGAGTACACCGGTATCATCCGGTCCAGCCTGCAGACTGTGTCCCAGCATTCCACTCCACCTACACCTGGGCCCCGGGACAACACCTCCCCTACCCGTGGAGGGGATACCATCCTGCTGCACCGCTCCATCAGCCCCAGGGGCCCCATACCAAGGCAGCGGCGGTGTCACAAACTATCACCACAACCCACAGGTGGCATCACTGACAAACTCTCCCCTGTAAATAACCCCTCTATTGCATTGTGGGCGACGGACTGCTGCACGAGCCCCGTATGCGGCTGCCACTCGAACCACAGCCACTATCCCAGATCCAAGCGTCTTGAGTAGCCCCCCTGCTGTGGTCTGCGCCCCCGCCTGCGACATTAGCATGCCAACAGGGGAGTCCTTACATGCTAAGGGGGCCGACTAGCCAAGGGAACTAACGCCCTTGCGACTAGTTCCTGCACTCATTAGCATATTATAAAGCTTCTTTAGAAATACTATGTTACCATAGGCTGGGACAGTTAGGCAGGGATTAGCAATATGCACCCAGAACTGGTGGTTCTGGGTGCACACAGGACCTGACAGGTTCACTTTAATGTAAATGCTTTGTTTTCCTGTTCCTGATAAATTAGTTTCTTATTTTCTGCCATCACTGTTAATAGTATTAACTTAAGCCAGTTTATATGCCTGAGTGCGAAAACTTGGAAGTTGAAATTGTACCAGATACACAACCTGCCAACCCAGAAGTGAGAATACGAATTATTTTTTTGCATTACTCTACAGACTGTTGAGTAAGATAGGAAGTGACAATGGTTTATTGTAGATTAAAAGCAGTGATGCTACTTACAGTATGAAATGAATACTTCTCAGAAACGCATTTCACACAGTCATAAAATCCATCGGAAATTCAGCCCTTTTAGCTGGAGAAGGCAAAACAAAGAATAATAATGTTATGTTATTCATTATGTGCTCTACAATTACTGTAGGTAAATTCATACACATAATAGACAATCGTATATAAAGCTCTTTCCGAACCCATTGAATCTCATTTGATATTTTGATTTGTTCCATGGCAATATTCCATAAAAGCAAAATCAATTAAACATGTTAGACTCTGAATATTTTTTGGCAGCTGAATGGGATTCATGTAGGCTTTAGTTAATCACTGACGTCAAGAGAGTTTCATTCTTTCAAAGAAGCAAAGCAATTTGGTAGAGGTGTTTTAGCAGTAAGGTGCAAAGCACTGCAATTCTAACCTAAAAGCTAGGGATTTATTATACACTACTTTTGGTTTTCGGGTGAAATTTCATCCTAAAATGAACTCTGACATTTTCAGGTAAACTTAATGTGACCTTCTCTAATCGTTTGGATGCACATGTCCAACTGTTCAATGTTTCAGTACTTTTTGCACAATTTACTGATCTCTAAGAAGAAGCTTAATTGCAAAATTTACAGGTATTTCACCCATGAATCGCCCAATAAATTTTGAGGTTCAATTACAATTAATATTTAAGCAGTCTTCCTCATCATGCTCTTCACATATTGACATCATGACCAAGACGACACCTAACAATTGATCGGCAGCACTGCACCATTCCAAGTGGCCACTAAGCTTAGAGTTTCACAGAGTGTCATCATCAAGTTGCAACACAGATACAGAGAAACTGGAAGAGTCAGAAAAAGGCATAGAAGTGGAAATCCTTTGGCCACATCCCACACTGATGACTGCTACATTGTAAACAATGCCCTTCGGAACAGGATAATGAACACCACACAATTCCAGGCACATTTAAGGGAGGTGAGAGGCACCAAATTGTCACATCAGACTATTCAAAACCATTTATATTAGTGAGGTCTGCGTGCTAGGCAACCTGTAAGGGTACCTGACGATACCACTAGGCACAGGCGTCTCAGGGATGAGTAATCAATTGGCTTCAGTGAAAATTAATTATGCAGTGATGTTAGGAGTGATGTGAGAGGAAAATCAAAAGCATGCAGAGCAATGATAAATGTTGGCTAAATACCTCAATACAGAAGAATCAAGTATAACAGCACTTGCGCTCTCCGAGGCCAGTCTAAGCTTTACCTGTTGTTATGTACAAACATCCCTTTTGCTCACTTCCATAAGATCTCACTAGGCACTAGTATCCAGAAGACTGCTAACACACCTTTGTTCCTTCCCTTCCCTACATCAATTATTCTTAAAGGGAATTACTGTGCTTTGCTTCCTCAAACATTTTTCTTATTTTCTCCTTTTTCCTCTTGATATTTAACATATTTCTTAGTCATATTTTATGTTTTGGTATGATGTTTTGTTACAGTGTATCTTTCAGCATACTAATGAAGGTCCAGTGTGAAACGAAACGTCGGTACTGATTTTGTTTGGATTACTGTAAATAAATTACCAACATACTTTTCATCCTATCTGAGTGTCACGTTTTACCCTTCATACTTTATGAGACTGGATCCTACTTGTGCACCACCATCAGAAGTAATGTCATCATCTACACTATTAATCTTCTCCAAAGACTTGGACTCTCATCACCTTCATATCCGCTCCGTTCTATTGAAACTGCGACAAAAGCTTTTCTATGTCAAGTTGAACAAAGTCTGTTTGAGTTTCAAAAATTGCCATTCCTCGGCTCCATCATCTCTTCTGATGGTCTTGTAAAAGGACACAAAAAAAATCTGCAATTTTGAATTTGCCACAGTGAGTATCAAGGCTCTCCAAGGATTCCTTGGATTTGCTACCACTAAAATATTAAAAACTACTCTCAAGTGGTTGCCTGCTGAAGTCCTAACTTGGAAGGGCGCTAATTCCCGGAACTGGTTAGAACCTGCTGTTTGAGCCTTTCAAGAAGTCAAAACTTGTTTTTTTAGTACTCCTATCCTCCAGCATTCTGATGTGAACAATCTGTTCTTCCTTGAAGTTGTTGCCTCCACAGGTGTATGAGAAGTTATCTTGCAAAATTCCAGCAGAGCAAGTAAGTGTTCCTGTAAATTTTTCTCCAGGAAATTTTCCCCAGTACAGTGGAATTATTCGATTGGTAACCATGAACTCTTAACTATAAAATTAGGCCTTGAGGAATGGTGAAATATTTTTGAAGGAGCTAATTTAGCAGGGACTATCTATTCTGATCACAAAAATCTGGAGAATCTTCAGTCTGGAGTATCTTCAGTCTGCTCATATGCTGAATCTTTGCCAAGCTTGATGGTTTCTTTTTCTCACAATTTGTTTTCATCCTCACTTATCACCAAGCTGAAAACTAAATACAGGGCTGATGCTCTATACTGGTCTTTTGATCCATCTGATGCTGCTGATGATCCAACTTAACATGTAATTGAACCCGAACAAACTGTTGCTGTCATGTTTTCTTCTTCTAGTTCACCAACTAAGGGACTTTCTCTGATTTCAAAGGCACAGTGCTGGAAGGTCTTATCCTGGGCTCATTCAACCCTTCTCTCCGGTCATCTGAGAATTAAACATTCCTCTGAACTTCTTTCCCGTTTCTATTGGTGGCCCAAATGGAGACAAGATGTCAGAATTTGTAGCATTCTGACCTCAGTGTGTGTAGTTCAAACCTCTTGTGAAGAGACACTCTGTCCTTTTCATCCTCTGCCAATCCAACAATGCCCTTGGGTTGAGATCTCTGTTGACTTTGTTACTAATCTTGCTGAATTGCAGGGGTTCCCTTCTATCAAGGACTCAGTAGAACGTTTCTCCAAAATGTTCCATTTTTCTGCTTTTGTCAGGTCTTCCATCTACTCCACAATTAGCTCAAGTGTTTTTCAATTAAATTTTATGGTTCCAAGTCTTCACAGCTCTTGTAGTATCCGACTGTGGGATGCAATTTGTTTCCAGGTTCTGGGGGCACTCTGCAAGAACTTAAAAACTTACTTTGAGTTATCATCAAACTATCACCCTGAAAGTAATGGGCAGACTTGAAGAATTAATTAGTCAATGCAACATAATTTACAAATATTCTGCAATTCTCACCAAAATAACTGGCCAGGCCAGCTTCAGTGGGCTGAGTTCGCCCATAGCAATTCTGTTTCTGACTTTTCTGAGAGATCTCGATTGGTTACAGTGTTCGGCTGACAACCTCGTTTCCCTCGACCTATTTCAGCTAAAATTCTAGTTCCTGCTGTGAACAGCATCTATCAGGATATTCATAATATCTGAACTGAGGTACAAGCTAATTTGGCTGCAGGTGCTGGAAAAGCTAAGAAAACTGCTGACAAACACCGCCAATCTGTTCTCAACAGCACTCCCAGAGATAATGTATGGCTTTCCATAAAAAACATTCAATTGAAGAATCGTAACAAAAAAAATGGCTTTTCAAATGAACCGGCGTAATCCCATGAGATCATCTACCTGGACCTATATTATAGGTGGATCCAGGTGTTCTGGCACTTGGAGACAAGAGTTCAGTTGGCTAAAGGAAAACAAGAAGCCAGTTGTCACATGATAGAAAGTATCAAAAGCACATACTGTATGTGTGAACATGTGATGACTGCTGGAACCAGCAAGCATAGCCAAATCCTGACAGTATATTATGTGTTGTTAGGTTTTGGCATGCTACTAATGTTATATTTAATGGGGTTTTCCAGGTTTGTGATGAAAGTCTGCTGTCACTGTATGTTACTGCAGACTTCTGAATTCTCAAGGTGTACACTACATATTTTCAAGATTCTCCCATACTGGTGGCAAGAGTGGACTGCCATGTGAGAGCAAGTATAGGATTTGCATACTGCCAGTCACATTCAGACTTACCATCTCAGCCTCGTTCAATTGACTTGTATTAAGCAAGTCGCGCATGTCTAGCCATCCCATGACCACATGTAAGCAAGTCATATTTGGTAATTGTGGTTTCAGCAACAAGTATAACAACTACCTGATAGTCTGGATCATAACACCTCACCAGACCAGCTAAGATAAAATATAGCTGGCATAGGTGAAAGGATCTAGCCAGCATATATAGGAGGGGAGCAGATGAGATTGGCTTAACATGTGATAAAAGGAAACTAACAAGCAGACTAGCAGAGATTAAGGGCAGCATTACACAGTACGATATATCGTGCGATATGTCGTCGAGGTCACGGAATTCGTGACGCACATCCGGCACCAATAGAGATGTTGTACCGTGTGACTCCTCCGAACGACTGTTAACGAGCAAAAATACTCACCTTATCGTTACTCGTTGACACGTCATTCATTTCCATAATGTCGTTCCTCCTTCTGCGCGCCGGTTGTTCGTCGTTCCCGTGGCAGCACACATCGCTCCATGTGACACCCCGGGAATGACGAAAACAGCTTACCTGCAGCCGCCGACAATGCGGAAGGAAGGAGGTGGGCGGGATGTTACGTCCCGCTCATCTCCGCCCCTCCGCTTCTATTGGGCGGCCGCTGTGTGATGTCGCTGTGATGCCGAACGTTCCTCCCTCTTCAGGAAGAGGATTTTCGCCGCCCACAGCGACGTCGTTAGCGAGGTAAGTACGTGTGATGGGGGTTTAACGACTTTGTGTGACACGGGCAACGAATTGCCCGTGACGCACAAATGACGGGGGCGGGTGCGATCGCTCATACGATCGCATGATATATCGTCTCGTGTAATGCCGCTCTAATTCTTGCAAGTCTGCCTATGAATGACTATTCTGCAGGTCAACGCCCAAGTATGCCTGTATTGATCACAGACACCAGAGAAGTTATCGGACAGTTTCATAATCTGCAGTCTGAACAGAATCCGACACCACCATGACAGTCTGCGAAGTTTGTAAAAATCACTTTGTGACAGTCTGTATATTATTCTGATAATTTCTCTTTAAATCTAGCTTTAACAAGTTCAGTATAAAGTCCCATCTCAGACTCCGCCGGATTCTGCCCTTTATAAACATACCAGATTTCAGACGTTGCCCTTATGAACTCCCATTTTGTTGATTTCTTTCAAATATTTCATAAACTATCATGATCATTGATAAACATCACCATAGCTATGAAGTTCCCCTCTTTACCTGGCTTCATAAATAAAATATAATGATGGAAGCGCATTATCACACACTTAGCACTGATACCAAGAGGAGGAAGATGTTGCATTTTCTCTGGTATCAGTAAAAAAATGTAGAGATTTTTTAATGTGTTAAAAAAAAATTCAATATATTTTTCCCATCATGTATATTTTATTGCATACTGAGAAGCTGCAGCGACTAGTGCCTTGTGCTCCTTCATCTCATTTTCTATCTCATATGCTGCGGATGCCTTGGAGATTCTTGCTCTGTCTGAACACAATCATATATAAAAATCCTGTATAAAGATGCTTATTTTCAGCAGGTATTTATTAGTCATCCATTTCCCAAAGGATGTTCAGCCGCAGTGTGTTCAGAAGAAGGCAACGGTGAACTTTATACCAATGCCACATAATCTAATAGATTGGCTGCCCTTGGCGCATTTATCAGGAACCCATCAATTTGATAACACGTCATTGTTTGCAGAGAGACACATGAATAATAATCCGCACAGTCTGAATCTCCTCTCCTGACATCCGCCAGAAGTAAATTCTTCAATAAGCACAGTCAAGGATTTGGGCATTGCTGATCGGTGCGGACAAGGCGCATTTGTCTTACTTATCGGTAATTGTACTCACATCACCTATTACATCAACACCCGATACAAGTCACCCAGAATTGCTGCAATGATAGAAATGCTGGTCAGATAAGAAGACATCAATTCCAGTTTTTAGCTTATAAATGATCATGAGTTGGACTGATATTATTTGTCATCGTGACATACCAAGGCCGCCAGTCCCCACTGGTATATATGCAGGCACTACAGAACTATGAAGTATCGGTGAGTGCAGATTTACCAGTGCCTGTAACCTAACATTGCTTTCGTTAACGCCTTAAAGGGAACCAATCACTAGGATTTTCGTATATAACCTAAAGCCAGTGCTATACTGGCACTATCAGGCTGATTCTATACATACCTGTAGTGGTCAGCTCGGATGTATAGGTTTTGAAATCCAAGAAAGTAAAGTTTATAAAATTAGCTGCTTGTTGAGTGACAGCAGCTGCCAAGCAGATAATATCTGGGGGGTATTCATAGTTATCCCCTCCCCTGTTAGAATTAACAGCATAAGTATTATACAAACAATTCAGTTTGTCTCTTGCAGGATCTGCTTGAGTTCATACCCATGTGACCTGGTATCCAGCTCTGTTGGCTTAGACCCCTCCCTTTCTGGTCACATGGGTATGACCTCACACAAGTCCTGCAAGAGACAAAGTGAGTCATTTGTATAATACTTATGCTAATTCTAATAAAGGGAGGGGATAACTATGAATACCCCCCCCAGATATTATCTGCTGCTCAGCTGCTGTCACTCAACAAGCAGCTAATTTTATAAACTTTACTTTCTTGGTTTTCAAAACCTAAACATCCGAGCTGACCACTACAGGTATGTATAGAATCAGCCTGATAGTGAGAGTATAGCACTGGCTTTAGCTTATATACGAAAATCCTGGTGATTGGTGCACTTTAAAGGGAATGTGTCCAAATTTTTATTTTTATATTAATAGTTATTGATTATATAATCATTTACTTTTAACACAAAATGAAAAGCACTGATTTGATTTTTGTTTTATTTGTATTTGCCAGTGTGTAAACTTCTGATCAAGGTACAATATATCACAGAAGTGAATACACGCCTCACATTTTTTGTAAATATTTTATTATATCTTTTCAGTACAGTTTAATTAACAGTGTAAATTTGGTGTCCTCTAAATATCAAACACGCAGCCACTAATGTCTAAAGCGCTGACAACAAAATTGAGTACGCCTCTAAGTGAAGGTGACCAAATTGTGCCAAAAGTTTCACATTTTGTGTGGCCACCATTATTTTCAAGCACTGACTCATATCTCTTGGGAATGGAGTTCATTAAAGCTTCACATAAGCCGCTGGAATCCTCTTCCATTCTCCATGATGACATCACGAAGCTGGTCGATCTTAGAGACCTTGCGTTCCTTCACCTTCTGCTTGAGGAGGCCCCCCAGACGCTCAATAGGGTTTAGGTCTGAAGACATGCTCGGTCAGTCCAGCAGCTTTACCCTCAGTTTCTTTACCAAGGCAGAGGTCATCTTGGAGGTGTTTTTGGGACATTACTATGCCAGAATACTTCCCTGCGGCCCAGTTTTTGAGGAGAAGGTACCATGCTCTGCTTCAGTATGTAACAGTACATGTTGGCATTCAGGGTTCCCTGAATGAACACATCCGTCAGCACTCATGACGCCCCAAACTATGACACTCCCACCACCACGCTTGACTGTAGACACACTTATCTTTGTACTCCTCACCCAGTTGTCGCCACACATGCTGACATCATCTGAACCAAATATGTTTATCTTGGCCTTATCAGGACATAGTTTCAGTAATCCATGCCCTTAGTCTGCTTGTTCTTCAGCAAACTGCTTTCAGGCTTTCTTGGCATCATCTTAGAATAGGCTTCCTTCTGGGATGGCAGCATTGCAGACTAATTTAATGCAGTGTGTGGTGTATAGTCCTAGCACTGACACGTGGACCCCCACCCCTTTAACTTCTGCAGCAATGATGACAGCACTCATACGTCTAATTTAGAAAGATAACCTTTTGATATGACACTGAGCGTGTGTACTCAACTTCTTTGATCGACCATGGCGAGGCCTGTTCTGTGTGGACGTAATCTTGTTTAACCACTGTATAGTGTTGGCCACATTCTGCCACTCAGTTTTAGGGTAATTTCCTTATAGCCTAGGCTGCCTTAATGTAGAGCAAAAATTATTTTTTCTCAAATCCTTAGAGAATTCTATGAGATGCCATGTTGAACTTCCAGTGACCAGTATGAGACAATGTGTGAGCAACAACACCAAATTTATCATACCTGCTCCCCATTCACACCTGAGACCTTGTAACACTAATGAGTCACATGACACAATGGAGAGAAAAAAATGGCTAATTGGGCACAATTTGGTCCTTTTCCCTTAGGGGTGTATTGCTGCCATGACACACAGTCCAACAGTCCAGCACTGAGTTCACCTGAGGCCACATCTAGTGCTCTTCATGGTACCCGCTGTGTGATCCACCAGCTGTGGCCTCAGGTGAACTCAGTGCTGGACTACCGGACTGCGTTACCACCATGACATGCAGTCCAACAGTCCAGCACTGGGTTCGCCTGAGTTCACAGCTGGTGGCTCACACAGAGGGTACTGTGAGAACCACTAGAAGTGACATCAGGTGAACTCAGTGCCAGACTGTCTGACTGTGCTGTTGCTGTGATATGCAGTCAGACAGTTCGACACTGAGTTCACCTAAAGTCACTTCTTGCAGCTCCCACAATCCTCTCAGGGTATCCCATAGGCTGCAGTGAGTGGTCACATAATCTTTTGTCACCACTCACCATGGCCTCCAGATATAACACAGCCTGGATCATCGTGGGACGTTGTGTGGATTACGTCGGACCTGAGGGGGTGTTTTGAAGGTTAATAAATTGGCGACAAAGGGTATTTTTTTTAATATTTAAACAAAGGATTTTTGTGTGTTGTATTTTTTTACTTTTTAATTTACAGGGGGTTCTCATAGAAAACTCTCCAGTACCAACTCAAGGATTGATGGCAGCTGTGATTTTTGACAAATCACAGCTGACATCATCCCCATATATTACCTTGATTGCTACCGCATGAGGATTAATCGGTATGAACTGTGTAAACCAGCACAATAGGAGCATATAATAAATGCACCAATTGTGGGGCGGCTGTGGGTTGCTAATTTTAGGCTGTGGAGGGCCCAATAACCATTGATCTTCCCAGCCTAAGAATACCAGTCCACAACTGTTTGCTTTATCTGCCCTGATTATCAAAAATGGGCAGGAGCCCACGTAAATTTTTTTAAACATTTATTCAAATAATTTAAAAAAAACGTTGTGTCTACTTTACCTGCGCTGGTTATCACAAATAGACGGGAGACCGCACGTTAAAGTGACTTAATACTCTGACAACATTGTTCCCAGAAGCGACCCGTGTTTCAGAGATGCATCCAGACATCTTCCCCATGCTGTTCCCATTCAATTTCACATTTTTCCATTCATTTCAGCATTTTTACAGCCCCGCCAGACATCCAGGGAGAGTCTGCCGGAAAATTATTTGTGTTTCCCTTTGACTTGCATTAGATTCTTTATTCGCGACAAAAACATGAATAGTATCAAATATTTGAGTCGAATAATACACACCCAAATATTTTAGTAACTATTCACCTTTCACTTCTCATAACCTCTAATATCATATTTTCAAGAAAGGTATCCAGGACCTATTTCTTTAGGGAATCAATCATAACAACATGTTGTGGTAGAAAGGTCCAAAGTCTCTCTGTTTGTACAGTGAAGAATCTGCATCTATAATTACAATTAAACTGTCACAGGTATGTCACAAGTGACAGTCATATTTTTTTCTGGCTATGAAACGTCACAGTGTTTGGCTGCACAAAATGCTCCCTGACTTTCTATTGCTGTCAGTATTCATTGTAATAGGTAGCTTTCCTGCTGGATTTTCATCTCTTAACCTTTTGGACCCAGCAGGAGCTCACCCTCCACCCAGCTGCTAATCATCAGTATTCTCTTGGTGCTTAAATACTTCCTTCTTCCCTTCACTGGTGCTGGTGATATTATTCAGTTCATTCTAGCTCTGGTTGCAAGTAGGTGGCTTGCTCTCATCTGTAGTATTGTTGCTGAAGCTTACTGAACTCTTGCCTGTGTCACCTGTGGATAGTTAGTTCATGATTTTCTCCTGTGTGTCCTCCTTGTGTCTTTCTTTAGCGTTTAGTGGGTATACTCTATTTAGGGTCCAGCACTAGGGATACCAGGGTCAAGCATTCGGCTCGGCGCATAGGTGGGTAACTTATCTATGGTGGTGAGGGACCCCAGGGACCAGCAGTAGGTTTGGTTAGGGGTCACCATCTCCCCCTTCCCTAGATGCAGGGGTCCCCTTCCCTTACCTTTTGCCGCTCGCTTGGTACTTCTTATAAACTGAAGCCCAAAACTGTGTACAGAATTCAAAGGTTGGCCGCATTAGATTTTCAGTGACAGTTTAACCCAGTGTTTTATCATTTAGTACTTAACTGTACATGTTATTTCCTCTGCCCAAGTGCATAACCATACATTTATCTACATTAAATCTCAATTGCCATTACTGATCATAAACCTGCAGCTTACATAAATCCCACTGTAATATTAAATTGTCCTGCTCTGTATTGATCACCTTGCTGAGATTAGTATCATCTGGAAATATTGATATTTTAGTCTGTATGCCCTTTGCAATGTCACTAATAATTCTTTTAAAAGGAAGAGGGCCCAGTACTGATTACTACATACAAAAAAGACCCTATTGCACAGTGTTTGAATAAGGTAGGGGAGTATATTGTGTATGTCGCGTCCAGGGATATGGTGTACTTGTTTCCGGGCAGTGCAGGTTTTGGGGAAGTCATGGTGGTGGCCGTTTCTCGGTTCCGTGCCCTGGGTCCTTTTTGTAATGGGGATATTAACAGGGGAGAATGAGATAATGTTCACATGTGACGCCACTTGCGGTGTTGCTGCTAAGTGTAGGGAGCAAACAAAGTAGCAAAGTGAATAATGAAAAATACGCCTAAAAATAGCCTTTAATATTTCCAATAATAAAAAGGTCAAGCTATGACCTGTATTAAAATAGACAGGACAAAAACAATGAGGAATTTTTAGCCAATATTCATTTACCAAGATCCTATAAATCAGATCAACTGGTTTATACAAAAATGGCCTTATGATAAGGTGATGTAAATAATGTATACAACACTACAACAAAAACCGCCATAAGGCAGTAACAAGAAGAGAAAAGGAACGGTCTTACCCCATCTGCCGTATAAACCTTTCCCTACTTGGTAAAGCACTGGTGCTGGATTGGATTGGCTACCAAAGAATAGATAACCTGGTCCTTATCTGAATGACGCAGGATCCCCACAGGTTCCAAACAAGCATCCAGCGGTGTGCATTATTCTCCCAACGCGTTTCTCATATCATCAGGGGAGAAAGAACTCAAATATCCCGGTCGAGAAATGACCCACACAAAATGGCACAATCACTGTGGAAATATACATATACATACTACATCAGAAAGAGTCCATACCGGAGTATAAGCGGCCGATTAAACCATATAGCGGGTAAACTTACTTCCATCAATACCAGGAGAATCCTGGGCAGAGCGCATCTGTCTTACCACACAGCCGTGTTTAAATGTGCCGGTCGCTCAGGGTGGCGTCTGACGTCAGATCCGCAAGCAAAGGTGAGCTCACTTCCGGGTCACATGATCGCGACCGCGATGTGCACGTCACAGAAGGCGTAGTCTCAAAACATGACAGCCATAACAGATACAGGCGAGTGACTACAAAAAAATGGCCGTGGGTCGTGCCGCAAGTAAAGCGGTAGTGAAAAGCCATTAATAGTAATGGCCCATAAACGCAGAAAATGGGCCACAACAATCCTGCAACATATGTCACAGGAAACCCAGATAGGACAGGCAAGCTTAGAATTAGCAGAAAATCTTTAAGAAAACAGAGGGGGTCAAAAAAACCAAAAGAAAAAAGTCCATTCCAGGAAAAAGAGCAAAAGTAACACAAAATATATCAAAGTAGATGGTGTAAAAATAATGACCAGGATCAGGAGAGGCAAGGACGAGAAAGAGAGGGGGGGAGGGGGGGGGAAACTACAAAACAGTATTAAGGATGACAACAAATGAAAAATAAATAAGGATGAGGGAGAGGACTTACTAAGGCTAGTATAGGTAAAGATAAGGAAATACCTCCACCAGCCTAAATAAATGCTAGACTGACCCTATAGCTGAAACTGGTCCTACCTATTTGTGGAGGTCGGCACCCTAGGATAGAGCGGTGGGTGGTGCCCCCACTCGGACGACGACTGGCCCTTCTGACAATACCCTATCCTAATCTTCCAAAAAGGGTGCAAAGGACAGAGTGTCATTAAGGCCCAATGGTTTGACTGTCTTCAGCCAAAAGATCCATTTGGTTTCCTGTTTAAGAATTTTTTTGCCCCAATTGCCTCCTCTAAGGGGAGGAGCTGCCCTGAAAGCTAATTGATTTAGGGTCCCCCGCATGGTGTTCGATAATATGACGAGCCACGGGAGTATCGTTGCCCAAGTGGATATCCCGGATGTGCTCCCCTATTCTCCTCCTAAACTCCCTTTTGGTCTTGCCTATATACTCTTTGTGACAGGTACAGTTGGCCTTATAGATGACGCCTTTTGTCCTACAGTTGATAAAGGATCGAATTTCATCCATTTTGAGAATAGACCAGTGCCTCTCAAGAATCTGTCTCACCTCCCCTGATCCATTATTAAAGGTGGTGATAAAACGAATAAAATCCTCATCAGGTGTTGACCTCCCTGGTCCATGTAAAAGATCATTCCTAGCCCTTTGTTGGGTCTCCAAGAAGGCCTTATTGATAACGCGATCCGGATATCCTCTATGATGTAACCTGAGGCTTAGATCATGAGCCTGCTCACGAACACCCTGCTCATCAGAGCAGTTTTGTTTCAATCTGAGGAATTGACCCTTGGGGATTACCTTTTTCAGGCTGTCCGGATGACTGCTCTCCCATCTTAGGAGTGAATTAGTAGCAGTCGGTTTTCTATAGTACTGGTGTGAATGTTACCCACCGAATCCCTCTCCACAAGGACATCCAGAAAAGGCAGCTTCCATTTGTCAAATTCACAGGTGAAAAAAAGGCCAAAAGGGTTATCGTTGAGCGCAGCGACTGTTATTAGGATCTCGTCCTCTGTACCCCTCCACAGGACAAACACGTCATCTATGTATCGACACCATAGGACGATCTTGTCCTGGGGGACTGGGGAATCGTCACCAAAGACACAGGTCTCCTCCCAGCAGCCGAGGAGGAGATTTGCATACGACGGGGCCACTGGACTCCCCATCGCGGTCCCCCTCAGCTGGTGGTAGATCTATCCATTGAACAAAAATATATTGTTCTTCAGACAAAACTCGACGGGACTCAAAAGGAAGATATTATGATCCTCAAATTCTCTCCCCCTACTCCTCAAGAAAAAGCCCACCGCCTGCAGACCCAGGTCGTGTCTAATCGAGGAGTAGAGGGATTCAACATCAATGCTTACAAAAATGACATCCTCATCAACAGTGACCCCCTCCAGTTTCTTTAGCAAATCTGTAGTATCTTTAAGATAAGAGCCCAACAATGTAACAAAGGGTCTTAACAATCGATCGGCATAAGGCCCCGTCACACTAAGCAACATCGCTAGCAACATCGCTGCTAACGAACAACTTTTGTGACGTTGCTAGCGATGTTGCTGTGTGTGACATCCAGCAACAACCTGGCCCCTGCTGTGAGGTCGTTGGTTGTTGCTGAATGTCCTGGGCCATTTTTTAGTTGTTGCTGTCCCGCTGTGAAGCACAGATCGCTGTGTGTGACAGCGAGACAGCAACAACTAAATGTGCAGGCAGCAGGAGCCGGCTTCTGCGGAGGCTGGTAACCAATGTAAACATCGGGTAACCAAGAAGCCCTGTCCTTGGTTACCCGATATTTACCTTTGTTACCAGCCTCCGCTGCTCTCACTGTCAGTGCCGGCTCCTGCTCTGTGCACATGTAGCTGCAGGACACATCGGGTTAATTAACCCGATGTGTGCTGTAGCTAGGAGAGCAGGGAGTCAGCGCTAAGCATTGTGCGCTGCTCCCTGCTCTGTGCACATGTAGCTGCTGCACACATCGGGTAATTAACCCGATGTGTGCTGTAACTAGGAGAGCAGGGAGCCAGCGCTCAGTGTGCGCTGCTCCCTGTTCTCTGCACGTGTAGCTCCGTGCGCTGGTAACCAAGGTAAATATCGGGTTGGTTACCCGATATTTACCTTAGTTTCCAAGCGCAGCATCTTCCACGCGGCGCTGGGGGCTGGTCACTGGTTGCTGGTGAGCTCACCAGCAACTCGTGTAGCGACGCTCCAGCGATCCCTGCCAGGTCAGGTTGCTGGTGGGATTGCTGGAGCGTCGCAGTGTGACATCTCACCAGCAACCTCCTAGCAACTTACCAGCGATCCCTATCGTTGTTGGGATCGCTGGTAAGTTGCTTAGTGTGACTGGACCTATAGACACCTATATTCTGCGAGATACTTCCAATACCCGACACTATAGGCCTGCCTCGTAATAGAGACAGGCCCTTGTGCACTTTGGGCAAACAATAGAAAGTAGGGGTCACTGGAAAGGGAGGATAAAGAAAATCAAATTCAGTCTTATTGATTAAACCCTTGTCACGTGCATCCAACAACAACCCTCTCAAAGTCAACAAGTAATCAGACGTGGGATTCCTGTCAAGTTTTTCATAGCTTGATTTGTCCCCCAGAATATCCATACACATTTTTTTGTAGTCAGGGACATTCATGAGGACGATGTTGCCGCCCTTATCCAATTCCTTCACCAAAATCCCAGTGTCCCTCTCCAAATTCCTAAGACAATCCATCTCGCCCTTAGTAAGATTAAATTTTTTGGGGTGCTTTTCAGTAATCATACCAAGATCCCGTGTAACCAAATTGCAAAAAATGTCAATAGAAGTCACTTCATTGTTAGTAGGAGGCATCTTACTGCTCTTTTGTTTGAGGTCAGTGAAAGGACCCCTACCCTCAAAATTTGGATTAATATCGCCCAGAGTAAAAAGGAGTCTAACATCCTCTAAAAGATCATCTGCAATACCCATCTCCCTGCATATCTTCCTATTCTCAGTGGCCCAAGCGGATATCCCGGATGTGCTCCCCTATTCTCCTCCTAAACTCCCTTTTGGTCTTGCCTATATACTCTTTGTGACAGGTACAGGTGGCCTTATAGATGACGCCTTTTGTCCTACAGTTGATAAAGGATCGAATTTCATAGCGCTTCCCCATGACATGGGAGAAAAAGAATTTACCTGGGTTAAGGGATCCACATGCAATACAGCCACTACATTTGTAGCAGCCCTTCACAGGGCTGGCCAGCCATGTCTTGTTATGACTAGAAAAGTGGCTGTGGACAAGCCTCTCTTTTATAGAACGGGCCTTCCTGTAAGTCACTGAGGGGGTGCCGGGAAGGAATTTTCCAATGTCATCATCCATTTTGAGAATAGACCAGTGCCTCTCAAGAATCTGTCTCACCTCCCCTGATCCATTATTAAAGGTGGTGATAAAACGAATAAAATCCTCATCAGGTGTTGACCTCCCTGGTCCATGTAAAAGATCATTCCTAGCCCTTTGTTGGGTCTCCAAGAAGGCCTTATTGATAACGCGATCCGGATATCCTCTATGATGTAACCTGAGGCTTAGATCATGAGCCTGCTCACGAAAACCCTGTTCATCAGAGCAGTTTCGTTTCAATCTGAGGAATTGACCCTTGGGGATTCCCTTTTTCAGGCTGTCCGGATGACTGCTCTCCCATCGTAGGAGTGAATTAGTAGCAGTTGGTTTTCTATAGGTACTGGTGTGAATGTTACCCACCGAATCCCTCTCCACAAGGACATCCAGAAAAGGCAGCTTCCATTTGTCAAATTCACAGGTGAAAAAAAGGCCAAAAGGGTTATCGTTGAGCGCAGCGACTGTTATTAGGATCTCGTCCTCTGTACCCCTCCACAGGACAAACACGTCATCTATGTATCGACACCATAGGACGATCTTGTCCTGGGGGACTGGGGAATCGTCACCAAAGACACAGGTCTCCTCCCAGCAGCCGAGGAGGAGATTTGCATACGATGGGGCCACTGGACTCCCCATCGCGGTCCCCCTCAGCTGGTGGTAGATCTGTCCATTGAACAAAAATATATTGTTCTTCAGACAAAACTCGACGAGACTCAAAAGGAAGATATTATGATCCTCAAATTCTCTCCCCCTACTCCTCAAGAAAAAGCCCACTGCCTGCAGACCCAGGTCATGTCTAATCGAGGAGTAGAGGGATTCAACATCAATGCTTACAAAAATGACATCCTCATCAACAGTGACCCCCTCCAGTTTCTTTAGCAAATCTGTAGTATCTTTAAGATAAGAGCCCAACGACGTAACAAAGGGTCTTAACAATCGATCGGCATAGACACCTATATTCTGCGAGATACTTCCAATACCCGACACTATAGGCCTGCCTCGTAATAGAGACAGGCCCTTGTGCACTTTGGGCAAACAATAGAAAGTGGGGGTCACTGGAAAGGGAGGATAAAGAAAATCAAATTCAGTCTTATTGATTAAACCCTTGTCACGTGCATCCAACAACAACCCTCTCAAAGTCAACAAGTAATCAGACGTGGGATTCCTGTCAAGTTTTTCATAGCTTGATTTGTCCCCCAGAATATCCATACACATTTTTTTATAGTCAGGGACATTCATGAGGACGATGTTGCCGCCCTTATCCGATTCCTTCACCACAATCCCAGTGTCCCTCTCCAAATTCCTAAGACAATCCATCTCGCCCTTAGTAAGATTAAATTTTTTGGGGTGCTTTTCAGTAATCATACCAAGATCCCGTGTAACCAAATTGCAAAAAATGTCAATAGAAGTCACTTCATTGTTAGTAGGAGGCATCTTACTGCTCTTTTGTTTGAGGTCAGTGAAAGGACCCCTACCCTCAAAATTTGGATTAATATTGCCCAGAGTAAAAAGGAGTCTAACATCCTCTAAAAGATCATCTGCAATACCCATCTTCCTATTCTCAGTGGCAAAATATTTCTTCCATTTAAGTTTGCGTGTAAAGAGGTTAAGATCCTTAACTGCATCAAAGTGATTAAAATCAGAAGTAGGGACAAAGGAGAGCCCCTTGCTAAGTACAGTCATTTCTAGATCAGAGAGGGACCTGTCTGAGAGGTTAATTATTTGGGTTGAACACCCTGTGGATTGTATCCTGTTGGATTTTGTTTGCTTCTCAAGAAGTGGCTGGACTCTAAAAAAGGTCCCTTGTTATAACCTGCGTTTTTGGGCCATTACTATTAATGGCTTTTCACTACCACTTTACTTGCGGCACGACCCGCGGCCATTTTTTTGTAGTCACTCGCCTGTATCTGTTATGGCTGTCATGTTTTGAGACTACGCCTTCTGTGACGTGCACATCGCGGTCACGATCATGTGACCCGGAAGTGAGCTCACCTCTGCTTGCGGATGTGACGTCAGACGCCACCCTGAGCGACCGGCACATTTGAACACGGCTGTGTGGTAAGACAAATGCGCTCTGCCCAGGATTCTCCTGGTATTGATGGAAGTAAGTTTACCTGCTATATGGTTTAATCGGCCGCTTATACTCCGGTATGGACTCTTTCTGATGTAGTATGTCATTCAGATAAGGACCAGGTTATCTATTCTTTGGTAGCCAATCCAATCCAGCACCAGTGCTTTACCAAGTAGGGAAAGGTTTATACGGCAGATGGGGTAAGACCGTTCCTTTTCTCTTCTTGTTACTGCCTTATGGCGGTTTTTGTTGTAGTGTTGTATACATTATTTACATCACCTTATCATAAGGCCATTTTTGTATAAACCAGTTGATCTGATTTATAGGATCTTGGTAAATGAATATTGGCAAAAATTCCTCATTGTTTTTGTCCTATTTTAATACAGGTCATAGCTTGACCTTTTTATTATTGGAAATATTAAAGGCTATTTTTTAGGCGTATTTTTCATTATTCACTTTGCTACTTTGTTTATCCTATCAGTGAATTGATACCCAGTAGCTAACTTTCAAGTGTAGGGAGCCACCACTGCAAAATGTCTCTACTGGGGCTGGTGCTATAAGCAGCTAGAATGGTACACCCTCCGCAAGTAGGGTTTTTCCCCAGAGGGTGTATGGTGCAATGGGCGTCGGAAGAAGGTAGTCCACACAGGTGTTCAGTGCAACTGATTTACTCACTGCTGGTAGATGTTGACTGGTTGCCCGAGGCCGGCTGGTTTCGCCTCCAGGTCCCCTTCATCCCAGTGCCAGTTTGGTTCTCTGGTACCTTCTTCTCCTGCACCTATCTCTGGTAAGTGGGTACCCGTGATATAGAACAACTGGGGGTCCCCATTCTGTTGTTTGTCCACTTCTGTTTGCCTGACGGTAGCGTGAATCCTGTGGGTTGGAGTCTCTGGTCCTGTCCCCGATTCTCCCTTTGCTACTGAATCTTTGGATTCTTTAGGGTTAGCAAGGTCCTTGATGGTCCCCTTGCTGTGAAGGTGTTAACAGGTCAGCTTGAAGCTCTTTCCTGTCCTAGGGTCCTGTACCCCGTCGGTGCATAGTTCCAGGAGTACTCCACCGGCAACCACTTCTCCTGGGTAGCAGGTCACCGTCAACCCGAGTCAGGATGTCGCTTCGCTTTCACATTCACTCCTCGCCTGTCTGACACTTGACTGACTACTCTCCACAGTCTGCCCCTCCCAACTGGTCAACTAGTGGACTGGATTGGCTCCACCTCTAGGCGGCCATCCATTGGTCCCACCCTAGCTGGGCACCATTGTATGGGGGATTGTTGGGGAAAAACTGGGATTACCTGGGTTTTTGGTGGTACCGGCACAGGGGTTCTGGGTCCCTAAGAGGGTAAGCCCTGCATCCTTGTGGGGATGCAGAGCCTTGTAGCACCCTGATTGTTTCAGGGGCGCTACATGTATATTTTATAGGCAATTCCCTTTCCTGTTTCACCCAAATCATGGGAACCTGGATTTTCTTCAGTTATTTTTGTTTAGGGAACACTCACACGAGCATGAAAAACGGACGAGTGCAATGCGAGAAAATCTCACATTGCACTCTGACCAATGTCAATAAGGGAGAGCAGTAGGTCAGCTTTTCTCAAATATAGATTCTGGATGTGAGAAAAGTCACAGTATGCTGCAATTGTCTGTGAGAGCCGTATCACTCACACCCATTCAAGTGAATGAGTGCGAGAGAAACATCGGACTGCACTCGGATGTTATCGCAGTGCAGTGCGATATACGCACAGGCTGAGAATGGAGGAGATGGGAGGATTAAGCCCTCCCTCTCCTCCGCAGAGCCCGCCCTCAGCTTCACAGCTGTTACCCGATCGCAAGATCCGGTCACATTCGCATGACACTCGGCTCACACTCGCAGCAGAGCCTGAGTCAGGGATCATCAGCATATCGCATCTGATGCTCTCGCATCGAATGCCATACGCTGGTGTGAGTCCAGCCTTATACAAATACTTTGTCCTTTTTATGCAATCAAAGTCATTTTCATAAATAACTACCCTGTGTTTTCTACTCTGTTACATTTGTTAACCTATTTACACATATTTTTGCCTAGTCGCATTGTTAATGTATCAAATGTTTATGTGTCACTGTTTCAAACACCATTGAAACGTTTAGGTACACAACTTTCACGTCCTTACCCTTGTCCAATGGGGAACCAACCTTCTCATAGAAGTTGATCAGAGTTGTTAGGCCTCTTTCATACGTCTGTGCAAAACCCACACATTTTGCACGGTCCGAATTTAGGTGCGTATATGTGTGCGTGTGTCCGTGTGTGTGTTCAGCATGTGCTGTTAGTGTGCTATATGTGTGACATCTGCATAGCACACGGACAGCATGAACTTCTATACTCATCTGTTCCCAACGCTGCTGTCTCCAGTGCTGCTGCTTTTGGGTCCGTTGTGCAGTGAATATTCATGAGCACAATGAGCGGGTCCGAAAGCAAGTGACAGAAGCATCAAAGACAGCAGCGCTGTACATAGGTGAGTATAGAAAATAATTTTATTTCAAAGACACATGTTTTCTCCAGTACGTGTCACACTGATGTTACACGAATCACATCAGTGTGTAGCTGTATGACACTCATGCTGCCAGAGAAAAATTGCAAGCAGTTCTGGGTCCATATTGCTAATCCCTGCCTAATTGTCCCTGTTTCTAGGAGCATAGATAAAGAGATCTTTAGCAAAAGTATTTCTAAAGAACCTTCCTTATATGCTAATGAGGCCAGGGACTAGTCACAAGGGCATTAGTGCCCTTGGTTAGTCAGCCCCCATAGCATGTTAGCACACCCCTGTGGGCATACTAATGAATTAATTCATAGCGTCAGAGGCATGGTCGCTCTCACTGCTCTCTGCTGCCACCGCACCAGACACTGGATTTTTTGCTCAGTGTGCATGATCAGAAGTCCCTGGTCATGCGTACAATGAAGCCGAGTGTACGTGTCCCAGCTTCAAACTGCTGCAGTGCGCATGACCGGAAGCCGGGGACATTCTGATCATGCACACTGAGCCGAAAGCCACAGTGGCAGCACAGAGGTGAGAGCAACCATGCCTCTGACGATGCGCATTCAGTAGCATGTTAGTGTGGCACCCCTGAGGCCTCAGCCACCGCAGAGTATTGCATCTGATTTAGAGTGCTGTACTGATCCAGGTAAGAGGGAGTTAATCACTGGTCTCTGGAGCTTTGCACAACATCCTGGGTTCATATCAAGTTACACAAACAGGAAACCAGGTGCAGTCACACTGAAATCAGGGAAGGGGGTTACCATGGCAGTGGGGAACTTCCCGGGGAGAGTGAGTAATCTAGAGGGAGGGAGCACTAGAAGTAAAGAGTAGATGCAGACAGTAAATCACTGCAGAAAGACACAGACTTCAGCCCAAGGCAGAGCACTAACAACAGCTCCCTGGGGAGTCTATGACCCAGTTCCCCCAGGGGAGACCGACCAAGCTGAACAGCCAGCCAGAGACACTGAAGGAAAGAGAGAGAGTACCAGGACATCATGGACTCATAGAAGCTGGCAGACTGGAGGGAACCGGACCCGGGTGGACGGGGGTAGCTACAGCCAGTCGGGTGAGCCAGTGAGACTGAGGAGGACACGGCTGCCGAGGAGAAGCTTACTGAACTTCTCCCTTAATGGCCGGCGCAGACAGTTTGCAGATCCCTAGGATGGACCATACTTCATGTTGCTTCATCAATTCTGCAGGGCCGCGGGTCGACTAGGTAGTCCCCGGGCTAACCCCATTGGACTGGCAAGATGGAACTGAGTCCCTAAGTTGGAGAAAGGTCTTACATGGTCACAGACATCGGCGGTTGCTCCTTGCTTACCTGGGATCGGCTGGGGCCCAGCACAGCAGGTGATCAAACCTCGAGGGCAGCCCTCTAAAGAACTGTGAGAAAAGGATATGGACCCGCAGCCGCTGCCTCGGCCTGTTATTACCGTTGCCCCGTGCTTCGGCACCAACGGCCCACTCCCCTAGTCGCCACTGTCCTCCTCGGGGCTCGCTCCACCTGTGGGGAGCTGGACTATCTGGGTTATGTTAACATCAGCTTCGGAGGAAGGTAACATCTCGCAGCGGTGGCTAATCCCTGGCTGCGCACCATGGGTGGCGCTGCAAAGCATCCTCCATCCCCATCCAACAACGCTCCTGGGAGAGGAGAAGTCACAGGAGGGGTCCATGGTCGAGACCCCCCTTAAGGCCCCGTCACACTAAGCAACATCGCTAGCAACATCGCTGCTAACGAACAACTTTTGTGACGTTGCTAGCGATGTTGCTGTGTGTGACATCCAGCAACAACCTGGCCCCTGCTGTGAGGTCGTTGGTTGTTGCTGAATGTCCTGAGCCATTTTTTAGTTGTTGCTGTCCTGCTGTGCAGCACAGATCGCTGTGTGTGACAGCGAGACAGCAACAACTAAATGTGCAGGCAGCAGGAGCCGGCTTCTGCGGAGGCTGGTAACCACAGTAAACATCGGGTAACCAAGAAGCCCTGTCCTTGGTTACCCGATATTTACCTTTGTTACCAGCCTCCGCCGCTCTCACTGTCAGTGCCGGCTCCTGCTCTGTGCACATGTAGCTGCAGCACACATCGGGTTAATTAACCCGATGTGTGCTGTAACTATGAGAGCAAGGAGCCAGCGCTAAGCATTGTGCGCTGCTCCCTGCTCTGTGCACATTTAGCTGCAGCACACATCGGGTTAATTAACCCGATGTGTGCTGTAACTATGAGAGCAAGGAGCCAGCGCTAAGCATTGTGCGCTGCTCCCTGCTCTGTGCACATTTAGCTGCAGCACACATCGGGTTAATTAACCCGATGTGTGCTGTAACTAGGAGAGCAGGGAGCCAGCGCTAAGCAGTGTGCGCTGCTCCCTGCTCTGTGCACATTTAGCTGCAGCACACATTGGGTAATTAACCTGATGTGTGCTGTAACTAGGAGAGCAAGGATCCAGCGCTCAGTGTGCGCTGCTCCCTGCTCTCTGCACGTGTAGCTCCGTTCGGTGGTAACCAAGGTAAATATCGGGTTGGTTACCCGATATTTACCTTAGTTACCAAGCGCAGCATCTTCCACGCGGTGCTGGGGGCTGGTCACTGGTTGCTGGTGAGCTCACCAGCAACTTGTGTAGTGACGCTCCAGCGATCCCTGCCAGGTCAGGTTGCTGGTGGGATCGCTGGAGCGTCGCAGTGTGACATCTCACCAGCAACCTCCTAGCAACTTACCAGCGATCCCTATCGTTGTTGGGATCGCTGGTAAGTTGCTTAGTGTGACTGGACCTTTAGTCACCACTGTCACCGGTGACGCTTCCCAGGGACCCTTCACCCTCCTTCCATCCCCCTCTACATCGGACAACCTTGCACCCGCCTATTTGTCTTTTCATGTAACCGACGGAGCCGGGTCAGGCCAGTCACAGTAGCAACCCCAAATACCACTGGCCCGCTGACGAGTAAACCCCTTAGACCCCGTGGGGTGCTACATTAGCATGCCCCTGTGGTGTGCTAACATGCTAAGTGAGCCGAATAGCCAAGGGAACTAATGCCCTTAGGACTACTCCCTGGTCTCATTAGCATATCATAAATAATCTTTATAAATACTTTTTCTAAAGATCTCTTTATTTATGCTACTAGATACAGGGACAGTTAGGGTATGTGCGCACGTTGCGTTCTGGCGTGACAAAGAAAACACAGCGTTTTGTCACTGCATGTGCATTTCAAAACGCATCCAAAACGCTGTGTTTTGGATGCATTTTTAATGCATTTTGAATGCAAAATGGATGCATTTTTCACAGTGCATTCCCACTTGGCTCTGCTACATCCCCATAGAGCATGGCTGGCTGCGAGACAAAGCTGCGCAATCAGAATGAACTCAGATGAATTTCACCCGACTTCATTGTCATCGCGCGGCTGTGTCTGTGTGCCACGGCCTGATTTGCGGTCACCGGTGAAGGACTCACCTGTGACCGCAAATCCCTTGAGTGACTGAAGTGAGCTGAGTGATCAGCGGTGCCGTCACTCAAGTTACCCGCGGCCAGCTGCAGTCCTTCACCCAAGACCACAAATCAACCGAGTGAGGGCACTGCTGATCACGGGGCTCACTTCAGTCACTCGGGCGACTTGCTGTCACAGTTGGAGGACTCCAGCTATGGCCGCCTGCGGGTCATCTAAGTGACTGAAGTGAGCCGCGCGATCAGCGGTGCCGTCACTCAGGTTACCTGTGGCCAAAATTGTAGTCTTCCACCTGAGACATTTTGAGGATCCAGCGGTGACTGCGGGTAACCTGAGTGACCTCATCGCTGACAGCACGACTCATTTCAGTTGCTCCGTGGAGCTGACAGAGAGCAGTCGTGCTCTACGGCCGCTTCTGTCAGCTTCCGATGAGGCAGAGCTGGATGCATCGTGGGGCCTCGTGTGGATTACGTCGGATCTGAGTGGGTGTTTGGGGATTTTAATAAAATGGTGAAAGAGGGTGATTTTTTTTGTCTTCTAGTCCAAATAAAGGATTTTTTGGGTGTATGTGTTTATTTTCTTTAACTTACAGATTAATCATGGGGGGTGTCTCATAGACGCCTGCCATGATTTACCTAGGACTTAGTGGCAGCTATGGGCTGCCATTAACGCCTTATTACTTCGATTGCCACTGCACCAGGGCAATTCGGGATAAGCTGGGTAGAGTCCTGGCACTGTCGCATCTAATGGATGTGGCAATTCTTGGCGGCTGCTGGCTGATATTTTTAGGCTGGGGAGCTCCTTATAAAGTAGGGCTCCCCATCCTGAGAATACCAGCCTTCAGCCATGTGGCTTTACCTTGGCTGGTATCAAAATTGGGGGGGACCGCATGTCATTTTTTTTTAATTATTTATTTTACTGCACAATATAGACCCGCCCACCGGCGGCTATGATTGGTTGTAGTGCGACAGCTGTCACTCAGCGTATGGGCTCATCTGAATGCAACCAAACATAGGTGCCGATGGGCGGGGGAAGCAGTGAATACAAGATGGAATAATGAGCATCCGGCATTTTCAAAAGCAGGAGAAGCCGTCAGAACAATGTGACAGCTGCGCAGTGCCGTGCCGGTGATTGGTCAGTATGAAAGAGAGAGGGAGAGACCGACTGACTGATAGAGAGAGAGACAGAGAAAGAGAGAGAGACCGACATCGACAAAAAGAGAGAGAGACCGATAGAGAGAGAGAGAGAGATCGACATCGATTTCAATGGGTGGAAAATGCAACCAAAACGCACAAAAGCCCTTGGTTACCCAATATTTACCTTAGTTACCAAGTGCAGCGTCGCTTCCACATGTCGCTGCTGGCTGGGGGCTGGTCACTGGTTGCTGGTGAGATCTGCCTGATTGACAGCTCACCAGCGACCATGTAACGACGCACCAGCGATCCTGAACAGGTCAGATCGCTTGTGGGATCGCTAGAGCGTCGCTAAAGTGTGACGGTACCCTTAGGAGCACTTTACACACTACGACATCGCAAGCCGATGCTTGCGATGCCGAGCGCGATAGTCCCCTCCCCCGTCGCAGCTGCGATATCATGGTGATAGTTGGCGTAGCGAACATTATTGCTACGCCAGCTTCACATGCACTCACCTGCCCTGCGACATCGCTCTGGCTCCTTATTAAGGGGGCAGGTTGTGCAGCATTATAGCGACGTTACACGGCAGGCGGCCAATAGAAGCGGGGGGCGGAGATGAGCGGGACGTAAACATCCCGCCCACCTCCTTCCTTCCGCATAGCTGGCGTGAGCCGCAGGACGCAGGTAGGAGATGTACCTCGCTCCTGTGGCTTCACACACAGCGATGTGTGCTTCCGCAGGAACGAGGAACAACATCGTAACATCGGTCATTTCCAAATTATGGAAATGACCGACGCTACACCGATGATACAATTACGATGAATTTGCGCTCGTTAATCGTATCAAAAAGGCTTTACACACTACGATATCGCCTGCGACGCCGTATGTGCGTCACTTTCAATTTGATCCCACCGACATCGCACCTGCCATGTTGTAGTGTGCAAAGTGCCCCTAAAGTGGGCTTTACATTGTTGGGGTCACGGAATTAGTGCACATCCGGACGCTTTAGCGATGCCATTGCGTGTGACACCTATGAGCGATTTTGCATCGTCGCAAAAACATGCAAAATCGCTCATCGGTGACATGAGGGTCCATTCTCAAATATCGTTACTGCAGCAGTAACGAAGTTGTTCCTCGTTCCTGCGGCAGCACACATCGCTCCGTGTGACACCGCAGGAATGAGGAACTTCACCTTACCTGCATCCTGGCTAGAATGCGGAAGGAAGGAGGTGGGCGGAATGTTACGTCCTGCTCATCTCCGCCCCTCCGCTTCCATTGGGCGGCGGTTCAGTGACGCTGCTGTGACGTCGCTGTGACGCTCAACAAACCGCCCTCTTAGAAAGCTTAGAATGGAGATGGTTCACCGGCCTGAGCGATGTCGCAGGGAAGGTAAGTCCATGTGACGGGTCCGGGCGATGTTGTGCGACACGGGCAGCGATTGGCCTGAGTCGCACAACCGATGGGGGTGGGTACGCACGCTAGCGATATTGGTACCGATATCGCAGTGTGTAAAGCGGCCTTTTGTCAATACTCAGACACAGAGGTGTGCTTTAAAGGCTGATAATGTCAATGAAATGCGTCAGACAACATGTGAAACCTGCTGTGCAACAAAACAAATAGATGTGGCCATAGGGATAAGAGCAAAAACCAGCCATAGAACCCAGACAGGTTCACAACATCCATCTATTACAGTACTTATTTCTTGCTGGATCCTGTGATTTTTGATAAATTGAACCTTAATTTTATTTTTCATTTCCACATTCTGACAAACAAAACTTTATATTTGTGGGTTTAGCTTTGTCTAAGAATTGCCTTGCGAAAACATCACCGAATAGCAAATACCAATTCATTTATTTCATCTGTAAAGTAATTTTGAAACATTTTTCAACGGCAATTCCCTAACTTCTGATGCTTTGTGCTCAGGCTGGAATGCAGATTTTCTAATTATGATTTTTATTGTAATTACTAAAACTTATGTTTTAATGAATAATTATAAGTCTAGAGCACATTCTCGATTAATTTGGGAAAAGGTAATTTTGAGTAGCACAGTTTAACTACAATACAAAAGTAATTTGTATGTATGCACATTTTATTTTTTTCTAATTACAGCTTTGACTTAGACCTCTAATAATATGATGTAAAAAATCACAATGAGCAATATATTCCCTCATTCCTACACTATATAATTCCTGAAGAAAAAAATACAATATTCTAAAATTGTTAGTAGTAGCGATGCATGTTTCTTCTGATTATTATTAATTATTATGATTATTAATATTATGTGTTTTTTTGTAGTATGCTCTCATTGAACCTAATCAATTCCTTAAAGGGGTTTGCCACTACTTTCCAAGTCCCTTTTATGTGACCTACTCTGCCATAAACACTAAATACTTTGCTTTTATACAGCCTTCTATAACCTGAGCCGCTCTTCTGGTAACATTTGGATGAGATTCTCCTGCTTACTGTGATGTAAAGTCAAAATCTCCCTTAGTTCCGCGCTCTAAAACTGATGGGTGGGGGTGGGGATTGTCACATGGGTTGGCGGGGCTTGTCATGTAGGTGGGCGGAGCTACATTCAGCAGAGCTCTCACTGTTCCTGTTGTGCATGCTGCTGTTACATATCTACCTGCAAATCCAGCCCCCTATGTATATGCAGTATAGAACAGAATATATATATACATGTGCTCACACTGCTGTATGCCTTGCGTAATGTATATACACTCTGCTATATACCTTATCTTACATAGATACATTAATTTATTTCCCTATCCAACCAATCCATTCATCCCATCTATCTATTTATCTATCTACCTAGTAGAAAAATGGGAACAGCAAATGGAACTATGAAAAATGGGTGTAAGGACCCCCAACAAACCATGGAACCAGTGGCAGGCAATATAATAGCAAAAAAGCAGCAGCAGTACAAAAAAAAATAAGAAAAAAGTGGACTTTAACAGCCCATATGGTATGGCAATATTTTGGTTACATGATAAAATTGAAGCAACCGAAATATTGCCACACCATTTGGGCTATTAAAGTCCACTTTTTTCTTATTTTTTTGGAGTTCTGCCTGCTGTTTTGCAATTATCTGTCTAGCTATCTATCTATCCATCAATCTCTCCCATCCATGCATCTGTCAGTGAGGCGTAAAGGATAATCTTTATTGCCAGTGCTGCTATTCTGGTGCTTTGTTCCAGTGTTCCGGGGCTGCTGTTCCAGTGTTTTGTCAGGGCTGCTGTTCTGGTGTTTTCTTTCGGGGATGCTGTTCTGGTGCTTTGTTAGGGCTACTGTTCTGGTGTTTTGTTGGGGATGCTGTTTTGATGCTTTGTTGGGGCTACTGTTCTTTTGCTTGTCAGTGCTACTATTCTGGTGCTTTGTCGGGGCTGCTGTTCTGGTACTTTGTCAGAATTGCTATTCATGTCCTTTGTCGGGGCTACTGTTTTGGTGCTTTGTTGCGGCTACTGTTCTTTTGCTTTGTCAGGGCTGCTGTTCTGATGCTTTGTCTTGGCTGCTCTTTTGGTGCTGTGTCAGGGCTGCTATTGTGGTGCTTTGTCAGGGCTGCTGTTCTGGTGCTTTGTCTTGGCTGCTCTTTTGGTGCTGTGTCAGGGCTGCTATTGTGGTGCTTTGTCGGGGCTACTGTTTTGGTGCTTTGTCTGGGCTGCTGCTCTGGTGCTTTGTCAGGGCTGCTGCTCTGGACCTTTGTCAAAGCTGCTGTTCAGGAGCTTTGTGCATTAAATCTATTCCCTGTAGCAATGTCCTGCTGATGCTGTCTGTGATATTGGGGGAGGAGTGGACAGAGTTACAGAGGGTGTGGTTACTGCTGGCTGACAGCCCAGCACAAGGAATTATGTGAAATGTAGTGTGCCACCACTGCAGCGGTCGAACCGCTCGGATCCGGGGTTGCTGCTCGAGGGTCTCCGGACCCGGGGGCTCGTGGCCACTCAAATGTAAAGGGGACTATTTACAGGGGATAACAGTTTGTGATGCCACCCATGGTTCGCGGTAAGAGCCACTGCCGATGGGAGTACCCGGGGGAGATGGAATGGAGTGGGGCAGCCAGATGACGTTCCCTCCACGGGTAGGGGAGGCCCCGGGACTCTGGAAGATGGTGGATCGGGGGGTGCGCAGGGCCGGTTGGAAGCAGGGGAGGACCATGTACTCACTCAGGCAGTATCGGTGATGGTGCAACTTCAAAGCAGACTCTGACAACAAGGTAAACCAAGTCTCTGGGTGCCGCTGCCCTCTTGCAGGAGCCCGTCCGGGTATCCGTCCCCAATAGTACTGCCGGGTGATCTGGAGCCTGCCTCCGTGCACAAACTAGAAGTGATCTGGTGGCCAGTTGGCTTAAAGCTGTCCGGGCCCCTCTCCCTCCTTGTTGGTAGTGGAGCTGTGCTCTCAAGAGCTCACGCTTGGAATTTCTGTGGGCTGCATGGGTTGGAAAGCCCTATCACCCTCATTGCACTAGTGTCCCTGATCTCTGAGCTTCTTGGGGACAGTCCATAAAGTCATTATCCTCCGCAGGTTAATTGCCGGGTTGCCTTAAACTACTCCCCGAGCTAGGGTCTTGTACCCCGCCATGCTTTCGGTCCAGGACTGGTTATTAGACTCAGATGTTTCCCGTCCTCCAAGACCAGGTCTAGGCACCCAGCCTCAATACCTTGCGACCGGGTCTCCGACTCCTCTGGCCCAGACCACCGTCTGCGACCCAACCTGCCACAAAACAGGGAGCCACCACTTCCCAGCTCCTCACTTCTCGAGGGCCAATTTACTATCTCTCCTTCCCTCCCACCAGTCTGCCTGACACCTAGGTGGGCGGCCCTATTCCAGCTAGGCAGCCCACTGGTGTGCCTGACAGGGTGTGGTGTGAGGTGTGGTTGGGACTTTAGATGCTGATGGAGGCAGAACTGTGACGCCCTGACACTGCAGGAAGTCACACATAGGCCCCCGCATAACAGCTTCCCTCACCTAGGTTACACACAGCCAATCAGAAAACCCTAGTCACCTCCCCCAGGGAAAGACAAGCACACCAGTGGGTGGGACCAGACGGAGGAAAACGCCCACCTAGTGGTCTGGAGAGCCCAGGGCAGGAGAGAGCAGTGGGTTGGTGGAGTGCGGAGTTTGAGTGAAGTGGAGTGGAGTCCAGGCCTTTGCTATAGGCCTGAGGCTGAACCGATAGGTGTCAGGGTCGGAGCCCCGACACATTGGCTAGGTGGCAGACGGTTGGCCCGTAGCTAGCAGGAGATGGGAAGACGGCTCGGCAGATCCGAGGTGGACCGGGGCAGGGTTGGAGCCTGCCAGTACCGACACCGGAGACCCGACCGGAAACCGTGCACAGAGGAGGTACTCGGACCCTGAAGCCAGGACCGGAACCAACGGCCTAGCTAATCAACCGATTGAGGGCAGGATTATAGGTCCTGTCCCACCCTAAGTCCCGAAAATAGACAACCACCCACAGAGAGGGATAGGGCATCCGTCAGAGCCTGTAGATCCCACTGGTCAGCATCAGCGGGCACGGCTCCCAACAGTATTACTGGGAGCGGACTCCCGAGTTCCAGACCGGGAAGTCCACAACACTACACCACAGTGCAGAGGTAAGAGATACGGACCACCAGTCCGGGTGGGGGACCAGAATACACCCAGCCGCGGCGGCCGGCCACCATCACCTTGGTTAACCAATGGACTTGTCTGACTTCTTTAATCGTGAGTAAGCTGAGACTCCCTGGTCTGACCAGGCGCACCGGTTCCTGCCATCACCGACCCCTGCACCAAGTCACCGGGTCCCGAGGCCACCATCCCTACCCACGGAGGGGTTAACAACAAGCTGCCATCCCATCGCCCTGGGTGTCCCACAACAGCAGCGGTGGTGCCACATCTCACCACACACCATGGGTGGTGTCACAGACAATTTACTACCATCCCCGTACAAATACGTCCCCTTTTAGTCGGATCCGAGCAGTGGTGGCTGCTGGCACGGGGGCGGCACAGAACCATAGGTTGGAAACCCAGAACCATGAGGGGTTGAATACTGCACAAAGAATAGGAAGTGCAGTACCCTGTGACGCCCTGAAAAGTCCAGGGGCGTCACAGTAGCAAGATGGGAAGAAGAGAAATTTGAACAGACAGTGATGGCTGTAACAACAGAGGTGATGCCTGCGGACAGGAAGCAAAGCTGAAAAGTATAAAACAGCATTAAACTTGGCAGAAAATGTATATGGGTCCTTTAGGTACATTATCCTAATGCATTTATTTCAAAACCACTAAAAGAATCAGGATAGTGGACTACCTCTTTAAAAAAATCTGTAAGCAGGTTTTTGCTATTTATTCTGAGATTTAAAAAAATACCATAGAACTGCATCAAAAAAGAAAAACCTACTAAAGATGCCAGGCCAGATGATGTACACACAAACAGAATGTGCCAGACCTTTCTCTTGAAGGCGGCTGCAGCCCAGGTGCAAGATGCTGATGTCACAGCCACTCAACCCATTCAATCTAGAGGGGAGGGGGGCGGCTGCTTAGCAAAAAACTTGCACACTAATAAGGCTTGCACTGGGAGCCCATCATATAGATAGGTGTAATGCACTGTCTGAACTGTGACCTATAAATGACGCCAGAAACTCAGGTCAGGTGGGCCCATCAGCACTATACACATGCATCTCACACAGATAGGCGAGATGCACAGTGTCTGAATTGTGGCCTAGAAATGACGCACAACACTAGGCCAGGCGGGTCAGTTAGCACTATATACATGCACCACACATGAAAGGCTCACCAATATACCACCTAGAATCAAAAGGTCCACACACATCCTGCAAAAATGGATAAAATGTGCCATACCTCAATTATGAGATATTAGTAAATTAGATATTGGCACATTCTGTCTGTGCGTACATCATCTGGTCTGGCATCTTTGGTAGGTTTTTCTTAAGGCCCCATTACACGCAACGACGTATCTAACGATACAGTGCCTACAAGTAGTTTTCAAGCCCCTGCAGATTTAGCAGGTTTAAACATTCGGAATTAACTTGGCATTGTGACATTTGGACTGTAGATCTGCCTGGAAGTGTGAAATGCACTGCAGCAAAAAAGAATGTTATTTCTTTTTTTATTTTTTTTTTTTAAATTGTGAAAAGTTTATTCAGAGGGTCATTTATTATTCAACCCCTCAAACCACAAGAATTCTGTTTGGTTCCCCTAAAATATTAAGAAGTATTTCAGGCACAAAGAACAATGAGCTTCACATGTTTGGATTAATTATCTCTTTTTCCAGCCTTTTCTGACTAATTAAGACCCTCCCCAAACTTGTGAACAGCACTCATACATGGTCAACATGGGAAAGACAAAGGAGCATTCCAAGGCCATCAGAGACAAGATCGTGGAGGGTCACAAGGCTGGCAAGGGGTACAAAACCCTTTCCAAGGAGTTGGGCCTACCTGTCTCCACTGTTGGGAGCATCATCCGGAAGTGGAAGGCTTATGGAACTACTGTTAGCCTTCCACGGCCTGGACAGCCTTTGAAAGTTTCCTCCCGTGCCGAGGCCAGGCTTGTCCGAAGAGTCAAGGCTAACCCAAGGACAACAAGGAAGGAGCTCCGGGAAGAGCTCATGGCAGTGGGGACATTGGTTTCAGTCAATACCATAAGTAACGTACTCCACCGCAATGGTCTCCGTTCCAGACGAGCCCGTAAGGTACCTTTACTTTCAAAGCGTCATGTCAAGGCTCGTCTACAGTTTGCTCATGATCACTTGGAGGACTCTGAGACAGACTGGTTCAAGGTTCTCTGGTCTGATGAGACCAAGATCGAGATCTTTGATGCCAACCACACACGTGACGTTTGGAGACTGGATGGCAGTGCATACGACCCCAAGAATACCATCCCTACAGTCAAGCATGGTGGTGGCAGCATCATGCTGTGGGGCTGTTTCTCAGCCAAGGGGCCTGGCCATCTGGTCCGCATCCATGGGAAGATGGATAGCACGGCCTACCTGGAGATTTTGGCCAAGAACCTCCGCTCCTCTCCTCCATCAAGGATCTTAAGATGGGTCGTCATTTCATCTTCCAACAAGACAACGACCCAAAGCACACAGCCAAGAAAACCAAGGCCTGGTTCAAGAGGGAAAAAATCAAGGTGTTGCAGTGGCCTAGTCAGTCTCCTGACCTTAACCCAATTGAAAACTTGTGGAAGGAGCTCAAGATTAAAGTCCACATGAGACACCCAAAGAACCTAGATAACTTGGAGAAGATCTGCATGAAGGAGTGGGCCAAGATAACTCCAGAGACCTGTGCCGGCCTGATCAGGTCTTGTAAAAGACGATTATTAGCTGTAATTGCAAACAAGGGTTATTCCACAAAATATTAAACCTAGGGGTTGAATAATAATTGACCCACACTTTTATGTTGAAAATGTATTAAAATTTAACTGAGCAACATAACTTGTTGGTGTGTAAGATTTATGCATCTGTTAATAAATCCTGCTCTTGTTTGAAGTTTGAAGGCTCTAACTTATTTCCATCTTATCAAACCTGCTAAATCTGCAGGGGGTTGAATACTACTTGTAGGCACTGTATATCGCCGTGGTCATGGATTCCGTGACGCACATCTAGCATCGTTAGCGACGTCATTGCGTGTGACACCAACGAGCAAGTGTTAACGATGGAAAATACTCACCAACTTGTCCATTGTTGACACGTCGTTCGTTTCAAAAAATCGTTGATTGTTGAGGACGCAGGTTGTTAGTCATTCCCGAGGCAGCACAGAGTGCTATGTGTGACACCGCGCGAATGACGATCTACAGCTTACCTGCGGCCACCGGCAATGAAGAAAGAAGGAGGTGGGCGGGATGTTACGGCCGCTCATCTCCGCCCCTCCACTTCTATTGGGTGGCCGCTTAGTGACACCACTTTGAAGCCGCATGAACCGCCCCCCCTTAGAAAGGAGGCGGTTCGCCGGCCACAGCGACGTTGCTAAGCAGGTGAGTATGTGTGACGGCTCCAAACGATATTGTGCGCCACAGCCAGCAAATCGCCCGTGACGCACAAACGACGGGGGCGGGTGCCATCGCTAGTGATGTCGCTCCGTGTAAAGCCCCCTTTAATCTAAGATAAGCATAATTTTAGGCCAAGAGCCTGATTCCAGTGATGTATTACTTATTGTGTGTTCAAAGAAAAAAGAAATAGATCCGATGCATGACTAAAGTCTTCAATCTTTATTTCATCAGTAAATTCATTTAAAAATCTTTCCACCTTTTTTAAAATGTTTTACACTTTAATATTGATGATCTATTATTAAAGGGAATGTGTCAGCAGGTTTTGCTATGTAATCTGAGAGCAGCATGATGTTGGCGCTGAGTCCATGTGACTTGCCCACCCCAGGGCCCTAGGTGACTCGGTGTCGGGCCGGACTAGTCCAGGGTAGTCAGCGGTTGCGGGGCCCGACTCCGTGACCCTGGTGGAGTCAATTAAAGTGGAGGTATGGATGGGGGAGATGGTGATGTTAAAGTTTATAATATATATTCGTGACGCCACCTGTGGTAAATTGCAGCTTTAGGGCCGCAGCTGCTGGAAGGGACCTCCAGGGCTGATATTATGGCAGCAGCTGAGGTGTTTCTGGCTCTCCACAGGTAGAGCAGATACCCTGGGGCAACCTTTGGTGCTTGTTAGAGTCTATGGTGTTTTGTGAATGATGCGGTGCAGGGTCGACAGGGCGGTGAAAGGAACAGACACAGGGCTGCAGTTTCAGATGTTTACTCACTGTGTTCTTTAACACGGCAGCTGTCCGGTTGCCCACGGTATGCTGGGATCCACTGTCCAGTGCCTCCACCGATCCCAGGTAATTCTGAGGTGTTATACCAGTGCACCACTCTTGTGTCTCTATCCTTGACTGACTTCGTAGCCTTGACTTTTGTAGCTGAGCTAGTTTTGGCCTCCACCACAGGACCTGAACAAGGGGGCTTACCTCACTGGTTTCTTGCCCTCTTCCCAGGGGGACTGTGGCAGGTTGTGGCCCTGGGCGCTTGCAACCACCCCAGGCCTTCGTTGTCACTGTTAGGAAATGTCTCTCTTTCCCTAGTCTAGCGACCGTCCCTGATTGAAGCCTGGTCCCTCCACCCGATCATCCTTGTGGAGCAGGCCACGAGCGAATATGCCCTTCTGTGGCTCTGGGACCCCTTCTGTCTTTTGGTGTCACCTGGGCCTAACTAGACCCCAGGATCTCCACCAGGAACCTCCTTCTTTTTCTTTCTCTCAGAACACTGTCCTCTCCTGACAGCCCACCTCCTCACTGTCTCTCCCAGACTACACACTGAACTTTCCCCTAGTTCCCTTTTCTACTCACACTTTCTGACTCCACCCACACTCCCTCTTGCTAGGATCCACCCCTTCAGGCCAGTGAATTGGACTTAAGGCCCCGGGGACCAAATATACTGGTTGCTACTCACAGCATTAGTGAGTGCCTGACTTAAACCCTGACCCAGTGTGTCCTAACAATTGGTGTGTGCAGGTTTTATCTGTGGACCGGTAGTTGATCCCATTCTTACCCAGGATGGGATATCACACCTCTGGCTAAGGTGCAATATCTCTGTGGCGACGGAAGCCTCAGGGGCGCCACACATGATTACAGTGATGTGTCACCTGCTGGTCTGCATGCTGTCATTGTGACACAATCACTGTTTTCCCTGCTGCAGAAATCCCTGTAAACATCTAGTCCTGTACTGATAATTGCCTGCTGAGAAAACACTGATCTTATTGAAATTACAACACAGAGACTAATAAATGATACATCACTGGAATCAGGATCTCAGCCCCTTTATAAGGCGGTACTAAGATTACATATCAAAAGCCAGCTAACAGATTCCTTTTAAGATAAGTAAAGTAGTGTCCAACTGCTGGGTCTTCCATCACTCCTTCCTCTTCATTGTTTAGTAAATTCAAAGCACCATGCATACATTTGTGGCTGTACCTGGCATTGCACTTTACCTCTGTTCGCTTGATTGTAGAGTATATGAACTACAAGCATAATATAAGGGAGATGGATCAGCTAATAAATACAGACTATTGCACACCTACCAATTGATCAATTGATAGTGAGCTTTGTTACTATCTTTAAAGGGAATCTGTTTGCAGGTTTTTGCGGTGTAAGCTGAAGCCAGCATCCTGCAAGGGTTAACACAGAAAGTTCGGGCTTGCCTGATTTGATTCCGATCTTTTGTTAATTTGTAATGTCTGTTTAAGCAGCAGGACACTTATCATTACAGAGAAGTCTGACACGCCCCCTTCTGTGATTGACACGTCAATGTACAATCTCTATAGAAAGCCTGGTGTGGGCAGGGGCAGGTCCCTGGGCTCAGCTATTTGACTAACCCTAAAAATTCAGATTATGTTGGAATGTCTGCAACCAGTAATCTAAGTGATGCATCATTGGACTCAGAATCTCCTTGCCTACAGCAAGCTGTTCTCAGATGAGGTAACAAAAACATGATGACAGATTCCCTTTAATGCCCCCAACTGCCTTTGAATGATAATTCTTTGGAAACAATTTAGGGGAAGATACGAAGGGTATGATTCTATCAGATGGAGATTGCTGTGGCAGGCAAAGATAGCAAATACTTATATTATTATGTTATTTAGATTTTTTTCATTTCTCTAATAACATTTAGCATACATTATTACACAGAAATGAAAGCTTATTGTATATGATTTATACTATAGATAAAATGTGATTATAAACAAAATACAATTTTGTTTATTGGAATACGAGATCACAGGAAATATCTACAATTCCTTAACAGAGCTGGAAAATTGGCATAATGGGAACACCAATAGTAATTGTGCTGCCCTTGCAAATGTGATACAAAAGGCAAAATGCATCATATTAAACAGTCTGTAGGGTCTACAGCACTTTCCACGTTTGTAATTTTCTCTGTGGACTTTGCATTACTATAAAATAACTGTTTTTCAGCATTTCCCCTCCAGAACGCAGCACATTTTCTGCCTCTTTTTAATCACATATTTGTATTTTTGCATGTTTAATTATCTGATGAGATGATAAAGTCAGGTTGAATGTGCCCTGAATCCGCAAATTCACTCAACACAGAAAATGGGATTAAATAATTACTAAGTTTGTGTTTTCAGCTTTTTGCGATTTGCTTTGTGATACAATCCATCCTATTAACTGTAGCCTGGTTCAACAAGGAGTGTGTATCAAACACACACACACACACACACAGGAGTACTTTTTCCATAAAATGTAACAATCTTTATTTAGAAAAATAGAATTATACATATACAAGAATTAAAATGCATTTATTCATCAATTTATACAGGTATAAGGAGGACTTCTACTAGCAATCACCCCCCACAGCAGTATGCGTATGGGCCCAATCAATAGACATAGTCTGCATAATAGCAGCAATGCACAAATAGATCTCTCAATTCAAAGAGTGAACCAAGTTAGTGAATCTACTATGTGTATATAGAAAGGAGAGAAAGTAGAGCTCCTAAACTAACCAAGGGTAGCTATCACATTATACAAACATTGTAACCAGATCATTTTAAGGCTTACCCATATTTTGGATAGAACGGAGCAGCGGGCGCACACAGTGGGGGGAAAGAAAGCAGCTCCCAGTCCTGAACGCGTATCGCAGTTGCTTCCTCAGCAGGCTGGAGGCAGGGGTATTGTATTAACTGTAGCCTGGTGTAGTATAGAGATAGATGTATTCACAGACTAAATACACTGCAATTCCAGGACATTGGTCAATGCGGGATAACTGCCTGCTCTGCAGCTGCTTCCTTATAAGTTGAACTGTTTTCGATGATGGGGATTGGTACTTTTCTTTCTAATCAATGAGATTCCATCTTACAATTTTCAAAGTACGCTTAAAAACGACCAACCACCAGGATTTTTGTATATAAGGTAAAGGCAGTGCCATACTGGCACTAGGATGATGGATGTAGGCATACCTGATATAGAAAGATCCGATGCTTGGTTGCAGAAATATCTTTAATCAAAGTTGCAGAAATGCACTGCACTTTGATTGACGGCTGCAATAGGGGCGGGCCTTCGTGGGTCGGGTCCTCACTGTAAAGTCCCCCTCCAGCTTCCTCTTTGATGTGCCCCCTTTTCTTTATTTGAATCTTGTGCCGCGTTGCCATTGCTGTTGTTGGCGGTGCATGCACATTGACACAATAATTCTATATTCGTTAAAATGGCACCTGAGTCCACGCATGCACAATTTGCGATCTCCCACACCATTTTATTGAAGACACTGTTGTGAACACTATGAGAGGCATTGCCGCGTGCCCAGATTTTTTATATATACTGTATGTATGTGTACCGCCCTGCGCTCGGCTGCAGCCGAGCCGCTCGGATCCGGGCTCGTTGGTGGGTGGCTCAAGCGTCTCCGGACCCGGGGTCACTTCGCTCTGAAAGGGTGCTGGCGCTACTTAGGGGGGTGGTAGGTAGGTGTACGGTCGGAGCCGTGTTTAAGTTTGTGATGCCACCCACGGGTTGTGGTGAAGGTGGACACCACCGCTGCGGTTACTGGGCACCCGGGGCAAATGGTGATGCAGCAAGGTGTTAACCCCTGTCGGGAGAGCCTGTTTGCCCACAGACGCTGGCCCGTGGGATCTCTCTGCCTGTGTGGTGGCTTTCTATCCCCCTCGGTGGGCTGTTGTCTTCGGTCGGGACTTGGGTGGGAAAGGACCTTTAGTCCAGACCGCAATCAGTCAATTAATTCAGTCCAGTGGATTCTGGACCTCGTTTCAGGGTCTGAGTACCCCCCTGTGTGCTCCGGTTTCCGAGTCGGTTCCCCGGGTCGGTACCGGCGGGCCACTACCCTGTCCCGGTCCACCACGGTTCCACCGAGCCATCTTCCCGACTCCTGCAGGCTAACGCCACCATTTGCCTCCTAGCCAAAGGTGCCCGGGCTCCAACCCCGGCACCTGTCAGACTGCTGCAGACCTGGGCACAGGTCTGCTTCCACACTGCACTCTCAAACTGATCTGACTGTTTCCTGCCTCAGGCCCTCTGAACTTGGTGGGCGTGGCCAATTGCCTGGCTCCACCCCCTGGTGTGTTCATCAAGCACTGAGGGAGGTGACTAGGTTTTATGGTTTGGCTGGGGTTACCTTTTTGGGGGACAGGTGTAGTGCGGGGGTCTACCTGTGACTACCTGGCTAGTCCAGGGCGTCACATATGTATATGTATATGTATATATATATATATATATATATATATATATATATATATATATATACATATACATATATATATATGCCGCTCATAGTCTTTATCGCAGCATTTTCAATAAAATTGCGTCGTAGATCGCAGTTCGTGCATGTGCGGACTCCAGCGCCATTTTAATGAAGACAGCATGCGATCTTTCTATAACTAGTATGCCTAGATTCACCACCTTATTTCCAGCATGGCACTGCCTTTACCTCATATAGAAAATTCCTTCTGGTTAGTCCTCTTTAAAAAGTCAAAACAAAATCCTGATTGGTTACAATGAGTAGGTGTCGCTTAACATGATAATCTCATGTAATCAGCATACTATAATGTTTTCAGTGTTATTCCATTTTGCATTTTTTTTTACAGTTTTACTTGCAATTTTGTTTTGATTAAAGGGATGGTTCACCCATATTCATTACTGGCCTCGATATTATGTTGAGAAACAAGGTTTCTTTCAAATACCTTTTATTGCCAATAGTGCCTTTGAGTGGCGCTATTGTGCTTCACTCAACCCCTTCAAGTGACCCCTGGGATCCGTGACCTCTGGGATCCGGTGATGTCACCTCAACTGAGGCGGCCGCAGTCTTCCTGAGTGACTGAGCTGTGGGCGGCGTTTCACAGCCCAGCGTCACAACCCTTTATCTCCCTGCCCTCTCCTTCACTGCAAAGCACACAAGCAGGAGCGATGCTGGATTGTGATGAGCCGTGAAACTCCGCCCAGAGCCCAGTGACTTACGGAGACTGGGGCTGGCCGCGGTGATGTCAGGTGAACAGGGAGTTGATGTGACATCACCATATCCCAGAGGTCACGTTCACGGAGCCCAGGGGTCAAGCGATGGGGAAGAGCGGACTGTAATAGCACCGCTCACAGGCACTATTGGCAACACAAGTTATTTGAGAGAAACCTTGTTTCTCAACATAATATAGATATGGCAAATAATGAATATGGGTGACCCACCTCTTTAAAGGGAACCTGTCACCACTTTTTTAGCCTATAAGCTGCGGCCACCACCACTGGGCTCTTATATACAGCATTGTAACATGCTGTATATAAGAGCCCAGGCCGCTGGGTATAACATAGAAAACACTTTATAATACTCACCTAGAAGGTCGCTCTGGTGTACAACAGTCAGATGGGTGGCGCCGTTCTCCGGGACCGGGGCCTCCCCTTTCAGCCATTTTGGTCTTCCTTATTCTGAAGCCGCGGTGCATGACGCGTCTACATCATACACACGCGCCGGCATTGAAGTCCTGCACAGGCTCACTACAATACTTTGATCTGCCCAGAGCAGGGCAGATCAAAGTGTGCCTGCGCAGGACCTCAATGCCGGCGCATGTGTATGACGTAGGATGCGGAATAAGATCAGAATAAGGATGACAAAAATGGTAACCAATCCGTATTATAAAGTGTTTTTTATGTTATACTCAATGGCCTGGGCTCTTATATACAGCATTCTAACATGCTGTATATAAGAGCCAAGTGGTGGTGGCCGCAGCTTATAGGGCAAAAAACTGGTGACAAGTTCCCTTTAAATTCAAAGAAACATTGAATAACTATTATGTGCACTACTAATATACCGTGCTTGCCATCTACAGTTTACAATTTCACTCCGTTCTCTTCTTGCTTTATGGAGCTATATCTTATATTTTGAAGCTTTTAGGCCAATGTCCAATGTAAAATCTGTAACACGACCCTTACTTGCAATGTACTATTGATCATACTTGTATCCTCTTATATGGCAGAGAGACCTTTTGCCCCATCCATAAATTTGGTTCCCAGGAACAATTGCTACATCTGCACTCCATAAAGCTACTCTGCTATTTGCTGTAAAAAGCAAAAACCAGTTCCTGAGCCTCTGTGATCGCATCACAAAAAAAAAGCAGAAAAAGAAGCAGAAAAAAATGCATGTGAAGAAATATGCAAATTCAATTAAAAAATGCATGTTTTTTCAACGCCTTTTTTTCTGCCAAAACATTCTTTTTATGCGCAGAAAAGAAGCACATAAAAAGCAACGTGTGCACATAACCTAAAGGCTTCATCT
Source organism: Anomaloglossus baeobatrachus (assembly GCF_048569485.1). Taxonomy (NCBI): domain Eukaryota; kingdom Metazoa; phylum Chordata; class Amphibia; order Anura; family Aromobatidae; genus Anomaloglossus; species Anomaloglossus baeobatrachus. The sequence goes on along the minus strand of NC_134354.1, from coordinate 709,918,738 downwards.
GAGGCCCCTGCCACAGATTCTGTCACATTGATCAGAGGAAATAAAACTGCGCGCAGCACAATATTTTCTGACAGCAAGAAGAACTCGGCGATGAAAACCTTGCGGATCACATTATAAGTCAATTTGGTCTGTCAGTTGCCTCTCACAACTATTTTCTGATGGATCCTGGACTGATTTGTGGTTTTCAAATCTAACAAAACCCTGAAACAAATTAAAACAAAGGCTCTCCAGCTGATGTTACAGCTGGGACCTGTCTCCCACTGTCCGGAGCAGTGCCCGCGCCACTCCGGTAGTTTAGCCCCCTGAATGCTGCGATCAAAGCGATCATAGTATTCAGAAGGCAGGGAGAGGAATCGCTTATCTCTCCCTGGCGATCTGTACCCCGGGTTACTGAGCTACAGAGAGCTTCACACACCGTACTGTATGCATGGTGCGTGAGGCAAAGTGCTGCGATATAGTCCATTGTAGTGATAAAGCATTGCAGGGGATTAGAGAAATGCAGGAAATAAACGCAGAAACAATTGACATGCATCGGGTGCACAGCAAGTCAGGATTCTCATAGAATTTGCTGGGATGCGTTTTTCCCTGTAATATTGGTTAAAATCTGCATGAAATAACGCATGAAAAAAATGGAAAAAAATAAACCGTAACGTGTGCACATAGCCTTAATGTAGCTGCGAATCAAACCTAAATGTGGCCATAGACATTAGTTACTGTGTGCTGGCAGGACAAGTAATCCATTTAATGTGTATAAGATGTTCATCCAATGTAGGTTCAGCCAATGTCGAGGAAATCAAGGATTATTTTCCTGTTAGGGTGGAAACACATCTATGCGAGTAAAATCGGTCCGACTGGGCTGAAAAAAACTCGGCTGATTTTAGTTCACGTTAGGTGCGAGTGCAACGCAAGTGCGATGCTATTTCTGAGATTTTACTAGCGTGTGTAATGCGTGTGTAATGCGTGTGTAATGCGTATTTTTTACTATGTCATCTGCCATTCAGCGCTGCTACATGGCCGCTGACAGCAGACACAGACAGCCATGTAGCAGCGGTGAATGGCAGATGACAGCAGACACAGACAGAGCCGCACTGTCAGAATGAACTCGGGTGAACTTCACCCGACTTCATTGTCATGCTGCGGCTCTGTCTGTGTCGCGCCCTGATTAGCGGTCACCTGTGAAGACTCACCGGTGACCGCTAATCTCCTGAGTAACTGAAGTTAGCAGCCCTCTCTCATACTCACCAATCCCCGATCCCCGGCGCTGCACGGCATTCACACTGCTCCGGCGGCTTTTACTGTTTTGAAAAAGCCGGCCGCCCATTAAACAATTTCGTATTCCCTGCTTTCCCCGCCCACAGGCGCCTATGATTGGTTACAGTGAGACACGCCCCCACTCTGAGTGACAGGTGTCACACTGCACCCAATCACAGCAGCCGGTGGGCGGGTCTATACTGTGCAGTGAAATAAATAAATAAATAATTTAAAAAAACGGCGTGCGGTTCCCCCCCAATTTTAATACCAGCCAGATAAAGCCATACGGCTGAAGGCTGGTATTCTCAGGATGGGGAGCTCCACGTTATGGGGAGCCCCCCACCCTAACAATATCAGCCAACAGCCGCCCAGAATTGCCGCATACATTATATGCGACAGTTCTGGGACTGTACCCGGCTCTTCCCGATTTGCCCTGGTGCGTTGGCAAATCGGGGTAATAAGGAGTTATTGGCAGCCCATAGCTGCCAATAAGTCCTAGATTAATCATGTCAGGCGTCTATGAGACACCCTCCATGATTAATCTGTAAATTACAGTAAATAAACACACACACATGAAAAAATCCTTTATTGGAAATAAAAAACACAAACACATTCCCTCATTACCAATTTATTAACCCCGACAAACCCTCCATGTCCGGCATAATCCACGGACTCCAGCGTCGCTTCCAGCATGCAGGTGACAGGAGCTGCAGAAGACACCGCCGCTCCGGTCACCTCCAAGCAGCAACTGAGGTGAGTAGCGCGATCTGCTGAGGTGTCACTGAGGTTACCCGCTGTCACCGCTGGATCCAGTGACAGCAGGTAACCTCAGTGACAGCTCAGCTGATCGCGCGGCTGTCTTCACTACCTGCGTGGAGGTGACCGGAGCGGCGGTGTCTTCTGCAGCTCCTGTCACCTGCATGCTGGAAGCGACGCTGGAGTCCGTGGATTATGCCGGACATGGAGGGTTTGTCGGGGTTAATAAATTGGTAATGAGGGAATGTGTTTGTGTTTTTTATTTCCAATAAAGGATTTTTTCATGTGTGTGTGTTTATTTACTGTAATTTACAGATTAATCATGGAGGGTGTCTCATAGACGCCTGACATGATTAATCTAGGACTTATTGGCAGCTATGGGCTGCCAATAACTCCTTATTACCCCGATTTGCCAACGCACCAGGGTAAATCGGGAAGAGCCGGGTACAGTCCCAGAACTGTCGCATATAATGTATGCGGCAATTCTGGGCGGCTGTTGGCTGATATTGTTAGGGTGGGGGGCTCCCCATAACGTGGAGCTCCCCATCCTGAGAATACCAGCCTTCAGCCGTATGGCTTTATCTGGCTGGTATTAAAATTGGGGGGGAACCGCACGCCGTTTTTTTTAATTATTTATTTATTTATTTCACTGCACAGTATAGACCCGCCCACCGGCTGCTGTGATTGGTTGCAGTGAGACACCTGTCACTCAGCGTGGGGGCGTGTCTCACTGCAACCAATCATAGGCGCCTGTGGGCGGGGAAAGCAGGGAATACGAGATTGTTTAATGAGCGGCCGGCTTTTTCAAAATAGTAAAAGCCGCCGCAGCAGTGTGAATGCCGTGCAGCGCCGCGCCGGGGATCGGGGATCGGTGAGTATGAGAGAGGAGGGGAAAATGACCGACAGACTGTGAGAGAGGGACAGAGATAGTGACGGACCGACAGAGAGAGAATAGAGACCGAGAGGGAGAGACTGACTGACAGAGAATAGTGATTGACAGACATTGGGAGACATCGCTCGTTTCCAGTGTTTTAGGAAACATGCGAGAAATGTATTTAGAAAATCGGATGTCACTAGGATGGTGTGAGTGCCGTCCCGTGACATCCGATTTTTTACACGCTCCCATAGACTTGCATTGGAGAAACTCGCAGTAGAAACTCGCAAAAAAGCAGCATGCTGCGATTTTTTTCTCGGTCCGATTTGGACTGAGAAAAAAATCGCAGATGAGAGCTGAATCATTCACTAACATGTGTCCGATTCCAATGCGAGTTTTTCTCGCATTGCTCTACTGCGAGAAACTCGCAAGTGAGAAGCAGCCCTTAGAGAAGAAAATCCACAGCCGAAGGTGCTTATTCCCGTATTTCTACACAGAAGTCTGATCCAAGCATGCAGGTGTATCGGGAGCTCGTTAGGAAAAGCTGTCAGACAAATAAGCTGCTGGTATTAATAGTGTATGGCTAGGTCTACAAAGCAGCTAGATGTGTAAATGTGTCTACAGAAAGCAGAGCTGACAAGTAAGGTTGAGCAAAACAATTCACAAGATCCTGGTCAAGAAACAACATTAATACTTTGTGGCAGCCGGACCAGAGCACTGACAACTACCTGTCAGCATCCTGGGTGCCAGTTCTGATTAATAAGCCCTTGTATGTCATGATGTACTGGCGTGAAGCATGTCATAATATAGCTATGTTGGAGTGGGGCCTACTAATCACACGTGGTGGCAGGTTGTAGGAAGTTCACACTGCTCTGCTCCAGCTGCTGAAACAGGGTCATCTGAATCCTTCAACTCCACTCAGTGAAGTCTAGATAACCGCACAATCTGAAGTCTACAATAAGTGTGGAAATCATCAAACTTAAAAAGGTATTTTTGCAAACAGTGATGAGCCCATAGTTGTATTGGTGAGCTTAAAGGGAACCTGTCAGGTCTCATATGCCTTGTAACCTACAAGCAGGGTGATGTGTGGCCTAGAAACCCCTTCCTACCCATCCCTGTGTTATAATATTGTGTAATATGAATTTAGAAAAAAAGGTTTTATAACTCAAACTCGTGAACTCATTGTCTATAGGCAGTAGCTCTACCCATTGAGCGACTGCCTGTAATGAAAAAACATAGGAAGATTTGGTAATCTTGACCTCTGTATTGCAGTAGAGAAACCAGAAGCAGATTATTCAGCTGCAAAGATAATAGATATGTCGCGGGCGGAGGAGGGGGCGCTGCGCTCTCCCACTGCTCGGGTCCGGCTGCCGCTGCTGCCGCGGCCTGCTGCTGCTCGGTGGCTCGAGCGATGGGCCGGATCCCGGGGACTCGAGCGGCGTTCCTCGCCCGTGAGTGAAAGGGGATTGGTTTTTGGGATTGTTTATTGTTCGTGACGCCACCCACGGTTGTGGTGATTGTGTTGACACCACCGCTGCTCTGTATGGGGATCCCGGGAGCGGTGACAGGGAGCAGCAAAGTTGTTGGTTCTCCCCTCCGTGGGTAGGGGGTAGTTGTCCCGGGGCCCATTGATGAGGTGGGTGATGAGGGATGGCGGGGCCGGTGCAGGGCTTGGTGGGGTGCAGGGACGCGGGGGCAGCGCTGTGCCTCACGGCACTGTGGTACTCACTCAGCCTGAGACGGGGACACAGTTCTCGGTAAAACCCACGGCTGGAAAGACGGTTCCCACGGACGGCTGCAGTTGCTTTTCCCCAGTAGTTGACGGTGACGGTCCCTTTTCATGCACCTAAGATGATGTTGGTAGCGATGGGTTCCCACCGGTAACCCGCTCCCCGACTTGGATATGGGCCGGAAGAGCCCTACTTTGCCCGCAGGCGCTGGCCCTGAGAAACTGGTGCCCTGGTGGTGGCGGTGTCTCTCTCTAACGGTTGGACTGTTGCCTTCAATCGGGACTTGGTTGTTGGGAGACCCAGAGGTCCCCTTCACTGACAGATTTGGCAAATTCACAGCGACTCCTAGCCTTGCCAGGATCCGAAAGGCCCCTGCCAATGGTGCTGACTGCTCTTCGTATACCGCTCCGGTACCGCCGGGCCACCACCCGTCCACGGTCCTTTCGGCAACCTCCAAGCAGCCTCTCCTGCAGACAGTCACCGCCGTCTGCTGACCTTGCTGTTCTCAGTCCAGGGCACACACCCGGACCAACTTCAGGCTTTCTCAACTGTCACTACTCTCACTGTCCTCCTTTACCACTTCCTTTCACTTCACTCCCTAGACTCATCTCAACTGCTTCCACTTCCTCCTCCAAACTCTATCTGCCTGGTTCTCCCGCCTCCAGGGCTGGGAACTCCTCGGTGGGCGGAGCCAACCGCCTGGCCCACCCCCTGGTGTGGACATCAGCCCCTGGAGGAAGGCAACAAGGATTTTTGGTTAGCTTTGGTGTACCTATCTGGGGTGTGGGGTGTGGTGGTGTTATGACCTGTGACCCCTGGCTTGCCCAGGGCGTCACAGATAGATAGATAGATAATAGATAGATAGATACATGGATAGATAGATACAGTGGCGTAACTAGAGTTTGATGGGCCCTGGTGCAAACTTTGGACCGGGGCCCCCCTCCATGTACACACTTAGGGTACGGGATAATGATGCTGACACTTGGCTTTTACCCACAGCACCCAGGTTTCCCATGATCTAAAATCCCTCTATCAGTACCCTGCTTTCCCATGCTCTGTCATACATCTTTCCCTCAGCACCCAGCTTTCCCATATCAGAGCATGGGAAAGCTGGGTGCTGAGAGATGTATAGCAGATCATAGGAAAGCTGGGTGCTGAGAGATGTATAGCAGAGCATGGGAAAGCTGGGTGCTGAGAGATGTATAGAAGAGGATGGGAAAGCTGGGTGCTGAGAGATGTATAGCAGAGCATGGGAAAGCTGGGTGCTGAGAGATGTATAGCAGAGCATGGGAAAGCTGGGTGCTGAGAGATGTATAGCAGAGCATGGGAAAGCTGGGTGCTGAGAGATGTATAGCAGAGCATGGGAAAGCTGGGTGCTGAGAGATGTATAGCAGAGCATGGGAAAGAGCCCTTTTCCCTCAGCACAAAACATTCCCATCCCATACTTGTATCTTTTTCCTCCCTCATATATAGTTCTCCAAATACTATAATGGCCCCCACATAGCCTTCCATATAGTATAAAGGGTCCCACATAACCCTTTATATATTAGAATGCACCCCCATAGTCCTCCATGTATTATAATGCATTTCCCTTCCCATAGTTCTCCATATTTTATACTGCACCACAGTCCCCCATGCTTTATAATGCACCCCCACAGACCATGTGTAAGGTAGCCTCCATAGTCCTCCATATATTATAATGTAGCCCCCATAGTCCTATATGTATTATAATGCAGCCCCATAGACCTCCATGTGTAATGCAGCCAGCTTCCCCCGGGCCTATATGTGTCATGCAGCCAGCCCCCCCAGGGCCTCTATGCGTCATGCAGCCAGCCCCCCCAGGGCCTCTATGCGTCATGCAGCCAGCCCCCCCCAGGGCCTCTATGTGTCATGCAGCCAGCCCCCCCAGGGTCTCCATGTGTCATGCAGCCAGCCCCCCCAGGGCCTCCATGTGTCATGCAGCCAGCTTCCCCAGGACCTCCATGTGTCATGCAGCCGGCCCCCCCAGGGCCTCCATGTGTCATGCAGCCAGCCCCCCCAGGGCCTCCATGTGTCATGCAGCCAGCCCCCCCAGGTGTCATGCAGCCAGCCCCCCCAGGGCCTCCATGTGTCATGCAGCCAGCCCCCCCTAGGGCCTCCATGTGTCATGCAGCCAGCCCCCCCTAGGGCCTCCCTGTGTCATGCAGCCAGCCCCCAGGGCCTCCATGTGTCATGCAGCCAGCCCCCCCAGGGCCTCCATGTGTCATGCAGCCAGCCCCCCCAGGGCCTCCATGTGTCATGCAGCCAGCCCCCAGGACCTCCATGTGTCATGCAGCCAGCCCCCCCAGGGCCTCCATGTGTCATGCAGCCAGCCCCCCCAGGGCCTCCATGTGTCATGCAGCCAGCCCCCAGGACCTCCATGTGTCATGCAGCCAGCCCCCCCAGGGCCTCCATGTGTCATTCAGCCAGCCCCTCCAGGGCCTCCATGTGTCATACAGCCAGCCCTCCCAGGGCCTCCATGTGTCATGCAGCCAGCCCCCCCCAGGTGTCATGCAGCCAGCCCCCCCAGGGCCTCCATGTGTCATGCAGCCAGCCCCCCCAGGGCCTCCATGTGTCATGCAGCCAGCCCCCCCAGGGCCTCCATGTGTCATGCAGCCAGCCCCCCCAGGGCCTCCATGTGTCATGCAGCCAGCCCCCAGGGCTTCTATGTGTAATGCAGCCTGCCAGCCAGCCCCACCAGAGCCTCCATGTATCATGCAGGCAGCTTCCCCGGGCCTATATGTGTCATGCAGCCAGCAAAATAAAAAAACAAGTACCTCTCAGCTCCTTCTGACCCCTGCGACTGCGGTAGTTATGCCCCTGCCCCCATATGTCACACACCATGCTCCCTATACAGCCTGCACCCCCATATCACACACACACCCTGACCCACATATCTCACCCTGCCCGTACCCCAACTTACCCCTCTCAAACACTCTGCACCCTTCACATGCTTCTGTCACAGTCTGCAGCCCTCATATCCCACTCACCCTGCAGCCCCTCCTCTCATGTCCCCTCTTTTCTCATTACCACTCATGTGTTCGAAGTATCTTCTCCTGCTTTCTCCCCGGCATCCTGTGTCTCCTCCCACACAGTCACATGGGCGTGACATCATCGCAGGTCCTTGTAGGGAATGGATTCCGTCTGCCGTGCAGGAGTACATCTCCTCTGCAGCAGGTCAGGAACGCTTGGTGGCCTCTCCAGGTCAGGGGCCCCTCTGCCCCCCTGCAGACACTGGGCCCCCCTGACTCACAGGCCGGCCCCCTAACGGTCGCGCAGTCGTCCACTACATAGTGGCACTACACATAGGGGCCCGGCAGCCGGATCTGCAGAGCGGCTGCCGGGCCCCTATAACCCTGCGGGCCCGGTCGCAGTGGCGACCTCTGCGACCGCGATCGTTACGCCCCTGGATAGATAGATACATGATAGATAGATAGATACATAGATAGATGGATAGATAGATAGATGGATAGATGGATCGATAGAGGGATAGATGGATAGATAGATAGAGGGATAGATACATGATAGATATATAATAGATAGATACATGGATAGATAGATGATAGATAGATAGATAGATAATAGATAGATAGATACATGGATAGATGGATAGATAGATAGATGGATACATGGATCGGTAGATAGATAGATAGATAGAGTTATAGATACATGATAGATATATAATAGATAGATACATGGATAGATAGATGATAGATAGAGGAATAGATAGAGGGATAGAAAGATATACAGTATACATGATAGATAGATACATGGATAGATGGATAGACAGATAGATAGAGGAATAGATGGATAGATAGAGGGATAGATAGATAGATAGATAGATAGATACATGGTTAGATGGATAGACAGATAGAGGGACAGATGGATAGATAGATAGATAGATAGAGGGATAGATAGATAGATGGATAGATAGATAGATGGATAGAGAGATAGATAGAGGAATAGATTGATAGATAGATAGATAGATAGATAGATAGATACATGGTTAGGTGGATAGAGAGATAGAGGGACAGATGGATAGATAGATAGAGGGATAGATAGAGGGATAGATAGATAGATAGATAGATACATGGATAGATGCATAGACAGATAGATAGAGGAATAGATGGATAGATAGATAGATAGATAGATACATGGTTAGATGGATAGACAGATAGAGGGACAGATGGATAGATGGATAGATAGATAGATAGATAGATAGATAGATAGATACATGGTTAGATGGATAGACAGATAGAGGGACAGATGGATACATAGATAGATAGAGGGATAGATAGATAGATAGATAGATACATGGATAGATGGATAGACAGATAGATAGAGGAATAGATTGATAGATAGATAGATACATGGTTAGGTGGATAGACAGATAGAGGGACAGATGGATAGATAGATAGATAGAGGGATAGATAGAGTGATAGATAGATAGATAGATACATGGATAGATGCATAGACAGATAGATAGAGGAATAGATGGATAGATAGATAGATAGATACATGGTTAGATGGATAGACAGATAGAGGGACAGATGGATAGATAGATACATGGATACATGATACTGTATGTCAATCAATTCAAATTCACATAGTCCCTCTACAACTTCTCATAACATAACCCCACGTTGTCGGGACGGAAGTCATCGGCGGTGCGGCCAGGCTCGGAGCCGGGTCGGATGTCCTCAGCGGTGCGGATGGCACCAGTGGTGCAGTTGGGATGAAGACTGGGACAGGTGCCAGGGTGGTGGTGAGATCAAGGCCTGAAGACCCGGTAGCTGGATCCTCCTCTGTTGTCGCGGGTTTCTCGGCCACGGGTGGAGGCAACGGGTCGGTCAGGACGTTGGCCGCTGGCATGGGCGGTGAGGGAGATAGTGTGGCGGACGGGAGCGGGCTGGGTCCCTCAGCCGGGCAGGCCGGTTCCTGGGGAACATAAGGGCATGGGTCTCCGCTTACCCGATCCTCAGAGGTCATCTCCAATTCACGCGCCTGAATGGTTGCAGCTAGGTCCTTCATCTTTGACGTCCACTCCGACAGCATAAGGTAAACTTGGGCCCTGATTTTCCAGCACATCCTCTTGGTCTGTTCCTCCACCCAGTCAGCGGTCCCGGAAATGGGACTTTCTGGGCACCGTCTGCTGGGCTGCGCTGACATCCTACAATCTTGGTGTCCAGGAATGGGTTTCTGCAGTGTCCTGGCGTCCCTGCAATTTATCAGCTCTGGTCACATGCCGCACTCTCGCCCTCCCCCTTGTTTTTTTCACAGCAGTCTCCAGCTGAGATCACAGGAAGGTAGGCGGAGCATCAGACTTGTGCTCTTTTCGGGGATGAAGATGGTGAGGTTGTCCTTTTTGGCGCCAAAATAGCGGGCAAGATGGCGGCGGTCCGAAAAATTGCAGCGTTTCAAGTGTCAACAGTCCAGAAAAGGTGCACTTCACCCAGGTTAGTGGATGGGGTAAGTATCCTGTTCGTGACGCCAAGTTGTTGCGGGCAGGGGGAGACAGACCGTGGCTGGGAGAGGGGGCTGCTCGAGACGCTCGGATCCGGGGTCGTTGCAGTCGTTTGAGGGGTAGCCGGACCCTGGCCTGAGCACCCGTCTGTCGCCCACAAGTGAAAAAAGGGGATAGTTTATATTTATAGGAGGTTTGTCAGTGACGCCACCCGTGGTGTGCGGTGATTGTTGGTGACACCGCCGCTGCCGCTGGAGGTGATGCCCGGGACCGATGGAGTGGGGCAGCTGGATGTTATCCCCTCGACGGGTAGGGGAGGTGTTGTCCCGGGGCCCCAATACAGGTGGGATAGTTCTGCGGAGCGCAATCTGCAGGGTTGGACCGGGTGGTGTTGGTGTACTCACAGTTCTAAAATGACTTAACTTGACACAGAGTCCAGATAGTAAACCAAACTGCCGGCAACCGGTAGCTTCCGGAGGGGTGTGCTCGGGTCCCACACACTGGTACAGCAGAACAGGGGCCCTTCCTCCTGCACTTTAGGTTTGTGTCCTTGATTTTGACTACTCCGCTTAAAACGGGGAAGTCCACTCCTGGTGTGTTTGTCTGTGGGAGCTGTGACCCGCGAGAACTGACCCGTGGGATCTTAGCAAGCAATTGCGGAGCCCTATCCCGCTCGTTGGGCTTCCGTCTCGCTCTATCTGGGCCCCCTGTGGGACGAGACCTGAAATCTTGTCCCCGGCTGGTCAATTGGTGAGGTGTTTGAAACTGTTCCTCACCCTAGGGTCCAGGTACCCTGTCTGTCCACGGCCTCTGGACCGGATTCCCACTGTCGGTACCGGCGGGCTACAACCCTGCCCCGGTCCAATTAAGGTCTCCCGCGACCAGATCTCTGTCGCCTGTGGCCCTGTGTACCGACTGCCACCTAGTCAGTTGCCCAGTCCTCTGGTAGCCCAGGAGCTCCAACTCCTGACAACCGTCACTTTCCACTGTCACTCTCTCAACTGTCTCTCTGACTGAAACTGGCCCCTCCCACAACACCTCAGAACCCCTAGGTGGGTGTCACCATCTCCTTGGCCCCGCCCACTGGTGTGTTCCTATTGTAATGGTGGGGTGACTAGGCTTTGCTGGCTGATGTTGTGTACCTGTATGGGGGTCAAGGAGGAGGGAATCCTGCACCTCGAAGAGGGGTGCAGTCTTCTGTGACACCCTGATTTTGTCAGGGGGTAACAGATAGATACATAGATACATAGATAAATAGATACATGGTAGATAGATAGATAGAGGGATAGATAGAAAGATGGATAGATATATAACAGATAAATAATAGACAGAGGGATAGAGATGGATACATGGATGGATAAATGGATAGATAGATAGATAGATAGATAGATACTACATCTCTTTGTAGGTGAAGGAAAGAGTCAGATTCATTTGTACCCATAAAACTACTATAAAGAAATGAGAAAAAAATTACAAATATATTTATAAATAAAATGTCTTTATTACACCACCTTGGATTCAAACTAGCAACTTTCAAACGTGCCCAGCAGCCCTCCTAGGTTTCCTAGCTGCTCCAGCTGTTGAGCCACTAGGATTGATGATGTCAGAGGGAGTATTTAACATAAATGAACCTACAATGAAGCCTCTGATTACACAGCAGATTACACATGACATAGAGCTCCATTGTACAGAGTAGCGTCTCTGTGTCCTGTATTCTAGAGTGAGATGAAAACAGTTTGGTTTTTTTCGTCTAATAAAATGACTAAAAACAATAAAAAAATAGAATAATGTAACTTTATTACACTTTTTTATAAAATAATAAACATCACAAATCAGCAAATAACATGGACATATTTGGTGTCCCTGTAATCTTAACGACCTGAACAACACAGCGATCAGATTATTTATGGGGATCGGTAAATGGCGTTATCATTTTTCTTTGTTAAAACCCATAAAAAATGTAATAAAAATGCATTGCTGAGGCCATGTTCACACGTAGCGTGAATGCTACAGTTTTTCTGCAGATGTTCGTACCACGAGCGCAATAACAATCTTCTCTGATTATTGCGTGTTTGCGGTATGTTTTTTTGAATGAACAGTCCGTGGCATCTGCTGAATGACTCTTACTGTGAAATGGGTGTGGCTAGGGGGTGTGGCTAGGGGCATGGTCAAAAACTGCCCTTCTGTTCAGTATTCCAAGTCCCTCATGGTTCTGGGTCCCTATCTAAATAGCGTTGCCTCCAACAGCAAATCAAATCCTAAATACACTCTGCACCACACCCACCAGGCACACCAGTGGATGGCTTGAGTTGAATAGAATTGCCCACCTGGGGGTGGGGGGGTCAGGGAGGGGAGGTGAGGAGTGTAGTCAGTTGGAGTGTGTAGTCAGAGAGTGAGAGTGAGAGGAGGTCGGGAGCGGTGGCTCCTAGAGAAGCTGTCTACGTTGCAGACGGTGGTCTGGGCCTAGAGGAGTCAGACCCCCGGTTGCAGGGGATTGTGGCAAGGTGCCTGGACCTGTCAAGGAGGACAGCCGGCAGCTTAGCACTATGACCGGTCTGGGACCAACGGAACGACAGGGTACACAAACCCTAGATCGGGGAGTGGCTTCAGGCAACCCGACAATTCACCTGAGGAGAACAGAGTCTTTAAGATCTGTTCCCACCCGCTCCAGAAGCATTAGCGCAATGAGGGGGATAGGATTTTCCAATCCAAAATGGTCCAGAAAATCCCAAGCGTGAGCCCTGAGAGCAAGCTCCCACACTTAACCACAGTGGGGAGCGGGGCCCGGCAAGTTCCATACTACTGGGCCACCACGCTGAAGTTAAACTTAGTACCAGGAGGCAGGTCACGGATCGCCAGGCAACACTATATGGGACGGGACCCGGACGAGCTCCCCTCAGAGGAAGCGGCACCCAGAGAGTTGGTTTACCCGGTTGTCAGCGTCTATTTATTGACTGAGTGAGTACAAGAGTGACCCCTGACTCCCACAGCACTCCCACACCGAGTCCCGGGGCATTCCCCCTACCCGTGGAGAGCTACGACACCTTGCTGCCCCATTCTATCACCCCGGGTACACCCAACGGCAGCGGCGGTACTCCCCAAATGACCGTACACCACGGGTGGCATCACAAACTATATATCAACTCCCTTTTAAATACCCCACTTTATTTGAGTTGCCGCACGACCCCGGGTCTGGAGACCCTCGAGCCACAGCGAACCCGGATCCGAGCAGCTCAGCTGCTTCCACGGGGGCGGCACAGAGACATCCCCCAAGGATCCACGGCTGGCACTCCCAGCAGGTCCTTGTGTGCTCAACAGCGGTCCTTTCCTACTTCCGGCCAGCACTCACACACACATCAGATCACAGGAACATCACACACACACAAACATCCAGTGATATGTATTGCTTCCAGACGGTGGTGCTGTGGAATGCGAGGAGCTGCAGTGCAAAGCATCCATGAACTGCGATGGAACGCATCGATAAATTGTACTGCAGGTCCTCGATGCGTTCCACTGCAAGGTCCTTGCTTTCCACTATGTCCCAGGTCCCCAGAGCAGTATGGTATCACCAGATGTGTGTATGCGCGCGTTCCACCTTTCCACCTCAGGTCCTCGATGTGTTGCACTGCAGGTCCTCGCATTCCACAGCGTCCCTTTCAGGGTCTGGTGAGTATGATTACGAGGTCTGTCTTAACTTTTTTTTTTTAGCTGCCTGGACTTCATTATTGAACCACGACTAGGGCTTATTTTTTAGGTAGGGCTTATATTTAAGCTTCACTCCAAAAGGCCAAAAAATCCTGCTAGGCTTTATTTTCGGGGAAGGGCTTATTTTCGGAGAAACACAGTATGCAGAATGAAGTGAAGTAAGTGTAAAAATAATGGAAAGCTTCCCAGAACCTCTAAAACCCAAACATAAGACAAATCCCGATTACAGTTTGCAGTGCATGGAGATAATAGTGAAAGCTCAATCCCTCTCCTTCACAGGACCACCCTCAGACTCAAAGAATTGACAGGCTTCTGTCTATGTATACTATTATCAATATGATAAATATCTTGGAGTCGTAAGACTTAAAAAAAAGGGGGGTTATATTTTATAATTGGAGTAAAAAAATCCTTTTTTTTATCTGTCTATGTATACGAACAAAAATATCAATTAATGATTTAAACATTTATTGTCAGATATAGCTTTCTTAAAGCCTCTTTACATGCTACGACATCACTAAAGCGATCTCGTTGGGGTCACGGATTTTGTGTCTTTCCCCGTCTGTCTCTTTCCAGGTCTGTCTCGTTTCAGGTCTGTCTCGTTCCAGGTCTGTCTCTTTCCCCGTCTGTCTCTGTTTTTCCTTGTCACTGTATCTTTCTCCGTCCGTCTCTTTCCCAGTCTGTCTCTTTCCCCATCTGTCTCTTTCCATGTCTGTCTCTTTCCCCGTCTGTCTGTCTCTTTCCTTGTCTCTGTCTCTTTCCTTGTCTCTGTCTCTTTCCCCATCTGTCTCTTTCCCCGTCTGTCTCTGTCTCTTTCTCCGTCTCTTTATTTGTCTTTGTCTCTTTTCCTGTGTCTTTCCTTGTCTGTCTCTCTGTCTGTCTCTTTCCCTGTCTGCCTGTCTCTTTCCCTGTCTGTCTGTCTCTTTGACTCTCTGTCTCTCTATCCGTCTCTTACCTTGTCTGTCTCTGTCTGTCTATTTCTGTCTCTGTCTCTCTCTATCCGTCTCTCCACCGACATCATATTACCTCATACAGAAGCTTCTTATACTAACAATGTCCTTTGTTCCTATAGCAACCAATTACAGCTCCTATTAATAACCTACTAGCTTGCAGCTCCATTGACTTTAATGGAGGCAGGTTTTTTGGAGAGTAACTGTAAAGCGCGGGGTTAAATTTTCCCGTCAAAACATAGTCTATGACGTTCCCTGAGTCACATGGGGTGACTGTGCAAAATTTTGTGATTGTAAATGCGACGGTGTGGATTCCTTTAGCGGACATACACACACACACGTACATACACACACACATAAATACATACACATACACATGCAGTACATACACTGAGCTTTATATATTAGATTAACATTTATTTTCCTTTACCATCCTTTATCCCAGGTAGGGGGAACCTGTTGTGCAAATTTTGTATCCCTTCCCTGTTCTTATCTCTCCAGTTTAGGCTTCTTTTGCCTAGGAAACAAATTGGTCATCTCTAAACACCCCCTCTTAGCTTTATGAGAAACCACTTAATTTTTAATTATTTAATTATTTTGTATCACACAAATGTCTTCCATATACCCAAAAATGTGTTACTTTATTTATGAGTTTGTGGTATGTATTCAGTAAACAATCTTGTATGTCTATCCCATATTAGTTCCTAGGCAGTGATGATCGATCGAAACCTTGTCACGGGCAGTTGATGTTATCATTTTGATTAGAATGGATTTAGGAAGAAAGCCAGGAGGGAATGTCTATGTGCTTTTTCTATTTAGTGAGAAAATGAAAAAACTATTTTTAAACTATTTGTGCATATATTCTCCATGTCCTTTTCTTTTGCACCTTCAAGAAAACCATGCCAACTCTGTGAACAATTTTCTAGATCTACTGTAGATCTATTAATTTTGCATTCAGTTATTTCCCTAATATAAGTTTTTAATGTGATGCGTCTAGATTTAAACCCTTGAGTCTGTGGTCGGATTCTCTGTCCGCTGGACCACAGGAGATACACCTTTTCTTCAGGTATTTATTTTCTGTTATCTGTGCTTTAATTCTATTCGGGTAACAGGTTTATTTATTTACTCATTTGTCTGCCCAGTCACCTTTTGGGTGCTGCTTTAAATATTTTCCTTCTGCTGGTATTTCCTGCTGGTGATATTCTCATTTTGAAGTCCAGCCATATTGCTGTTAGTTTCTTCCAGTCAGTGGCAGACCAGCTAGGATCCCTCTCTGCTGTTTATGTTCTCCACTCTGCACTGATCTTTTGTTTGTTGTCAGTAAGTAGACGCATGTTCTGTAGCAATATTCCCCCTCTTGTTTTTTGTTTTTGTTGTTTGTTTTATTCACTTTGGGATCACTTCCTACTTCAGTACCCCTTATATTCTGTAGATAATTTGCACAAGAACCATAGAGCAGAGCAAAGTAAAGTGCTCAATGGCCAAACAGGCAGAGTAGGCCCGAGTTTCCATCATTTAATCTCTGTTCAGGGCTATTAAAACTCCCACAGGAACCACTATGGATTGCGGGGTTAGGATCTCTAGTCTGTACAGGAACCGGCAGGGTCAGTTGCAGTTTTTAGTGTGTCATCTTTATCCCTTATGAGTTTCTATATAAACATAATATTTAATTTCTTGGGACACTTTTAAAGTGCTGTCTCCAAGTGCCCCATCCCCACTTTCTCTTCCACCATCTTTACTCAATATTTGTTGCATATCTGTTTGCATTCAGGAGATGTCTATAAACAGCAAATTGTATTATTGTTGTGCCAGCCCAGGAGCGCGGTAGTGAACCCACAGGACCACAGAGGGCAGCTGACCCCAGAGATGGACTAGGACAAAGTTTGAGGGAAGGAAAGGACTTTAATGATCAGAGCGTGACCAGAGCCAAACAACAATAGGTCCTAGAGTAGAGTCCAGAGTGCAAGCACAGCCAGCATAGGAATAGTCCAAATACCCGTAGGTATGGCCAAATAGCAATGAACAGCAGGTACGACCTGAGCACCAGCGAAATCCAGTTCAAAGTGGAGGTAGATGGTAACACCATGCCAGGCCTTGATCCAGTAGTAGGAAGGATGTTGACACAGGTGACTCCGTAAGGACCTCCTCTGTCGGTGCTTGATCCGATCCAGCGGGCTGAAGCGGTGTGGTCACAGCCAGGCAGGTATGGACTCTGTAAAGCGCAGGGACCCAGGTTAAGGACTGGAGCAGGAGACAGGCACGGCTGGCTCTGAGTGGAGGCAAGGTACAAAGATTAGGAACAGGAGCAGTCTTATTCTACGGCGCCACTGTGATCGTCACATGTAGCAGTGCTGGAAGCGTTGTGGGACCTTGTGTGGATTAAGTTGGACCTGCAGGTTTGTATGGGGGGGTTAATGAAGTGGTGAAGAAGTGGACTTTTTTATATTTTATTCCAAATAAAGGATTCTTCCAGTGTTTGTTTTTCTTTCACTTACAGATTAATGATGAGAGGTGTCTCAGAGACGTCTGCCATGATTAATCTAGGACTTAGTGGCAGCTATGGGCTGCCATTAACTCCTTATTACCCCGATTGCCACAGCACCAGGGCATTCATGATGAGCAAGGTAAAGGATGCGGCAATTCTGGGTGGCTGCTGGTTGATATTTTTAAGCTGGGGGCTCCCAAAAATGTGGGTCTCCCAAGCCTGAGAATACCAGTCCTCAGCTGTGAGGCTTTACCTTGGCTGGTTATCAAAATTGGGGGGAACTGCACGCCATTTTTTAAAAAATTATTTATTTATTTATTTTACTAGGCGTTATAGACCCACCCACTGGCAGCTGTGATTGGTTACAATCAGAGAGCTGTCACTCAGCAGTCTGACTGCAACCAATCACAGACGCCGGTGAGCAGGGAAGCAGTGAATATGTAATGAGGATAATGAGTGGGTATGGAATAAGAATGAGAGGCCGTGGGAGCAGCGTG